>NC_090927.1:540655411-540961432 GCF_040938575.1 Ambystoma mexicanum | reverse complement strand
TGTCCCTCTCATGTCCCCCTGCACCCCCACCCCCCAGCAGTGCAGGGCACCTGCCAGCAGGCCCCCACTCATGTCCCCCTGCAGCCCCACCCCCCAGCAGTCAGGGGCACCTGCCAGCAGGCCCCCACTCATGTCCCACTCATGTCCCCCTGCACCCCCACCCCCCAGCAGTCAGGGGCACCTGCCAGCAGGCCCCCACTCATGTCCCCCAGCACCCCAACCCCCCAGCAGGCAGGGGCACCTGCCAGCAGTCCCCCACTCATGTCCCACTCATGTCCCCCTGCACCCCCACCCCCCAGCAGTCAGGGGCACCTGCCAGCAGGCCCCCACTCATGTCCCCTAACACCCCCACCCCCCAGCAGTCAGGGGCACCTGCCAGTAGGCCCCCACTCATGTCCCACTCATGTCCCCCTGCACCCCCACCCCCCAGCAGTCAGGGGCACCTGCCAGCAGGCCCCCACTCATGTCCCCCAACACCCCCACCCCCCAGCAGTCAGGGGCACCTGCCAGTAGGCCCCCACTCATGTCCCACTCATGTCCCCCTGCACCCCCACCCCCAGCAGTGCAGGGTACCAGCCAGCAGGCCCCAACTCATGTCCCCCTACACCCCCACCCCCCAGCAGTCAGGGGCACCTGCCAGCAGGCCCCATTCATGTCCCACTCATGTCCCCCTGCACCCCCACCCCCCAGCAGTCAGGGGCACCTGCCAGCAGGCCCCCACTCATGTCCCACTCATGTCCCCCTGCACCCCCACCACCCAGCAGTCAGGGGCACCTGCCAGCAGGCCCCCACTCATATCCCCCTACACCCCCACCCCCCAGCAGTCAGGGGCACCTGCCAGCAGGCCCCCACTCATGTCCCACTCATGTGCCCCTGCACCCCCACCCCCCAGCAGTCAGGGGCACCTGCCAGCAGGCCCCCACTCATGTCCCACTCATGTGCCCCTGCACCCCACCCCCCAGCAGTCAGGGGCACCTGCCAACAGGCCCCTACCCATGTCCCCCAGCACCCCCACCCCCCAGCAGTGCAGGGGCACCTGCCAGCAGGCCCCCACCCATGTCCCCCAGCACCCCCACCCCCAGCAGTGCAGGGGCACCTGCCAGCAGGCCCCCACTCATGTCCCACTCATGTCCCCCTGCACCCCCACCCCCCAGCAGTGCAGGGCACCTGCCGAAGGCCCCCACTCATGTCCCACTCATGTCCCCATGCACCTCCACCCCCCAGCAGTGCAGGGCACCTGCCAGCAGGCCCCCACTCATGTCCCACTCATGTCCCCCTGTACCCCCACCCCCCAGCAGTCAGGGGCACCTGCCAGCAGGCCCCCATTCATGTACCTTTGCACCCCCACCCCCCAGCAGTCAGGGGCACCTGCCAGCAGGCCCCCACTCATGTCCCACTCATATCCCCCAGCACCCCCCACCCCCCAGCAGCCAGGGGAACCTGCCAGCAGGCCCCCACTCATGTCCCACTCATGTCCCCCTGCCCCCCCACCCCCAGCAGTGAAATGGCGATTCCATGTCACAAACCAAAAGTCTACTATGTACATCAACACATGTCCCCACACAAAGGCAGGCGGTAGCATCCCTGCGCATCAAAAAAATGTGCGCTATCAAAAAGCACGTATATACAGCTCTGATGAATTTCCCATACTGTGGCCCTCCAGGACAAATGACGTGCAAAGGGGTACACGATAAACACAGGACACCCGCTGTGTCAACAATAGCGTGTATTTCGTGGGTGCGCGGGAAGTTTCACACGCGATTGTGCCTGGGCGAGTGGGGTACGTGTACTTCAGGGGCTCGCGGGAAGTTGGGCTCGCGGGAAGTTGGGCTCGCGTGAAGTTTTACATGTGATTGGGCCTGTGTGAGCGGGGTACGTGTAAATCTGTGGTGGGCGGGGAAGTACAGGAGGAAAATGTGAGGAACGCCCACACGCACGTGCCAAAAAAGACGCGCTAATCCGGAAACACGTACGCCAGCAGGAAGCAGGCGTACGTGTACCCGCGCAGCATAAAAGTATGCGCAAACAACAAGCAAGCTCAGACGCCAGGATGAACATACCGTTCCTAGCAGCAGTGGTCGTGGGATACTGCAGGAGGAGGAGGAGTCAGGCCCAGAATTTTCACACCCAGAACCAGCCTTTTTGGCATGCCTGATGACCAGGTGTATGGGAGGTACAGGTTTCCACCTCACATAATACTCGACCTGGTCCGTGAGTGGGAGGATGACCTCACATCACCCACCATCTGCTCCCAAGCACTCAGTCCCCTGGAGAAGGTCCTCAATGTACTGAACTTTTTGGCCACCAGATCATTTTAGGCGGACAAGTGCCATAGTGGGGGGGTGTCACAGGCCACACAGTCACACTGCCTACACCAGGTCTTGGCCATCATGACTGCACGCCCATCAGTGCGCAGGCACATATACCTGCCCAGAACACCTGCAGAAAGGGCAGGCTGTCGTCCAGGATTTCTACAGGGTGGCACAATTCCCCAAAGTCCTAGGTGCCATTGATTGCACCCATGTGGCCCTACGTCCCCCCAGGGCATCAGAGCACATCTATAGAAACCGCAAGCACTGGCATTCCATCAACGTGCAGGTAGTATGTGATGCCAAGGGAATCATCACCTCAGTATATGCCAAACTATCCAGGGTCCACCCACGACAGTTTCATTTACAGAATGCCAACCCTAAACCGGGACCGTGAAGCTGGGCGGCATGGCGATACATGGCTGCTTGGTGAGTATAAATGCCACAGCACATGCATGCATGCCAGATACTGAGTAATGTCACAACCCCACTAATGATACCCATCCCCACCTCCCCAGGGGACAGTGCCTACCCTCTGAGCACCCACATGATGACGCCAATTCGGAACCCCACCATGCCACCCGAGGTAAGATACAACACAGCCCATATTGCAACCCGGGGCATAGTGGAGCGCACATTCGGAGTGCTCAAGTCACGCTTTCGCTCCCTTGACCGTTCTGGTGGGCAGCTGTTATACGCTCCCCCAGTAGTGTGCAAGATCATAGTGGCAGCATGTGTCCTGCACAACGTTGCAACACGCCGGGGCCTGCCCGTGGACATGGTGGTGCCCCCACATCCCCAACCACATGCACGCCCGCTGCGCATGGGAGGGGAAAGGGCACGGGGTGAAGCAGCCCAAACACAGCTGGTGGCTGATTACTTCACTTTGAAACACACCCCTGTGGAGTGCACACAGCCCTGCCACATACCAGCTGACAATCAATGATGATGACATGAAGGACAGTCAACTGTCACAACCATGCCATCCTGAGATTGGTCACCTGGAAGTGTCAACAATGTGTGCATCCTACATACAGAAATACCACCAATGCTGTGTCATCAAAAGACACATATGCTGCTAAATGCATGACCACCTTGCAAAATACAATATGAGAACAGTGCCATGTCACCCAACCCATCCCCAGCACCGCCACCCAACACACAATGGCATGTCATGCTATGTGAGAGCAAACAAAGCAATCCCAAAACCTGACACAAGTGTCACAAAGTACAGTGTCCCTAATTGAAACTGGTCACACACAATATGCTCCTAGTAATGTTGAACTAACAACACACATGACCAAATACTTACCAACTAAACAATGCATCTAGACAAGTTCAAACATTACTAAAAACATGACAATACTAAATTAAAGTAGTCGTAGTCATACAACCTGAATATGCCCCCACATCGCCCCCTTCAAACTGTAGTCTTGCAGCCTTCAAATTGGTCTGTGTACTGCATACAACATGACTCCATCTCCAAAGTAGATGGCCTTGTGAAGACATGAGGAATTAACCTGCAAATTTAGAGGGAGACATGGAAGCAAAATCATACATTAATACACCATGCAGTGTACAATACAACAACAATATACACAAGGAATGTCTACACAGTATTGACTACAGACTGCCCACACAGCTCATGGGAGCCCAACGTCATCATGTACATCACTGTCACTTGGTCACACCCTTTGCAAGCCCATGGAAACGGGAAGCAGGAGGGGTGTGTGTCTCATGAACCCAAGCATCTAACCCAAACTCAGGACAAGCCTGCATGTGCCCAGCCAGATACAGTGGATGCCCACGGGAGCCACACAAGGCAACACACTGTCAAATTATTTTTAAAAAAATCAAAAATCAAAATCAAAAATCAAAAATGGCCACGTGGGGGCCGGGGGGCCACCCAGGAGGTCCACCTGTGTGGATGTTGGGAAAAAAAAAACACCTCCATGGGCTCATGGCCTGCACGGCTATGCCAATGTGGGAGAACTGCTGCTGTCGCTCTCATGACCCTCTGCTGCTGCATCAGGAGGTGGTGGTGCTATGGGAGGCAGCCCACGCAAAGCTCTGGTATGGTCCTCCATGGCAGCAAGCATGCGGGTGTGGAAGGTCTCGTTCTGGAGGATTATAGTGCAGAGATCCCCATGCAACACCTGACGTGATGCCCTGATCTCCTCCCGAGTTGCCCGCATCTCAGTTGAGAGCGTACTTGTGAGGTGCTCCAGCCGCTGTTCTGCACTAAAATTAGCAGAAGTCTCAAGCTCAAGAAGAGTCTGCCTGAGGTTATGGAGTTCTGCACTCAGGGCTTCCCTGTGGGCCTGGGACTCTATTGAGATGGATTGGCGCAGAGTCTCCAGTGCCGCCCGTCGGTCCATGTTGGACGCCAACATGTCTTCCCTGTGTGATTGGCAAATGGAGTCTGTTGCCTGCTGTAGTTGCTCCATCTGCCTTTCAGGGGGGATAATGGAAGTGGCCACCCTCTCCATTGCCTGAGCCATCATTTCAACTGATGCTGACTGTTGGGTTGCCATAGCATACATGGAGTTCTCCCATACGCTATTGCCTGGTGGCATACGGCCACCACGTCGACGGGCACCACACCTGTTTGGGGCAAGGCGAACTGCGCCTTGCTGTGCTGGCACCGCCTGAGTCTGCAGGACTGCATTCCCCCTCTGATCTGCTGACCCAGGAACAGGATCAAATGCTGTAGAGTGTGACCCTGCATCCGTAACCGCCAAAGGCGCCTCTACCAACACTGACATCCCCATAGAGGGATCTACCCCTGGTGCAGGTGGGTTGGCCAGAACAGAATCCGTGCCAGAAACACTTACCTGTGACGGCACATAGGTCTCATCATCCGAATCAGCACCTGAATAGAGGCCTGGAGAGGTGCACCCAGAGACACCCCTGGAAAGTATGGTCTGCAGGAGGATTGGGTTCTCACCCACCACCACACCACGTCCCCCGCTGGTGCCCGGTCATGCCTGGGATTCCTCCTGGGTCTGCACCATCTCCTCAACCTCAACAGCATCAAGTGCGTCATCCCCTGCAAAAACATGAAAGAGAAAAAATGGAAACAGGCATTAGCACCAAAGCACACAAATAGGCCTGTCAAGCTACAGAACCAGTACATGATTCACACATGTCCCACATGACTATAACCCTCCCATACCTGCACTGTCACTGAGTAGTAAGGGGAGGCAAAAGGCAGACACTGATGACACCAATATGGGAGAGCAACACATTTCCTGCATGCTGGGTAGCACTGCCTTCACACATTGGCCTGTGAGTGGCATGTCCAATACACATGCATGACACATGGCAGCACACAGATGGCATGTAGCATAGCCATGTTACATTTGACAAGTACAGCCATATGTCAGTGATTCAGTACTGTCACCCATCCATGTGAGATGGACATGATGACATGAAAAATGCTGCATACTGGGACTGAGTACACATGTGCCACTCACTGCAATACATGCAAGGTACAAGAATACAGTAATAGTTGGCTGATCTATTTTTTGTCACATTGACATCGCAGGAAACATCTGTCATTTTCCACATGCAAACAGGCAGTCATCCAAACATTTGTGCTGGCCAATACTCCATCAGCCTGAATGGTCTCATTGTGTACATAACCAGGTAAAGCATTGCCCCAGTGTGGCCAGTAAACAATGACTGAAGCATATCGCAGATGTCACAATATGGTTGATAAATGTCTAGCAAAAAAGGGCAGAGTGGAAAATATTATCCTGAAGGCACATTTACAAATTCTGACCAATGTAGTTGCAAGATGGCAGTACAAGGTCAACTGCACAATTGTGGACCTAATAGGATACTGTGGGCAGAAGGGATGCAGTCATAGCCAAATACAAGGCACGTGATCGCATGTGAGGAAGGAAATGGGTGACCCATAACACTCTGGAGTACACATCCTCACCTGGCACTCAATCAGAACCCGTCACCAAAAATACATACACATGCACTACACACACACGCATGGGCACTCACCGGACAATGCTTCGTAATCAGGTAGTTCTCCCACACCTCGGATCTGTTCCTCTGTGACGAAGGTCCCAGCAACAGACTCATGTTCAGTGAGTTTGTTGTCCTCTTGTGGAGACCCACCACCAGTCACCAGAGTAGCGGCATGATTTGAGGCCAGCTTGTCCTTTGCTCTGCGTTTCAGGTCGTTCCACCGCTTGTAGCAATCATCAGCTGAGCGCCTCACAAATCCAAGGGCATTTATGTGGTGGGCGATGGTCTGCCAGTGTGCCTTACGTTGACCAGGTGTGGTCTTGGACCCTAGGTCACCACCATTTCGTGGCTATGTTGCGACACATAGCTCACAAGTGCATTAAGCTCCGCGTCATTAAAGCAAGGCTTCCTTGACGTGCTGGAGTGTGTAGCCGTGCCTGGGGTCTCAGCCTGTCGTGCCAGAGCACCCTTCTTCCTCTTTTTAGAAGGTGGAGCAGAGCCAGAGTGGCTAACGTCGCTCTGGTCAGTAGGGGCAGAATCACCGGTGGACTCGGTTGTTGGAGTGTGCGAATACACATTGACCATAGGACTTGGTGCAGGCATTGTCTGAAGTGTGATGTTGGCAGGGGGAACATCAGTATGATGGACCAGGACCGACACTGTCCTGGCTGGGAGAGTCAGAGCTGGGGCGGATAGAGCTGCAGCTACCCCTGCAGCCTCACCACCCTGCATACTTGGTGCAGCAGATGACATAGCTGCCCCAGATCCATGTGCCTTGGTGACAACTTGCACCGCCACACGTGGCCTAGACTTGCTGACCTGGAAGTCAGCCAGGGAGTCATCCTGTGCCAGGTCAGGTGCCACAATGGGCTGGTCCAACAGGGGCTGAGCTGGAATGGTCTCAGCCACGTTTCCCTCAACCATGGGGGGGGCATGGGTGTCCCTGATTGGTCCTCCACACATGGGGTACTAGGGGCACCCTGCAAATTCTGGTGACGTCCCCTACCACGCCCACCACGTCCACCTTTTGAAGGTCGGCCACCTTTGCCTCCCTTACCGCTTCGTCACCTCCCAACCATGGCACTGATGTTGTTGTGCGTATGGGAGGAGCAGTAAACTATTGTCCTGGGCAATTGGGGGTCAAAGGGGTAGGGTACTAGATGGAATTCTTACCCTAGTGCTCTAACAAGGCTGTCTGTAACCCCTAGGGGAAGATGACGGGTCACGCAATGCACAGGCAGCCCAAAAACAAAAATAAATGTGCATGCAACCCCTCGTAGACCACGTGCGTGGAAAAATGAACCCGCACTACGCTTTGGCACCCAGAAACACAAAAATAAGCGTACGCGTATTACACGCAGCCTACAATGACCTCTGAAGGGGAGTGCGACACACGGGGCAAGCACAGTTGCTAAGTACGTGCGGAACTCACCATCTGCCTGGAATATAAGAACGTGAAAAATACGCACGTGTGCGCGTTGGCAACAGCCCCGCCAAAAGAAGAATTGTACGCTGTCAGAGGAGACAGGACAAAATGAGAAATGAACACGGTTTGAGGAAACAGGCCAAAAAAAGTAGAAAAATGAAAACTGTCAGAGGTAACAGGGAGTACGAACTTGAAACGCTGTGAAGTAATCGCGTGTGAACCAACAAGAAGTACAAAATTCACCCACTCGCTCTCCACGAAAAGCACGTACATGAAAATGGTGTTCTACACGTACCTTTTAAACCGGCCCACACGTACACGTCACTTACACGTGTACGCGTCCTTTCCTCCAATTACACGCGCTGACACTTGGATGTGCAGCTTTTCCACGTGTGTTCTGTCATCACATGCTATGAGGGAAACACCCACGCGTGTCACATCACATACAGGCTTACGCGCTAAGGGCCTTTGGTCCATTGAAATCGCTTACGTGCACTGACGCACTTACGCGAAAAGGGCCTTTCCTCGAATTACACGCTGACGTGCAAGATTTTCATGTGCCAAATCACTCCATATCAAGCTGGCCACGCGTTCACACACAGAAGACCACGCTCCTGCCCAGAAGGCCGAATTACTGCCCCCCAGAGCCCCGAGCACGCTCCCACCTGCCATCTGCTGCCCACGTGCCCTGCCATTTGCTGCCTGCACGTCAGCCCGGGGTACTGTTGATGTGACCACCCCTGCTGGAACCGAAGACTCCCGACTGATATGTATGAGTCCATTGTACAGTGCCCTGATGCCTGTCTCCTATCTCTCCCTGTCTGCAGCGTCAACTGATGAAGAGGGCGGAGAAGGTGCTGTGGAGCACAGAGGCAGGGATCGCACCGCCAGCCGGAGACGCAAGGCCCGGCTCCCCTCCCAGGTTGTCATCTCGTCGGGGAGTGAGGAGTCCGGTGCCGCGTCCCAGGTCGCAGCTGCTGAGGGGAGGTCCAAGAGGCGGAGGTTGGAGTTAGACTCCTCGGCAGCCAAAGGGGCAGCTGAGACCCAACAGGGCCCGACGGAGGAAGATGGCATGGAGTCATCCAGGTTGGTGGGGGGTTTGGTGGAGGAGGAGGCCGTGCAAGGGACAGAGACGGGGTCTGGAGGTCAGGTGCTAGTGGTGCAGTGCAGGGGGAGGGACAGGAAGCAGCACAGGCCGCCGCGGAGGTGCCTGTGTGTAATCCTGTCCCCGATCCTGTGACTGCATCATCTTGCACCAGCAGGGATACCTACGTCCAGACCCGTTCTCAGGGAGGGGATAGGCTTACACCAACTGGCCTTCCTCCCCCTGCGGATGTGGCTATCCGGCACCGGGTTGAGCCTGTCCTGGGTGGGGTGGCGTTGCATCAACATGCCATGCAAGCTGACCTGCAGTCTTTTCATGAGGAGACTGCACGTCTTCTCACATAGCTCGTTGACCGCGTTGACCCACTGGGACAGCTCACCATGGCCGGATTCCTCCGTTTTCTGGACCTTGTTCCGACCCCCTCCTCAAATGAACCCCCTATGCGCCAGTCGTCCTTCGTGCCATCTTCCCACCCATGTGTCACCTGGGTGGCCTGTGGAGCTGCCTCTGACCCTGCAGCCAGGCTGGTGGAGGACACATCCCTGCCACAGTCAGGAGTCGGACGTCCAGCAGGGGTGGCCATCTCAACAACTGCACCCCAGCTGGAGGAGGATGTGCAGGCAGCAGGAGCCAGGGCACAGGCAGCGGCACAGCAGCAGCAGCAACAAGGTGGGAGCCATGATGGCTAGGGGCCTTCATCATCGGAGGGGCAGGCATCGGCCGGAGGGCAGGAGGACCCTGGACGGGAAGTGTCTTCCGTGTGGCAGCGGTTGGGCCATGCAATAGATGTGGAGCGGCAGCGGGCGGAAGAGGCACGGCTCACGATGGTCAGGGCGGAGAACTCCATGCGTAGGGCCCTGAGGCGGGCCAAGTGCCTTGAGGCCATTCGCAGGGACCTGGAGTTCCAGATGTTATTGTCCCTGTGAACCCTCGGGGCCATGGAAGAGGACCACCTCCGGGACATCGAGCAGGAGTTCGATGATGCCCTGGCCCGGGACATCAACATGTGAGCCGTTGGACTTGCCCGCTGCCCTTGTAAATAGTTAGATAGTGTTAGGTTTCCTTTGGTTTTTTCTTTATTTTGGTTGCGCATGGACAATGCACCACGTTTCTGTATATAGTTTTTCATTAGGTAGTATTTTGATAGGTTTCATTTCTTCAGTTGGGATCATAAACCCTGGATTGTTCATCTGTATATAGTTCACTATTGGATTCATCTTTTTTTTTTGTTATTTCCCCATGAAGCAATGGTTTTCACTTTTGTTTTTCCCTTGGATTTGATTTTTTGAACTGTGACTTTGGACACCTTTCCTTTGGATTATGATTTCTTGTTTTTCATTATTTTACGGACATGCAGCTTTTATTTTTTAATTCCCATTGTTGTTTGTTTGTTTTTAATTCCATTCATGTTGCTTTTAATACATTTTTTTCTTCATACTTCGATGTGTGGTATTATCTCATTGGATTCATGCGTGTCATGATATGGATTTTGACATTCACTTGCACCCATTGTGTGTGTGTGACGGACATGTGTTCATTTACATACTTGCCATTGGGGTTGTATCATGAAATTGGCATTTCTATGTGGGTGGATGCAATACTTGGGTGGGTCTTTGGCATGTGGAGGCTGGCCATAAGGGCCAGGGATCTAGATTGTGATGACGTGTTGGCTGGGGGACATGTGTTGGGGCCTGCTGGCAGGTGCCCTGCACTGCTTGGGGGGTGGGGGTCCAAGGGGTCATGAGTGGGACATGAGTGGGGGCCTGCTGGCAGGTGCCCTGTACTGCTGGGGGGTGGGGGTGCAAGGGTACATGAGTGGGACATGAGTGGGGGCCTGCTGGCAGGTGCCCTGCACTGCTGGGGGGTGGGGGTGCAAGGGGACATGAGTGGGACATGAGTGGGGGCCTGCTGGCAGGTGCCCCGCACTGCTGGGGGGTGGGGGTGCAAGGGGACATGTGTGGGACATGAGTGGGGGCCTGCTGGCAGGTGCCCCTGACTGCTGGGGGGAGGGGGTGCAAGAGGACATGAGTGGGACATGAGTGAGGGCCTGCTGGCAGGTGCCCCACACTGCTGGGGGGTGGGGGTGCAAGGTGACATGAGTGGGGGCCTGCTGGCAGGTGCCCTGCACTGCTAGGGGGTGGGGGTGCAGGGGGGACATGAATGAGACATGAGTGGGGGCCTGCTGGCAGGTGCCCCTGACTGCTGGGGGGTGGGGGTGCAAGGGGACATGAGTGGGACATGAGTGGGGGCCTGCTGGCAGGTGCCCTGCTGGCGGGTGGGGGTGCAAGGGGACATGAGTGGGGGCCTGCTGGCAGGTGCCCTGCACTGCTGCGGGGTGGGGGTGAGGGGGACATGAGTTGGTGATCAGTGGTGCAAGCGGACAGGTGGCTTGTCTGGGGTGCATGGCCATGGTGGATGGGCTGCCTACGGGACATTACCAGGGGTGCGTGGTAGTCCCCTGTGGTGTGGTTTGTTTTTCCCTTGGATTTGATTTTTTGAACTGTGACTTTGGACACCTTTCCTTTGGATTATGATTTCTTCCTTTTCATTATTTTACGGACATGCAGCTTTTATTTTTTAATTCCCATTGTTGTTTGTTTGTTTTTAATTCCATTCATGTTGCTTTTAATACATTTTTTTCTTCATACTTCGATGTGTGGTATTATCTCATTGGTTTCATGCGTGTCATGATATGGATTTTGACATTCACTTGCACCCATTGTGTGTGTGTGACGGACATGTGTTCATTTACATACTTGCCATTGGGGTTGTATCATGAAATTGGCATTTCTATGTGGGTGGATGCAATACTTGGGTGGGTCTTTGGCCTGTGGAGGCTGGCCATAAGGGCCAGGGATCTAGATTGTGATGACGTGTTGGCTGGGGGACATGTGTTGGGGCCTGCTGGCAGGTGCCCTGCACTGCTTGGGGGGTGGGGGTGCAAGGGGACATGAGTGGGACATGAGTGGGGGCCTGCTGGCAGGTGCCCTGCACTGCTGGGGGTGGGGGTGCAAGGGGACATGAGTGGGACATGAGTGGGGGTCTGCTGGCAGGTGCCCTGCACTGATGGGGGCTGGGGGTGCTAGGGGACATGAGTTGGTGATCAGTGGTGCAAGCGGACAGGTGGCTTGTCTGGGGTGCATGGCCATGGTGGATGGGCTGCCTGCGGGACATGACCAGGGGTGCGTGGTAGTCCCCTGTGGTGTGGTTTGTTTTTCCCTTGGATTTGATTTTTTGAACTGGGACTTGGGACACCTTTCCTTTGGATTATGATTTCTTGTTTTTCATTATTTTACGGAAATGCAGTTTTTATTTTTTAATTCCCATTGTTGTTTGTTTGTTTTTAATTCCATTCATGTTGCTTTTAATACATTTTTTTCTTCATACTTCGATGTGTGGTATTATCTCATTGGTTTCATGCATGTCATGATATGGATTTTGACATTCACTTGCACCCATTGTGTGTGTGTGACGGACATGTGTTCATTTACATACTTGCCATTGGGGTTGTACCATGAAATTGGCATTTCTATGTGGGTGGATGCAATACTTGGGTGGGTCTTTGGCATGTGGAGGCTCGCCATAAGGGCCAGGGATCTAGATTGTGATGACGTGTTGGCTGGGGGACATGTATTGGGGCCTGCTAGCAGGTGCCCTGCACTGCTTGGGGGGTGGGGGTGCAATGGGACATGAGTGGGGGCCTGCTGGCAGGTGCCCTGCACTGCTGGGCGGTGGGGGTGCAAGGGGACATGAGTGGGACATGTGTGGGGGCCTGCTGGCAGGTGCCCTGCACTGCTGGGGGGTGGGGGTGCAAGGGGACATGAGTGGGACATGAGTGGGGGCCTGCTGGCAGGTGCCCCGCACTGCTGGGGGGTGGGGGTGCAAGGAGACATGAGTGGGACATGAGTGGGGGCCAGCTGGCAGGTGCCCCTGACTGCTGGGGGGTGGGGGTGCAGGGGGACATGAGTGGGACATTAGTGAGGGCCTGCTGGCAGGTGCCCCAGACTGCTGGGGGGTGGGGGTGCAAGGGGACATGAGTGGGGGCCTGCTGGCAGGTGCCCTGCACTGCTGTGGGTGGGGGTGCAGGGGGGACATGAGTGGGACATGAGTGGGGGCCTGCTGGCAGGTGCCCCTGACTGCTGGGGGTTGGGGGTGCAAGGGGACATGAGTGGGACATGAGTGGGGGCCTGCTGGCAGGTGCCCTGCACTGCTGGGGGGTGGGGGTGCAAGGGGACATGAGTGGGTCATGAGTGGGGGCCTGCTGGCAGGTGCCCTGCACTGCTGGGGGGTGGGGGTGCAGGGGGACATGAGTTGGTGATCAGTGGTGCAAGCGGACAGGTGGCTTGTCTGGGGTGCATGGCCATGGTGGATGGGCTGCCTGCGGGACATGACCAGGGGTGCGTGGTAGTCCCCTGTGGTGTGGTTTGTTTTTCCCTTGGACTTGATTTTTTTGAACTGTCACTTTGGACACCTTTCCTTTGGATTATGATTTCTTGTTTTTCATTATTTTACGGACATGCAGCTTTTATTTTTTAATTCCCATTGTTGTCTGTTTGTTTTTAATTCCATTCATGTTGCTTTTAATACATTTTTTTCTTCATACTTCGATGTGTGGTATTATCTCATTGGTTTCATGCGTGTCATGATATGGATTTTGACATTCACTTGCACCCATTGTGTGTGTGTGACGGACATTTGTTCATTTACATACTTGCCATTGGGGTTGTATCATGAAATTGGCATTTCTATGTGGGTGGATGCAATACTTGGGTGGGTCTTTGGCATGTGGAGGCTGGCCATAAGGGCCAGGGTTCTAGATTGTGATGACGTGTTGGCTGGGGGACATGTGTTGGGGCCTGCTGGCAGGTGCCCCGCACTGCTGGGGGGTGAGGGTGCAAGGGGACATGAGTGGGACATGAGTGGGGGCCAGCTGGCAGGTGCCCCTGACTGCTGGGGGGTGGGGGTGCAGGAGGACATGAGTGGGACATGAGTGAGGGCCTGCTGGCAGGTGCCCCACACTGCTGGGGGGTGGGGGTGCAAGGGGACATGAGTGGGGGCCTGCTGGCAGGTGCCCTGCACTGCTGGGGGGTGGGGGTGCAGGGGGGACATGAGTGGGACATGAGTGGGGGCCTGCTGGCAGGTGCCCCTGACTGCTGGGGGGTGGGGTGCAAGGGGACATGAGTGGGACATGAGTGGGGGCCTGCTGTCAGTTGCCCTGCACTGCTGGGGGGTGGGGGTGCAGGGGGACATGAGTTGGTGATCAGTGGTGCAAGCGGACAGGTGGCTTGTCTGGGGTGCATGGCCATGGTGGATGGGCTGCCTGCGGGACATGACCAGGGGTGCGTTGTAGTCCCCTGTGGTGTGCTTTGTTTTTCCCTTGGATTTGATTTTTTTGAACTGTGACTTTGGACACCTTTCCTTTGGATTATGATTTCTTGTTTTTCATTATTTTACGGACATGCAGCTTTTAATTTTTAATTCCCATTGTTGTTTGTTTGTTTTTAATTCCATTCATGTTGCTTTTAATACATTTTTTTCTTCATACTTCGATGTGTGGTATTATCTCATTGGTTTCATGCGTGTCATGATATGGATTTTGACATTCACTTGCACCCATTGTGTGTGTGTGACGGACATGTGTTCATTTACATACTTGCCATTGGGGTTGTATCATGAAATTGGCATTTCTATGTGGGTGGATGCAATACTTGGGTGGGTCTTTGGCCTGTGGAGGCTGGCCATAAGGGCCAGGGATCTAGATTGTGATGACGTGTTGGCTGGGGGACATGTGTTGGGGCCTGCTGGCAGGTGCCCTGCACTGCTTGGGGGGTGGGGGTGCAAGGGGACATGAGTGGGACATGAGTGGGGGCCTGCTGGCAGGTGCCCTGCACTGCTGGGGGTGGGGGTGCAAGGGGACATGAGTGGGACATGAGTGGGGGTCTGCTGGCAGGTGCCCTGCACTGATGGGGGCTGGGGGTGCTAGGGGACATGAGTTGGTGATCAGTGGTGCAAGCGGACAGGTGGCTTATCTGGGGTGCATGGCCATGGTGGATGGGCTGCCTGCGGGACATGACCAGGGGTGCGTGGTAGTCCCCTGTGGTGTGGTTTGTTTTTCTCTTGGATTTGATTTTTTGAACTGGGACTTGGGACACCTTTCCTTTGGATTATGATTTCTTGTTTTTCATTATTTTACGGAAATGCAGTTTTTATTTTTTAATTCCCATTGTTGTTTGTTTGTTTTTAATTCCATTCATGTTGCTTTTAATACATTTTTTTCTTCATACTTCGATGTGTGGTATTATCTCATTGGTTTCATGCATGTCATGATATGGATTTTGACATTCACTTGCACCCATTGTGTGTGTGTGACGGACATGTGTTCATTTACATACTTGCCATTGGGGTTGTACCATGAAATTGGCATTTCTATGTGGGTGGATGCAATACTTGGGTGGGTCTTTGGCATGTGGAGGCTCGCCATAAGGGCCAGGGATCTAGATTGTGATGACGTGTTGGCTGGGGGACATGTATTGGGGCCTGCTAGCAGGTGCCCTGCACTGCTTGGGGGGTGGGGGTGCAATGGGACATGAGTGGGGGCCTGCTGGCAGGTGCCCTGCACTGCTGGGCGGTGGGGGTGCAAGGGGACATGAGTGGGACATGTGTGGGGGCCTGCTGGCAGGTGCCCTGCACTGCTGGGGGGTGGGGGTGCAAGGGGACATGAGTGGGACATGAGTGGGGGCCTGCTGGCAGGTGCCCCGCACTGCTGGGGGGTGGGGGTGCAAGGAGACATGAGTGGGACATGAGTGGGGGCCAGCTGGCAGGTGCCCCTGACTGCTGGGGGGTGGGGGTGCAGGGGGACATGAGTGGGACATTAGTGAGGGCCTGCTGGCAGGTGCCCCAGACTGCTGGGGGGTGGGGGTGCAAGGGGACATGAGTGGGGGCCTGCTGGCAGGTGCCCTGCACTGCTGTGGGTGGGGGTGCAGGGGGGACATGAGTGGGACATGAGTGGGGGCCTGCTGGCAGGTGCCCCTGACTGCTGGGGGTTGGGGGTGCAAGGGGACATGAGTGGGACATGAGTGGGGGCCTGCTGGCAGGTGCCCTGCACTGCTGGGGGGTGGGGGTGCAAGGGGACATGAGTGGGTCATGAGTGGGGGCCTGCTGGCAGGTGCCCTGCACTGCTGGGGGGTGGGGGTGCAGGGGGACATGAGTTGGTGATCAGTGGTGCAAGCGGACAGGTGGCTTGTCTGGGGTGCATGGCCATGGTGGATGGGCTGCCTGCGGGACATGACCAGGGGTGCGTGGTAGTCCCCTGTGGTGTGGTTTGTTTTTCCCTTGGACTTGATTTTTTTGAACTGTCACTTTGGACACCTTTCCTTTGGATTATGATTTCTTGTTTTTCATTATTTTACGGACATGCAGCTTTTATTTTTTAATTCCCATTGTTGTCTGTTTGTTTTTAATTCCATTCATGTTGCTTTTAATACATTTTTTTCTTCATACTTCGATGTGTGGTATTATCTCATTGGTTTCATGCGTGTCATGATATGGATTTTGACATTCACTTGCACCCATTGTGTGTGTGTGACGGACATTTGTTCATTTACATACTTGCCATTGGGGTTGTATCATGAAATTGGCATTTCTATGTGGGTGGATGCAATACTTGGGTGGGTCTTTGGCATGTGGAGGCTGGCCATAAGGGCCAGGGTTCTAGATTGTGATGACGTGTTGGCTGGGGGACATGTGTTGGGGCCTGCTGGCAGGTGCCCCGCACTGCTGGGGGGTGAGGGTGCAAGGGGACATGAGTGGGACATGAGTGGGGGCCAGCTGGCAGGTGCCCCTGACTGCTGGGGGGTGGGGGTGCAGGAGGACATGAGTGGGACATGAGTGAGGGCCTGCTGGCAGGTGCCCCACACTGCTGGGGGGTGGGGGTGCAAGGGGACATGAGTGGGGGCCTGCTGGCAGGTGCCCTGCACTGCTGGGGGGTGGGGGTGCAGGGGGGACATGAGTGGGACATGAGTGGGGGCCTGCTGGCAGGTGCCCCTGACTGCTGGGGGGTGGGGTGCAAGGGGACATGAGTGGGACATGAGTGGGGGCCTGCTGTCAGTTGCCCTGCACTGCTGGGGGGTGGGGGTGCAGGGGGACATGAGTTGGTGATCAGTGGTGCAAGCGGACAGGTGGCTTGTCTGGGGTGCATGGCCATGGTGGATGGGCTGCCTGCGGGACATGACCAGGGGTGCGTTGTAGTCCCCTGTGGTGTGCTTTGTTTTTCCCTTGGATTTGATTTTTTTGAACTGTGACTTTGGACACCTTTCCTTTGGATTATGATTTCTTGTTTTTCATTATTTTACGGACATGCAGCTTTTAATTTTTAATTCCCATTGTTGTTTGTTTGTTTTTAATTCCATTCATGTTGCTTTTAATACATGTTTTTCTTCATACTTCGATGTGTGGTATTATCTCATTGGTTTCATGCGTGTCATGATATGGATTTTGACATTCACTTGCACCCATTGTGTGTGTGTGACGGACATTTGTTCATTTACATACTTGCCATTGGGGTTGTATCATGAAATTGGCATTTCTATGTGGGTGGATGCAATACTTGGGTGGGTCTTTGGCATGTGGAGGCTGGCCATAAGGGCCAGGGATCTAGTGTCATGATCTCTGCTTCCAAAAGGTCAGGGTTTTCCCAACTCCCTTGGAAGCAGATCCATAACCCAGGTTCCCAGTGCCAACCAGTCCCAATTGGGACCTTTTGGACCCAGTCCTGGCGCCAGTGGCACCAGGCTCATAAATATGCCCAGTCCCAGCGCTGGAAGCGCCGGTCTCATAATGCTTGGGTGGACTTACCTTCAGCAGACCATGCTGCTTACTTGCCTGCCAGTTGAGCCTCTGATCCTCTTCTGTTTGGAACTACTTTTCCTGTTGGGTGGGGCTGGAGCCACTCCCTAGATTCAGAACACTGGAACTCTTCTGGAAGGCAGGAACTCTTTTCTTACCAGGAACTCTTTTCTTACTTAGGCGTGGCTGTGGAAGGAGACACCTAAGCACTACAGGAGGCTATTTAAACCACACCCGGTGGATGAATCTTGCTTTGCGTTATTCTGCAACCTCTGCAGCAGAACGCTCATCGTGTCTTCTGCATCCGGTCCTGGGCCTAAGGAAAAAGGCTTACCATCCTGAATCCAGTCTTCAGCAACACCTATAAAGACAAGAAAGAACAGGTTAGCATTCCGGCATCTGAAAGGCAAAGGCTTACCATCCTGAATCCAGTCTTCAGCAACACCTATAAAGACAAGAAAGAACAGTTTAGCATTCCGGCATCTGAAAGACAAAAGTTTACCAACTCTTCGCACGCTCCGGAGGCCTTCGGCGCTGCATCCCGCATCTGAAAGACAAAACAAGGTGCGTTTAAAGACATTGGGGAACTTTAATACTCACGTGCCATTACTCCTTTCCACATCTAATCCAGTGGGTATTCCGGCACCCTGCAGCCGCTCCGAACTCGTACCTGCAAAATAAAAAGACAGTTAGAGCGCATAGTGAAGCAGGCAACAAGCGCTTACTTACGTGCTTCCAGGCGCTTCTATTCATCACACGGGCTCCATCTTCAACTCACTTCAGCCCGTCATCCGCCATCGCCGGAACCCTGCAAAACAAGAGACATCATTACTAAAGACTTTAAAGACATTTGAATGACTCGAAACTTACCGTTCGTGCAGTAAACGACGGACAGCAGTCCTCTGAAGTCAAGAGGCCTGCGCTACCTATCCAGTGAAGAAACTGGTTACAGCACCCTGCCCCGAGGCAGATGGAGAGCTCGGCATTCACTTACCTAAGGTGAGAGCGTTAACCTTTGGGGGTCTACAGGAGAGGAGAAGAGGAAAGAGATAGGGACACCCCAATAACCCCAGTTCATTAACCCCATATTTTCTATCTGCAGACATCTTACTCTACACGTCAGGCATACAGTGCACAGAGGTCCAGCCCAAAGAGCCAACCGGGTGCTACACATCACCTTTGAAGAAACGGTAGTCGCCCAGTCAAGACCGGCGCCTCTGCGAGAATCAGGTGAGCGTTACAGAACGCAAAGCCTACCGCAAAACTCTCGCCCAGGCGCTATGGAAACCTCGGATACTGACCCCCTAGCCCGGTTACTTGGGGAACTAAGGGCAGAAGTGCATGCAGCTCGTCAGGAAACGAATGCTCTAAGAAGGGAACTAATTATTTCCAAGGAGAGAACAGACAATCTTGCTAGACAAGTGCTACAGTCACAAGCCGGACAGACCCCGTTACCCGCATCAGGGGCAAATCTTCCTTCAACATCCTCTATGAATCCAGTGCAGATCAACCTACCTGGGAATGTACCTCTGGCTCCGCCCGAACGATTTTCTGGTGACCCAAAGAGGTTTGCAGTATTTATCAATCAGTGCCGGTTGCACTTCTTATGCCGGCCAGCAGCCTTTCCAACTGATCAAGCAAAAGTAGCTTTTGTACTTTCGTACCTTAGTGGCAATGCGGCAGACTGGTCGATCCCTCTAGTTAATCAAGATGATCCGGTTCTCCATGATTTTCAAGCCTTTCAGCTTAGTATGGAAAAACTGTTCGCAAGACATTCACAGGGGCAGGCCTTGGACAATGAGCTTCTTTCGTTGCGACAGGGTAATCAAGACCTTTTGGCTTATATTGCATCTTTCAATAGACTAATAGTGGAAACTCAATGGCTTGAGGACAAAAGGATTACGCTGTTTTATAGAGGTCTACGTGGAGAGCTCAAAGACGTTTTAGCCCAAGTAGTGAATCCCCCACAAGACTGTTCGGATTATATAGACTTGGTCGTTCAAATAGATCACAGGCTGCAGAACAGGAAGGCCGATCGTTCCAAGTTTGATGCTCGAGTATTTTCCAAACCGCCAACTCCTTCCAAAGGAGTAGACTCCGGGGAACCCATGCAAATAGGGGGTCTGAAAGGTCCTCTAACACAAAGGGAGCGGGAAAGGAGGAAACAGTTGCAATTATGCCTATATTGCGGAAACTCAGGGCACTTTCTTCGAGACTGTCCGGTGAAACCTGCCAAGAAAGCAGTAGGAGCTGCAGTTACCAAAGTTACAAACTCTGAGCAGGGAAACGACCTCGCCCGACAAGAATAGAGGTCCTCTTGCCGAGCGTGAAAACCAGTTCCGTGACCTCGCATTTCGTGATACCTATGGTCCTCATTAGCCCTGATAATCCGGATCGATTACATGCAATTGAAGCTTACGTCGACAGCGGTGCCATCGGCAATTATGTGGATCATGAAATGGTTTTGAGGATGAATCTAACTCTTTGTCCCAAGGCTGTAAAGGACGTCATTACTACGGTGGATGGTACGGAGATAGCCTCCGGGCCAGTAACGCATACCACTCAAGAGGTGACGCTAGTAAGTCAAGATGGACACCATGAGAAGATCGTGTTCGATGTGATCAAGGCCCCTCAGTTTCAGATTATTCTAGGAATACCTTGGTTAGAGAAACACAATCCTCTGATCGATTGGCGAGCAAGAACGGTCCAGTTTCCAGAATGTGTCTCTACTTGTCACCCTCCACCTGGTGTTGCACTGGCCGCAATTTCTTCAGAGACTCCCCAGTTACCTCCCGAATACCTAGAATACCAAGATGTTTTCCGGAAGGATCAGGCTAACTCTCTACCTCCTCATAGGTCTTATGACTGCCAGATAGACCTGATACCTGGATCTACTCCTCCTTGTAGTAGAATTTATGCCCTCACCGAGCCTGAGAACCTTCACCTTCGACAATACCTGGATCAATACCTGACAAATGGGTTTATTCGTCCTTCCAAGTCCCCTGCTTCTTCAGCTTTGTTCTTCGTTCCAAAAAAGGAAGGAGACCTTAGAACTTGTATCGATTATCGTTCCCTGAACCAGATCACCGTTAAGAATAGATATCCGTTACCTTTGATCCCTGAACTCCTGGACCAAGTCAGAAAAGCATGCATATATACAAAGCTGGATCTTAGAGGAGCTTACCACTTGGTACGAGTAAAAGAGGGCGATGAATGGAAGACGGCCTTCCGCACAAGTATGGGCTATTTGAATATCAGGTCATGCCCTTCGGACTTTGCAATGCCCCGGCCGCCTTTCAATATTTTATGAACGATGTCCTCAAAGAGCTCATAGATGTATGTGTTGTTGTTTACATTGACGACATCCTCGTTTATTCTTCATCGGAATCTGAACATCGGAAACACGTGAAAATGGTCCTCGAAAGATTGCGTCAACACAAACTTTTCGCTAAGTTGGAAAAATGTGTTTTCAACGTGACTGAAGTTGAATTCTTGGGATTCATATTATCACCTGGCGGAGTGCGTATGGATTCAAAGAAGGTCGATGCAGTTCTCAAATGGCCATCACCATCCTCCGTAAAAGGTGTGCAAAGCATGTTAGGCTTCGCTAACTTTTACCGCAGGTTTATCCCCGAATTCTCTCGAATAGTCCAGCCCATCACTGCCTTGTTAAAGAAAAACAAACGTTTTGAATGGTCTACCGAGGCGGAACAAGCTTTCCAGGATTTGAAGACTAAATTTATCTCTGCACCAATCTTAAAACACCCTCGCCCCGAACTCCCCTACATCGTGGAAACTGATGCTTCAAGCCTTGCCATGGGGGCAGTTCTATCACAAAAGGACCCGGTAACCAATCAGTTGCATCCCGTGGCATTTTGGTCCCGCAAATTCTCGCCTCCTGAAATCAATTACACGATTACTGACAAGGAACTTCTGGCTATCAAGTCTGCCTTTAAGGCTTGGCGGCATTATCTGCTGGGGGCCCGACACACCGTTACTGTGATTACGGATCACCGAAACCTGCAATATTTGAAGACCGCAAAAGCCCAATCCTCTAGACAACTCCGTTGGGCATTATTCTTTGCCGAGTTTGACTTCATAATTACCTATCGACCTGGTACAAAGAACGGTAAAGCCGATGCCCTTTCTCGGATGGGAGTGGAAGAACACTTGGTCAACCCTAAACCTGTACCAATCATTCCCGAACAAAGAATTCTGGGTGTAATCGCCACAGAATCCATAGAGGAAGTTAAGGATAAAGCCAGGCAACTTGTAACTCCAGCAGACATACAGATTTGGCATCTGCAGGGAAAGGACTTTGCAGTAAAGGACAACTTATTGTATTTCCAAGAACGATTATACCTACCCAGCACAGATTTACAGAAAAAAGTAATCTCTTGTTATCACGACTCTTTAATGGAAGGTCATCCCGGTATAGCCAAGACCTCAGAAAAGATCAAGCGCTACTTCTGGTGGCCGTCTTGGAAAAAAGATATCAGAGACTTTATAATGTCCTGTGGAGTATGCGCCCAAAACAAGAGTCAAAAGGAAAGACCAGCAGGCCTCTTACGCCCTATTGACATCCCACCTCGCCCTTGGCATACGCTTTCTATGGACTTCATCACCGATCTACCTCCATGCTCCGGATACAATACGATTCTAGTAATCGTGGACTTATTCTCCAAGATGGCGCATTTCATTCCGCTCAAAGGCTTGCCAACAGCAGCAACTCTGGCCCGAGAATTTCTCGAAAACATCGTCCGACTGCACGGTTTTCCTTCGGTTCTAATTTCGGATCGAGGTAGTCAATTTATTTCTCATTTTTGGCGAAGTTGCTGTCGGTCGGCTCAAATTGATGTGAGACTATCGACCAGTCACCACCCTCAGACCGACGGACAAACCGAGAGGACCAATCAAACTCTGGAACAGTATTTACGCTGCATGCTGCAACAAACTGAAAAAACTTGGAAAGATATCCTTTGGATAGCCGAGTATGCCTACAATAACTCTGTCCATTCGGGAACTGGGAAAACCCCGTTTTTTCTTTTGTACGGCAGTCACCCTCGAACCTCGGAGTTGGATCCCCTCCAAGATCTTGAAACACCAGCAGTAGACTACCTGCATTCTACAATCACCCAAGCCTTTAAGGAAGCTGTTTCTCACCTTCAAAGGGCTAAAGAACAATACAAGAAAGGAGCAGATCAACATCGGAAGGAAGCCCCTCACTATCAAGTAGGGGATCAAGTCTGGTTATCCACCAAATATCTATCTCTAAAAGGGCCACGCACATTCAACCCAAGATACCTTGGTCCCTATTCCATCACTACCATAGTAAACCCAGTAGCGGTCAAGTTGGACTTGCCCCCGCACATGAAGATACATCCGGTCTTCCACGTCTCTCTATTAAAACCCGTGCAACCTCAAACCCGACTAACCAAATCTCCAAAACCTATCCTAGTGGATGGAGAACTCGAGTTTGAAGTCAAAAGCATTCTGGACTCCAAGATCTCCAAATCTAAACTATTCTACCTAATTGACTGGAAAAGCTACGGCCCCCAAGAGAGATCCTGGGAACCTGCTGAATATGTCCACGCTCCTCGCCTAATCAAAAGATTTCACCGAACATTTCCTGACAAGCCAAAACCCCCGGAGAAGCCCGGTTTGGGAGGGGCCTTGAGGGGGGGTACTGTCATGATCTCTGCTTCCAAAAGGTCAGGGTTTTCCCAACTCCCTTGGAAGCAGATCCATAACCCAGGTTCCCAGTGCCAACCAGTCCCAATTGGGACCTTTTGGACCCAGTCCTGGCGCCAGTGGCACCAGGCTCATAAATATGCCCAGTCCCAGCGCTGGAAGCGCCGGTCTCATAATGCTTGGGTGGACTTACCTTCAGCAGACCATGCTGCTTACTTGCCTGCCAGTTGAGCCTCTGATCCTCTTCTGTTTGGAACTACTTTTCCTGTTGGGTGGGGCTGGAGCCACTCCCTAGATTCAGAACACTGGAACTCTTCTGGAAGGCAGGAACTCTTTTCTTACCAGGAACTCTTTTCTTACTTAGGCGTGGCTGTGGAAGGAGACACCTAAGCACTACAGGAGGCTATTTAAACCACACCCGGTGGATGAATCTTGCTTTGCGTTATTCTGCAACCTCTGCAGCAGAACGCTCATCGTGTCTTCTGCATCCGGTCCTGGGCCTAAGGAAAAAGGCTTACCATCCTGAATCCAGTCTTCAGCAACACCTATAAAGACAAGAAAGAACAGGTTAGCATTCCGGCATCTGAAAGGCAAAGGCTTACCATCCTGAATCCAGTCTTCAGCAACACCTATAAAGACAAGAAAGAACAGTTTAGCATTCCGGCATCTGAAAGACAAAAGTTTACCAACTCTTCGCACGCTCCGGAGGCCTTCGGCGCTGCATCCCGCATCTGAAAGACAAAACAAGGTGCGTTTAAAGACATTGGGGAACTTTAATACTCACGTGCCATTACTCCTTTCCACATCTAATCCAGTGGGTATTCCGGCACTTACCGTTCGTGCAGTAAACGACGGACAGCAGTCCTCTGAAGTCAAGAGGCCTGCGCTACCTATCCAGTGAAGAAACTGGTTACAGCACCCTGCCCCGAGGCAGATGGAGAGCTCGGCATTCACTTACCTAAGGTGAGAGCGTTAACCTTTGGGGGTCTACAGGAGAGGAGAAGAGGAAAGAGATAGGGACACCCCAATAACCCCAGTTCATTAACCCCATATTTTCTATCTGCAGACATCTTACTCTACACGTCAGGCATACAGTGCACAGAGGTCCAGCCCAAAGAGCCAACCGGGTGCTACACATCACCTTTGAAGAAACGGTAGTCGCCCAGTCAAGACCGGCGCCTCTGCGAGAATCAGGTGAGCGTTATCTAGATTGTGATGACGTGTTGGCTGGGGGACATGTGTTGGGGCCTGCTGGCAGGTGCCCCGCACTGCTGGGGGGTGAGGGTGCAAGGGGACATGAGTGGGACATGAGTGGGGGCCAGCTGGCAGGTGCCCCTGACTGCTGGGGGGTGGGGATGCAGGAGGACATGAGTGGGACATGAGTGAGGGCCTGCTGGCAGGTGCCCCACACTGCTGGGGGGTGGGGGTGCAAGGGGACATGAGTGGGGGCCTGCTGGCAGGTGCCCTGCACTGCTGGGGGGTGGGGGTGCAGGGGGGACATGAGTGGGACATGAGTGGGGGCCTGCTGGCAGGTGCCCCTGACTGCTGGGGGGTGGGGTGCAAGGGGACATGAGTGGGACATGAGTGGGGGCCTGCTGTCAGTTGCCCTGCACTGCTGGGGGGTGGGGGTGCAGGGGGACATGAGTTGGTGATCAGTGGTGCAAGCGGACAGGTGGCTTGTCTGGGGTGCATGGCCATGGTGGATGGGCTGCCTGCGGGACATGACCAGGGGTGCGTTGTAGTCCCCTGTGGTGTGCTTTGTTTTTCCCTTGGATTTGATTTTTTTGAACTGTGACTTTGGACACCTTTCCTTTGGATTATGATTTCTTGTTTTTCATTATTTTACGGACATGCAGCTTTTAATTTTTAATTCCCATTGTTGTTTGTTTGTTTTTAATTCCATTCATGTTGCTTTTAATACATGTTTTTCTTCATACTTCGATGTGTGGTATTATCTCATTGGTTTCATGTGTGTCATGATATGGATTTTGACATTCACTTGCACCCATTGTGTGTGTGTGACGGACATGTGTTCATTTACATACTTGCCATTGGGGTTGTATCATGAAATTGGCATTTCTATGTGGGTGGATGCAATACTTGGGTGGGTCTTTGGCATGTGGAAGCTGGCCATAAGCACCAGGGATCTAGATTGTGATGACGTGTTGGCTGGGGGACATGTGTTGGGGCCTGCTGGCAGGTGCCCTGCACTGCTTGGGGGGTGTGGGGGTGCAAGGGGGCATGAGTGGGACTTGAGTGGGGGCCTGCTGGCAGGTGCCCCGCACTGCTGGGGGGTGGGGTGCAAGGGGACATGAGTGGGGGCCAGCTGGCAGGTGCCCCTGACTGCTGGGGGGTGGGGGTGCAGGGGGACATGAGTGGGACATGAGTGAGGGCCTGCTGGCAGGTGCCCCACACTGCTGGGGGGTGGGGGTGCAAGGGGACATGAGTGGGGGCCTGATGGCAGGTGCCCTGCACTGCTGGGGGGTGGGGGTGCAGGGGGGACATGAGTGGGACATGAGTGGGGGCCTGCTGGCAGGTGCCCCTGACTGCTGGGGGGTGGGAGTGCAAGGGGACATGAGTGGGGGCCTGCTGGCAGGTTCCCTGCACTGCTGGGGGGTGGGGGTGCAAGGGGACATGAGTGGGACATGAGTGGGGCCCTGCTGGCAGGTGCCCTGCACTGCTGGGGGTGGGGGTGCAAGGGGACATGAGTGGGACATGAGTGGGGGCCTGCTGGCAGGTGACCCGCACTGATGGGGGGTGGGGGTGCAAGGGGACATGAGTGGGACATGAGTGGGGGCCTGCTGGCAGGTGCCCCTGACTGCTGGGGGGTGGGGGTGCAGGGGGACATGAGTGGGGGCCTGCTGGCAGGTGCCCTGCACTGCTGGGGGGTGGAGTTGCAGGGGGGACATGAGTGGGACATGAGTGGAGGCCTGCTGGCAGCTTTCCCTGACTGCTGGGGGTGGGGGTGCAAGGGGACATGAGTGGGACATGAGTGGGGGCCTGCTGGCAGGTGCCCTGCACTGCCGGGGGGTGGGGGTGCAAGGGGACATGAGTGGGACATGAGTGGGGGCCTGCTGGCAGGTGCCCTGCACTGCTGGGGGGTGGGGGTGCAGGGGGACATGAGTTGGTGATCAGTGGTGCAAGCAGACAGGTGGCTTGTCTGGGGTGCATGGCCATGGTGGATGGGCTGCCTGCGGGACATGACCAGGGGTGCGTTGTAGTCCCCTGTGGTGTGCTTTGTTTTTCCCTTGGATTTGATTTTTTTGAACTGTGACTTTGGACACCTTTCCTTTGGATTATGATTTCTTGTTTTTCATTATTTTACAGACATGCAGCTTTTAAATTTTTAATTCCCATTGTTGTTTGTTTGTTTTTAATTCCATTCATGTTGCTTTTAATACATGTTTTTCTTCATACTTCGATGTGTGGTATTATCTCATTGGTTTCATGCGTGTCATGATATGGATTTTGACATTCACTTGCACCCATTGTGTGTGTGTGACGGACATGTGTTCATTTACATACTTGCCATTGGGGTTGTATCATGAAATTGGCATTTCTATGTGGGTGGATGCAATACTTGGGTGGGTCTTTGGCATGTGGAAGCTGGCCATAAGCGCCAGGGATCTAGATTGTGATGACGTGTTGGCTGGGGGACATGTGTTGGGGCCTGCTGGCAGGTGCCCTGCACTGCTTGGGGGGTGTGGGGGTGCAAGGGGGCATGAGTGGGACTTGAGTGGGGGCCTGCTGGCAGGTGCCCCGCACTGCTGGGGGGTGGGGTGCAAGGGGACATGAGTGGGACATGAGTGGGGGCCAGCTGGCAGGTGCCCCTGACTGCTGGGGGGTGGGGGTGCAGGGGGACATGAGTGGGACATGAGTGAGGGCCTGCTGGCAGGTGCCCCACACTGCTGGGGGGTGGGGGTGCAAGGGGACATGAGTGGGGGCCTGATGGCAGGTGCCCTGCACTGCTGGGGGGTGGGGGTGCAGGGGGGACATGAGTGGGACATGAGTGGGGGCCTGCTGGCAGGTGCCCCTGACTGCTGGGGGGTGGGAGTGCAAGGGGACATGAGTGGGACATGAGTGGGGGCCTGCTGGCAGGTTCCCTGCACTGCTGGGGGGTGGGGGTGCAAGGGGACATGAGTGGGACATGAGTGGGGGCCTGCTGGCAGGTGCCCCTGACTGCTGGGGGGTGGGGGTGCAGGGGGACATGAGTGGGACATGAGTGAGGGCCTGCTGGCAGGTGCCCCACACTGCTGAGGGGTGGGGGTGCAAGGGGACATGAGTGGGGGCCTGCTGGCAGGTGCCCTGCACTGCTGGGGGGTGGAGTTGCAGGGGGGACATGAGTGGAGGCCTGCTGGCAGCTTTCCCTGACTGCTGGGGGGTGGGGGTGCAAGGGGACATGAGTGGGACATGAGTGGGGGCCTGCTGGCAGGTGCCCTGCACTGCCGGGGGGTGGGGGTGCAAGGGGACATGAGTGGGACATGAGTGGGGGCCTGCTGGCAGGTGCCCTGCACTGCTGGGGGTGGGGGTGCAGGGGGACATGAGTTGGTGATCAGTGGTGCAAGCAGACAGGTGGCTTGTCTGGGGTGCATGGCCATGGTGGATGGGCTGCCTGCGGGACATGAACAGGGGTGCGTGGTAGTCCCCTGTGGTGTGGTTTGTTTTTCCCTTGGATTTGATTTTTTGAACTGTGACTTTGGACACCTTTCCTTTGGATTATGATTTCTTGTTTTTCATTATTTTACGGACATGCAGCTTTTATTTTTTAATTCCCATTGTTGTTTGTTTGTTTTTAATTCCATTCATGTTGCTTTTAATACATTTTTTTTCTTCATACTTCGATGTGTGGTATTATCTCATTGGTTTCATGCATGTCATGATATGGATTTTGACATTCACTTGCACCCATTGTGTGTGTGTGACGGACATGTGTTCATTTACATACTTGCCATTGGGGTTGTACCATGAAATTGGCATTTCTATGTGGGTGGATGCAATACTTGGGTGGGTCTTTGGCATGTGGAGGCTCGCCATAAGGGCCAGGGATCTAGATTGTGATGACGTGTTGGCTGGGGGACATGTATTGGGGCCTGCTAGCAGGTGCCCTGCACTGCTTGGGGGGTGGGGGTGCAATGGGACATGAGTGGGGGCCTGCTGGCAGGTGCCCTGCACTGCTGGGGGGTGGGGGTGCAAGGGGACATGAGTGGGGGCCTGCTGGCAGGTGCCCTGCACTGCTGGGGGTGGGGGTGCAAGGGGACATGAGTGGGACATGAGTGGGGGCCTGCTGGCAGGTGCCCCGCACTGATGGGGGGTAGGGGTGCAAGGGGACATGAGTGGGACATGATTGGGGGCCTGCTGGCAGGTGCCCCTGACTGCTGGGGGGTGGGGGTGCAGGGGGACATGAGTGGGACATGAGTGAGGGCCTGCTGGCAGGTGCCCCACACTGCTGAGGGGTGGGGGTGCAAGGGGACATGAGTGGGGGCCTGCTGGCAGGTGCCCTGCACTGCTGGGGGGTGGAGTTGCAGGGGGGACATGAGTGGGACATGAGTGGAGGCCTGCTGGCAGGTGTCCCTGACTGCTGGGGGGTGGGGGTGCAAGGGGACATGAGTGGGACATGAGTGGGGGCCTGCTGGCAGGTGCCCTGCACTGCCGGGGGGTGGGGGTGCAAGGGGACATGAGTGGGACATGAGTGGGGGCCTGCTGGCAGGTGCCCTGCACTGCTGGGGGTGGGGGTGCAGGGGGACATGAGTTGGTGATCAGTGGTGCAAGCAGACAGGTGGCTTGTCTGGGGTGCATGGCCATGGTGGATGGGCTGCCTGCGGGACATGAACAGGGGTGCGTGGTAGTCCCCTGTGGTGTGATTTGTTTTTCCCTTGGATTTGATTTTTTGAACTGTGACTTTGGACACCTTTCCTTTGGATTATGATTTCTTGTTTTTCATTATTTTACAGACATGCAGATTTTATTTTTTAATTCCCATTGTTGTTTGTTTGTCTTTAATTCCATTCATGTTGCTTTTAATACATTTTTTTCTTCATACTTCGATGTGTGGTATTATCTCATTGGTTTCATGCGTGTCATGACATGGATTTTGACATTCACTTGCACCCATTGTGTGTGTGTAACGGACATGTGTTCATTTACATACTTGCCATTGGGGTTGTATCATGAAATTGGCATTTCCATGTGGGTGGATGCCATACTTGGGTGGGTCTTTGGCATGTGGAGGCTGGCCATAAGGGCCAGGGATCTAGATTGTGATGACGTGTTGGCTGGGGGACATGTGTTGGGGCCTGCTGGCAGGTGCCCTGCACTGCTTGGGGGGTGGGGGTGCAAGGGGACATGAGAGGGACATGAGTGGGGGCCTGCTGGCAGGTGCCCTGCACTGCTGGGCGGTGGGGGTGCAAGGAGACATGAGTGGGACATGTGTGGGGGCCTGCTGGCAGGTGCCCTGCACTGCTGGGGGGTGGGGGTGCAAGGGGACATGAGTGGGACATGAGTGGGGGCCTGCTGGCAGGTGCCCCGCACTGCTGGGGGATGGGGGTGCAAGGAGACATGAGTGGGACATGAGTGGGGGCCAGCTGGCAGGTGCCCCTGACTGCTGGGGGGTGGGGGTGCAGGGGGACATGAGTGGGACATTAGTGAGTGCCTGCTGGCAGGTGCCCCACACTGCTGGGGGGTGGGGGTGCAAGGGGACATGAGTGGGGGCCTGCTGGCAGGTGGCCTGCACTGCTGGGGGTGGGAGTGCAGGGGGGACATGAGTGGGACATGAGTGGGGGCCTGCTGGCAGGTGCCCCTGACTGCTGGGGGTTGGGGGTGCAAGGGGACATGAGTGGGACATGAGTGGGGGCCTGCTGGCAGGTGCCCTGCACTGCTGGGGGGTGGGGGTGCAAGGGGACATGAGTGGGCCATGAGTGGGGGCCTGCTGGCAGGTGCCCTGCACTGCTGGGGGGTGGGGGTGCAGGGGGACATGAGTTGGTGATCAGTGGTGCAAGCGGACAGGTGGCTTGTCTGGGGTGCATGGCCATGGTGGATGGGCTGCCTGCGGGACATGACCAGGGGTGCGTGGTAGTCCCTTGTGGTGTGGTTTGTTCTTCCCTTGGATTTGATTTTTTGAACTGTGACTTGGGACACCTTTCCTTTGGATTATGATTTCTTGTTTTTCATTATTTTACGGACATGCAGCTTTTATTTTTTAATTCCCATTGTTGTTTGTTTGTTTTTAATTCCATTCATGTTGCTTTTAATACATTTTTTTCTTCATACTTCAGCGTGTGGTATTATCTCATTGGTTTCATGCGTGTCATGATATGGGTTTTGACATTCACTTGCACCCATTGTTTGTGTGTGACGGACATGTGTTCATTTACATACTTGCCATTGGGGTTGTATCATGAAATTGCCATTTCTATGTGGGTGGATGCAATACTTGGGTGGGTCTTTGGCATGTGGAGGCTGGCCATAAGGGCTAGGGATCTAGATTGTGATGACGTGTTGGCTGGGGGACATGTGTTGGGGCCTGCTGGCAGGTGCCCTGCACTGCTTGGGGGGTGGGGGTGCAAGGGGACATGAGTGGGACTTGAGTGGGGGCCTGCTGGCAGGTGCCCCGCACTGCTGGGGGGTGAGGGTGCAAGGGGACATGAGTGGGACATGAGTGGGGGCCAGCTGGCAGGTGCCCCTGACTGCTGGGGGGTGGGGGTGCAGGGGGACATGAGTGGGACATGAGTGAGGGCCTGCTGGCAGGTGCCCCACACTGCTGGGGGGTGGGGGTGCAAGGGGACATGAGTGGGGGCCTGCTGGCAGGTGCCCCTGACTGTTGGGGGGTGGGGGTGCAGGGGGGACATGAGTGGGACATGAGTGGGGGCCTGCTGGCAGGTGCCCCTGACTGCTGGGGGGTGGGGTGCAGGGAGCCATGAGTGGGACATGAGTGGGGGCCTGCTGGCAGTTGCCCTGCACTGCTGGGGGGTGGGGGTGCCGGGGGATATGAGCTGGTGATCAGTGGTGCAAGCGGACAGGTGGCTTGTCTGGGGTGCATGGCCATGGTGGATGGGCTGCCTGCGGGACATGACCAGGGGTGCGTGGTAGTCCTCTGTGATGTGGTCTGCCTGCAGGGGCCGTGGAGGGTGTAGAGGGAACACCTGGGAGGACCCACACTGCCAATTCACGTGTAGGACTCCCTGTACACCCCCGAAATTCACGTACCCCGCTCTGACAGCTAAATCGCGTGTGAAACTTCCCGCGAACCCCTGAAATACACGTACCCCACTCGCTTATGGCCTATCGTGTGTGAAACTTCACGCGAACCCCAGGAATATTGGCCCTGTGCGAGCGAGCGGGGTACGTGTTCGCGTGAAGTTTCACCCGCAATTTCAGCAGGGTACGTGCATTCCTGGGGTTCGCGTGAAGTTTCACCCGCGATTTCAGCAGGGACGTGTATTCCTGGGGTTCGAGTGAAGTTTCACCTGCATTTTCAGCAGGGTACGTGTATTACAGGGTTCGAGTGAAGTTTCACCAGCGATTTCAGCAGGGTACGTGAATTCCTGGGGTTTGCGTGAAGTTTCACCCGCGATTTCAGCAGGGTACGTGTATTACGGGGTTCGCGTGAAGTTTCACACGCGAAAGGGCCCTGGTCCAGGGAGTACGTGAATTTCAGGGGTGCGCAGCAAGTTTTACACACGAAAGGGCAACGCCCGCGCACAATACATCACAGACGCGCTTACGCGCTAAGGGCCTTTGGTCCAATGATATCGCGTACGTGTGCTGACGTGCTTACGTGCTAAGGGCCTTTCCTCAAATTACACGCTGACGTGCAAGATTTTCACTTGCCAAATCACTCCGTATCAAGCTGGCCACGCGTACACATACGGAAGACCACGCTCCTGCCCTGAAGGCCATTTTCCTGCCCCCCAGAACCCCGAGCACGCTCCCACCAGCCATCTGCTGCTGCCTGTCTGCCTGCTGCCCACGTGCCCTGCTATTTGGTGCCTGCACGTCAGCCATCTGCAGGGGTCCAGTTGCTGTGTCCACCCCTGCTGGAACAGAAGACTCCCTAGGGGATTCCATCGCTCCACAGCTCAGCCCCAGGACCCAGTTGCCCACCCACTCCTGCCTCTGGGGTTGCCATGTCGGGCACTACACCATCTGGCACCACTGGCAACCCCCAGCCAGAGAGGCAGAGGGCCACCAGCTTCACTGCCACCGAAGTTGGTGTCCTGGTGGAGCATGTCCTTGGGCATTATGATGCCCTCTTCAGAACATCACGCGCCAACAAGGAAGGACAGGAGAGGATCTGGGATGACGTAGTGGTTGCCATCAACGCGGAGGGGGTGGCAACCCGCGACATCAAGCACGTCAAGAAGCGCTGGGAGGACTTCAGGTCCATGACCCTCCACAAGGCCCGGCGCCTCGTAGAGGGGGGCCAGGCACGCCTGAGTGCCATCCAGATGAGGGTCCTGGAACGCGTAGGCCCAGCGCTCCACGCCCAGATCCTTCGGAGGCAGACCCTTCTGGAGTTGAGCGGTAAGTGGCCAAGCATTGCTGTGTGAAACAGGGCATGTTGCAGTGTTCTGGTAGTCTGATGCTTGCATGTATGTGTGACATAGGCCATGTATGGATGTGTGTGTGCAGGGACATCATGGTCATGCATGTGAGACCAGTTATGTGTGAGCCACATGGTTGGTGCATGTGTTTTAAAGCAACATGGGGAGCTCTATGTGGAATGCACACATGAATGCATGGCTGTGTCTGTTCCTGGACATGGAGGGGGGGTGAGGAACGGGTGCTGATGTCATGTACATGTATGGTGCACATGTGTGTGTGTGCGCCTGAGAAGTGTGTGTGTGACTTTGAAACGCCATGGATGCATGTGACTTTGAAGGCAACATCTTGGTTTACAGGGGCCCTTCTACATGGATGTTGATGTTGATTACAGTCGCCCGGACTGTTTCTGCATGTGTGTTGTGTGCATTCACCCATGTGTTGTGGAATGACAGGATGGAAGTGACATTTGACAGTGCCACTCATGTGTTATTGCTTCCTGTCTAGGGTATTTTGTACTGTACCCTGATGCTTGTGTTCTATGTCTCCCTCTACGCAGCGTCAAGTGAAGCAGAGGGCAGAGACGGCGCTGTGGAGCCAAGCGGTGGGGATGCCTCCACTGGGCGGCGACGCAAGGCCCAGCCACCCTCCCAGGAATTACCATCATCCGGGAGCGAGGGGGCTGGTCCTGCGTCTGCCTCAACGGCTGTGGTGGAAGGGCCGGGTGAGCCCCCACAGGGGCATCCAATGGCGGAAGAAGGTGTGGAGACATCCAGGTTGGTGGTCTCCACAGGGGAGGATGAGCCCGCTACTGAGCCGCACATGGGGCCTGGTGGGGGTAGTAAAACTGGTGCAAGTGGTGCAGTCCAGGGCCAGGGTCAGGAGGCAGCACAGGTCACCGCGGAGGGGCCTGTGCATGTCGCTGTCCTTGACCCTGTGACTGCACCATCATGCACCAGCAGGGAGGCCCCATCCCAGGCCCGTCCGCAGGTAGGGGAGAGTGCCATATCACCTGCCTCTCCACTACCTGTGGACGAGGGGTCCCGTGACCGTATGGGATCCGTCCTGGTGGGTGTCGCGTTGCGAATGCATGTCATTCATGATGACATGCGTTCTTTCTGGGCGGAGAACGCACGCCATCACGAAGAGCAGCATCGTGACGTGGCACTGCTGGGAGGGGCCCTGGTCGGAGGGTTCCTACATGTGACGCGCACTCTGGCGGACCTCTCCTCCTATGTGGAGGCTATGCGCCGGTCGTTCTCCACATCGTCTTCCGGCCCAGATTCCACCAGGGCCCCCTGTGGACCTGGCCTGACCAACACAGCCAGCTTGGTGGAGATCCCATCCCTGCCAAAGTCGGGAGTTGGCGGTCCAGCAGGGGTGGACACCACAACTGGAGACCAGCAGATGGAGGATGTGCAGGCACCATCGGACAGGGCACATGGACAGCAACAGCAGCAGCAGGAGCAGGCTGTAGTGGGGAGCAATGATGGCTCGGGGCCATCAACATCGGAGGGGCAGGCATCGGCCGGAGGGCAGGAGGGCCCTGGACGGGAAGTGTCTTCCGTGTGGCAGCGGTTGGGCCATGTGATAGATGCAGAGTGGCAGCGGGCAGAAGAGGCACAGCTCACGATGGTCAGGGTGGAGAACTCCATGCGTAGGGCCCTGAGGCGGGCCGAGTGCCTCGAGGCCATTCGCAGGGACCTGGAGTTCCAGATGTCATTGTCCCTGTGAACCCTCGGGGCCATGGAAGAGGACCGCCTCTGGGACATCGAGCAGGAGTTCGATGATGCCCTGGCCCGGAACATCAACATGTGAGCCGTTGGACTTGCCCGCTGCCCTTATAAATAGTTATTTGGTTAGTATTAGGTTTCCTTTGGTTTTTTCTTTATTTTGGACCACTTGGACAATGGACCACATTTTTGTATATAGTTTTTTTTATTAGGTAGTAGTTTTTGATAGGTTTCATTTCTTCAGTTGGGATAATGGACCCTGGATTGTTCATCTGTATATAGTTAACTGTTGGATTCTACTTTTTTTTTTGGATTTCCCCATGGAGCAATGGTTTTCACTTTTGTTTTTCCCTTGGATTTCATTTTCTGAACTGTGACTTTGGACACCTTTCCTTTGGATTATGATTTGTTGTTTTTCATTATTTTACGGACATGCAACTTTTCTTTTTTAATTTCCATTGTCATTTGTTTGATTTTAATTCAATTCATGTTGCTTTTAATACATTTTTTTCTTCACACTTCGATGTGTGGTATTATCTCACTGGTTTCATGCATGTCATGATATGGGTTTTGAGATTCACTTGCACCCATTGTGTGTGTGTGACGGACATGTGTTCATTTACATACTTGCCATTGGCGTTGTATCATGTAATTGGCATTTATATGTGGGTGGATGCAATACTTGGGTGGGTCTTTGGCATGTGGAGGCTGGCCATAAGGGCCAGGGATCTAGATTGTGATGACGTGTTAGCTGAGGGACATGTGTCAGGGCCTGCTGGCAGGTGCCCCACACTGCTGGGGGGTCGGGGTGCAGGGGACATGTGTCGGGGCCTGTTGGCAGGTGCCCCTCAGTGAAGGGGGGTGGGGGTGCAAGGGGACATGAGTGGGACATGAGTGGGGGCCTGCTGGCAGGTGCCCCGCACTGCTGGGGGGTGGGTGTGCAAGGGGACATGAGTGGGGGCCTGCTGGCAGGTGCCCCTCAGTGCTGGGGGGTGGGGGTGCAAGGGGACATGAGTGGGGGCCTGCTGGCAGGTGCCCCTCAGTGCTGGGGGTGCAAGGGGACATGAGTGTGGGCCTGTTGGCAGGTGCCCCGCACTGCTGGGGGGTGGGTGTGCAAGGGGACATGAGTGGGGGCCTGCTGGCAGGTGCCCTGCATTGCTGGGGGGTGGGGTGCAGGGGGACATGAGTGGGACATGAGTGGGGGCCTGCTGGCAGGTACCCCGCACTGCTGGGGGGTGGGGGTGCAGGGGACATGAGTGTGGGCCTGTTGGCAGGTGCCCCGCACTGCCTGGGGGGTGGGTGTGCAAGGGGACATGTGTGGGGGCCTGCTGGCAGGTGCCCCTCAGTGCTGGGGGTGCAAGGGGACATGAGTGTGGGCCTGTTGGCAGGTGCCCCGCACTGCTGGGGGGTGAGTGTGCAAGGGGACATGAGTGGGGGCCTGCTGGTAGGTGCCCTGCACTGCTGGGGGGTGCGGGTGCAGTGGGACATGAGTGGGACATGAGTGGGGGCCTGCTGGCAGGTGCCCCGCACTGCTGGGGGGTGGAGGTGCAGGGGACATGAGTGTGGGCCTGTTGGCAGGTGCCCCGCACTGCTGGGGGGTGGGTGTGCAAGGGGACATGAGTGGGGGCCTGCTGGCAGGTGCCCTGCACTGCTGGGGGCTGGGTGTGCAATTGGACATGAGTGGGGGCCTGCTGGCAGGTGCCCCTCAGTGCTGGGGGGTAGGGGTACAAGGGGACTTGAGTGGGGGCCTGCTGGCAGGTGCCCCTCAGTGCTGGGGTGCAAGGGGACATGAGTGGGGGCCTGTTGGCAGGTGCCCCGCACTGCTGGGGGGTGGGTGTGCAAGGGGACATGAGTGGGGGCCTGCTGGCAGGTGCCCTGCTCTGCTGGGGGGTGGGGGTGCAGGGGGACATGAGTGGGACATGAGTGGGGGCCTGCTGGCAGGTGCCCCGCACTGCTGGGGGGTGGGTGTGCAAGGGGACATGAGTGGGGGCCTGCTGGCAGGTGCCCTGCACTGCTGGGGGATGGGTGTGCAAGGGGAAATGAGTGGGGGCCTGCTGGCAGGTGCCCCTCAGTGCTGGGGGGTGGGGGTGCAAGGGGACATGAGTGGGGGCCTGCTGGCAGGTGCCCCTCAGTGCTGGGGGTGCAAGGGGACATGAGTGGGGGCCTGTTGGCAGGTGCCCCGCACTGCTGGGGGGTGGGTGTGCAAGGGGACATGAGTGTGTGCCTGCTGGCAGGTGCCCTGCACTGCTGTGGGGTGGAGGTCCAAGGGGGTAATGCGTTGGTGATCACTAGTGCAAGGTGACATGTGGCTTGGCTGGGGGGGCATGCCCAGGGTGGATGGGCTGCCTGCGGGACATGACCAGGGATGCAGGGTAGTCCCCTGTGGTGTGGTCTGCCTGCAGGGGCCGTGGAGGGTGTAGAGGAAACACCTGGGAGGACCCACACTGCCAATTCACGTGTAGGACTCCCCTGCACCCCCGAAATACACGTACCCCACTCACACAGGGCCTATCGCCTGTGAAACTTGCCAAAGCACGTAGCCTGCTGAAATCGCGTGTGGAACTTCCCGCGCACCCCAGTAATACACGCACCCTGCTGAAATCGCATGTGGAACTTCCCGCGCACCCCAGTAATACAGGTACCCTGCTGAAATTGCGTGTAAAACTTCCCAGCACCCCAGAAATACACGTACCCTGCAGAAATCGTGTGTGGAACTTCCCGCACACCCCAGTAATACAGGTACCCTGCTGAAATCACGTGTACAACTTCCCCGCACCCCAGAAATACACGTACCCTGCTGAAATCACGTGTGGAACTTCCCGCGCACCCCAGTAATACAGGTACCCTGCTGAAATCGCGTGTACAACTTCCCCGCACCCCAGAAATACACGTAGCCTGCTGGAATCGCGTGTGGAACTTCCCACGCACCCCTGTAATACACGTACCCTTCTGTAATCATGTGTTGAACTTCCCCGCACCCCAGAAATACACGTACCCTGCTGAAATCGCATGTGTAACTTCCCGCGCACCCCTGTAATACACGTACCCTGCTGAAATCGCGTGTCAAACTTCCCCGCACCCAAGAAATGCACGTACCCTGCTGAAATCGCGTGTGTCACTTCCCACGCACACTAGTAATACACCTACCCTGCTGAAATTGCGTGTTAAACTTCCCCGCACACCAGAAATACATGTACCCTGCTGAAATCGCATTTGTGTAACTTCACGCGCACCCCAGTAATACAGGTACCCTGCTGTAATCGCGTGTTAAACTTCCCCGCACCCCAGAAATACACGTACCCTGCTGAAATTGCATGTGGAACTTCCCGCACACCCCAGTAATACAGGTACCTTGCTGAAATCGCGTGTAAAAGTTCCCCGCACCCCAGAAATACACATACCCTGCTGAAATCGCGTGTGGAACTTCCCGCGCACCCCAGTAATACTGGTACCCTGCTGAAATCACGTGTAAAACTTCCCCGCACTCCAGAAATACATGTACCCTGCTGAAATCACGTGTGGAACTTCCCGCACGACCCAGTAATACAGGTACCCTGCTGAAATCATGTGTACAACTTCCCCGCACCCCAGAAATACACGTACCCTGCTGGAATCGCGTGTGGAACTTCCCGCGCACCCCAGTAATACACATTCCACGCTCGGCGTTTGCTGTTTGGCAGCCCTGTATACTGGTCCAGGGTTAGCGCATCCCTTTGCGATGAATTGGGAATTTTGATAGCTTTTCCTTGCGCGAGGGCGTTCTTGGGGGCGTAACTGGCGCTGCTGAAGGGTCGCTGCGCCACTCTGCACCACGGCTGGTTTTGGATGCTGAAATCCATGAATACGCTGTGCACGGATATCGATTTTAGCGCACGCGGCTGGCGCAGACATTCGCACGCGCACACTGTGCGCCAGCCGCGTGCACCACTTTTGTGCGAAATTCTATGAATTACCCTGTTAATCACCTAGAAAAAGCTATCTCAAACACAGCTCAATTATAAAAACTATTAACTCTCTGCCCAAACTGCAGTAAATGGAGTAGTTGGCTTTGAAACCTATCCAAATGAAAACAATATCCAGTTTGTCATAATTAATTTTGACAAACTTAAACTAAAATAAAACCCTGCACCACAGCATGTTTCCTTCTTTTGAAAGATATGTATGTACACTGTGAGAAACCTAACAGTGTCTCCCTGACTAGTCCCTAGGGATCTGTCATCCAGGTGACCAGGTCATGGCCATCGCTATTGGATCCAGTTCCTGGGGGTGGACCAGTGAGGGAGGATCACCTGGATGGGGGGTCCTCAGGGAGTGGAAGTGGAACATTGATGGGTGGGACAGGGTACCTCAGTCTATCATTCTCAAACTGATGGCTTGGAGGAGTGATTCAATAAAACCCTGAAACTAATTTGATGAAAATTGGTAGTCAAGGATGGTACAAGATTGGGACCAAATGATGCCTTGGGCACTATTTGCAGTGAGGAAAACCCCCCAAGCTTGCACAGGATTCTCTCAGTTCAAGCTGCTCTATTGTAGAGAACACAGAGATGCCCTGGATATGCTCTGGGAAACCTGGGAACAACGCGAGGAGGCGCCCATTCCCACCTCGCAAACCACCACCAGAATGCAAGTACATATGAAATTTGTTCGAGACTTAGTTTTTACACAAATGGAAAAGGCGCAGAACCAACAAAAAAATTGCTTATGATAAAAGGTACATTTAAGATAATTCTCCATATGACAAAAATGTACTGGTCCTCTTACCAACCTCAGAAAACAAATGTGTCTCCTAACGGCACAGCGCTTAGTCCAATCTGACAGAAAGCAGATGATCCATCTATACCATATAAATCTCTTGAAAGAGTGGTGAAAGAGTGGAAAGAATACCCATCAGCAACCCATGCCAAAGTACTAGCCTGTCTAGTTCCTGAAGAGGTAGATAACTTTGAATGAATTCCTCCGGAGCTATCTATACAACAAGAAGATAAAAAAGATGTAGTAGTCTCATTTCCCAATGTATTCTCAGAAAAACCAGGAAGAGTAAAAGACACATACCACTATATTAGAACACCTAAATGTAAAGTGGTTCACTTAAAACCATATCGACTCCCAGAAGCTTGGAAACATAGTGATTGTGGAAGGCAACAAAATGTTGAAAGCCATCATTATTGTACCATCTTCCAGCCTGGGGTCCTCTTATATCATATTGGTCACTAAACCTGACAGTTCCTGGAGATTCTGTGTAGATTTCTGTCCAGTAAATGCCATCTCGAACTTCGATTCATATCCCATGCATCGCATTGATGACCTAATTGAGCAGCTGTGTTTCTATTTAACCAAAGGGTACTGGCAAGTCCCTGTATATGGGCCAGACAAAGAGAAAAACACACTCTCAATGCCTCTAGGACTTTTTCAATTTAAAATCCTGCCTTTTGGCTTACAGGGCACGCCAGCCACTTTCCAACACCTCCTCATGGATCAAATTTTACAACCCTACTCTGATTTCTCTGGAGTTTACATTGACGATATCGTCATTTATAGTAAAACCTGGGAAGATCATCTCTTCCATCCTTATACCATCATGAAAGTTCTCAGAAAAGCTGGCCTTACTGCAAATCCAGCTAAGTGCAGATTGGCCCAGTCAGCTGTAAAAATACCTAGGCTTCTTCATATGAAATGGAAATGTACAGCCCCAACATGAGAATGTAAAAGCTGTTTTAGATACACCAACCCCCAAAAAAGACCTTAGAGCTTTTCTCGTCTAATAGGGTATTACTGTAGGTTTATCCCCGACTTTTCGGATGTAACAGCCCAGCTAACCGATAAGCTCAAGAATGCCGAACCCCAGAAACTTCATTGGAATGACGACGATGAGATATGCTATAACACCTTGAAACAGAGTCTGTGCCAGAACCCGATCCTAAAGGTAGTCAACTTCTCCAAAGAATTTGTCTTGCAAATGGATGCTTCCTTTACAGAGTTAGGAGCAGTCCTCTGCCAGGTTTGTGATGGATTGGAACACTCCAAATTATTCACCAGCCGCAAACTGTCCCCAAGTGAAAGAAATTACTCTGTGTTGGAACGAGAGGCCCTGGCCATCAAGTGGGCCATAATCCATCTTAGATAGTACCTATTAGGATGAAAATTCAAAGACCTCACAGATCACTCATCCCTAGTTTGGATTAGCCAATGCAAAGGCTCCAACCCTTGGGTCATGCAATGGTTTCTAGACCTACAACCCTACCATTTCACTGTGGAACACCGAGAAGGACACAACCAGGGAAATGTAGATTTTCTTTCCTTGTCCCCCTGTGAAACAAATGTGACTACATCGCATAGAGGAAGGGAAGGAACCTATCAGTGTCTCCCTAACTAGTCCCCAGGGGATCTGGCATCCAGATGGCCATGACACGGCCACCACTATTGGATCCAGTTCCTGCGAGTGGACCAGTGAGCGACGATCACTTGGATGGGGGGTCACAGGTAGTGCAAGTGGGACACTGATGATTGAGATGTGGTATCCACCTTCCTTTTCCCCATCCTGCCACATAGGATATTCTGAAACACTGCCCCACTTTTCCGACATGAACACTTTCATGCGCCATAGACAATGAACTAACACCTGAACTGTTTGCCTGGCATTTCCCAACAAAAGGGTCAGGCAGAGTCAGGCAATTGACCTGAATCACACACACCTGACAGCCCTTTCCCTTCCCCACAGGGATGAAAGGAGGAGCACAAGAGCACACTATGAGAAAGGCAGACCGCACGATGAGACAGCTATCCAGGCCCGACAGTTGAAGAGGAGGAGAAAGTCGGTGCATACCGAGAGGGTGACAAGCAGAGAAGAAACCTTGCCCTTTCTGACCAAGGCCTGTGAAACCTTTGCAGAAGGAATCGTAAAACCGTGAACAATAGCCAGCTTGTGTTGCAACAGATCTCAACGGTACACAAGACCCTCCTCCGCTGATAACCAAGCCAGGGAGAGACACTTGTCTCTGCGGTACCAACCTTGATTCCAAAGAGGAAGAAGGCCAAGTGATTCATCACAGCCAGTGAGTCGAGAGGAAAGTCAATAGGAAACCGAATTGTCTTGAATGAAAAGTAGCAAATGGCTAATTGAACTTTGAAAGCATAAAGAGGAATTGTTGTGAAAGGGGGAAACCAGCAACAGAGGAGTCAGGCACCCCGTGGGTGCTCACTCAGGAACCTCTGGGCCATTACCGAAGTGCAGAAACTACTGTGACCAGAAGGCCTTGGGAAAAGTGAGAAGAGGGGTCAAAGTGGTCATACAGGGGTCTTGTAAACTTCTCTGTACAGTCAAAAGTCTTTGACTGACAGATGATTGTGAAGCTAAGGGAAATGAATCCTGCATCGTAAGAGTTAAAAAAGAGTTTAAAAAAAGAGTTAAAGAGAGAAGGTAAGATTGGCAGATTGGCAAACGTGAACCCGAACAAGGGATGCCGATGAAAAGAAGTGAAGTCTAAAGTCCCAAAAGAACAGTTTGTTGACTAGAGTGAACTAGGAAGAGGGTGGTCCACCTTGAATTGTTTGAAGCGACATTAAGATCTGTGAATAACACACCAGGGTCTGCGCCCAGAAGAGGGGGACCCAAGGGTGAAGAATCATTACCCAAAAGCAATCCAAAAGAACTTTCTGAGGATCTGGGCCTGGAAGAGGGGGAGCCAGAGGTGAAAGACATAACTCTTTGTTTAATATTTAAATACATTAGGCCCACGGTGGCAAGGAACTTTTGACAGAAAAGAGACTTAACCACTGAGTGCCCTGATTGCTGAAAGCAGAACTGTTAGCTTGTGCTGGGAAAGCTTGAGCGTGTTCTGTGCTCCAAAGTCCGACCTTGTCCCGTGCTAAAAACGTGGGGAAGGTAGATCTCAAATACTGCATCCAGACTCATCATTTGTGAACACTTCTTTAGTGTAAGGATTGGCAATAGGTATTTCTTAGCATCAGCCTTTTTATTTTGACACAAAGCATACTGGGGCAGTCTTATTATTATTTGATGGTCGGAGCTTTCTCCAATCTTAGATTTACATTTAGAATAGCCCCTTTTCAACCTACCTTTACAGTTTAATAAATACCCTTGAACTGTGATCACCTGTGTCTGTCTATTCTTGATACAATGCCTTCCTTACAACACACAGAACAATTTGCTCTGTCTCTTGCATATGCTGTTACCATTCACAAGTCACAAAGTCTAACCCTCAACCATGCCCTTGTAGAGATTGGAGAGCAGCAGAGTCTTCAAAGAAGGTATGAGCTACTTAGCACTTTCACATCTTCTTACACTCACTGGTCTATTGTTAGCTAACTTTGATGCAAACAACATCAATGCTGATATTCCTTGCATACTAGAATGCAACAGGCTGTATGCACTGTACAATCCACAGATGGATATCTACCTCAAAAAAGAAAACCTGTAAAAAGACAACCAGTACAAACGGAAACTATAGCAGATCTCCCCATAATCTCTCTAAAATAAAATCTTTAAAAAAAACAATGCAGAGCCTTAAAACCAAAAAGAGAACAGATTCTCTGGTCCTATTAAATTCAGTAACACAACTGGAGTAAATTGCTATGGAAATGGAGCAATCTATCTTATATTCCAATTGCCACCAATTGTGGATAACATGTACTTACATAGCTCAGAACAGCTATGTTTACAAATGCTCATACTGCACAGAAATGTTACTAACCAGCCTGACACGATCTACAGTGTCTGGGTGATAAGACAGGAAATGGAATACTTTTCAACCCATGTTAAATTCACAATAAACACACAGAATGATCCACAAGAATTCCTGATCTACTTACTAGAAGTACTAGAGACACAGCACATCCCTATAAATGAAATCTTACAAATGTCATACACTTGGAAACATACATGCATCTCTGCAACCATGTTTTACAAAAGCATGTCCCTAATGAACAAATTAAGTATGTAGCTATAGCAAATTGTAATTCAATTCCATTTCAACAACTTCTCAAAAATGCAAATCATGGCATATTATGCTCATTTTGCAATTCAGACAATCTTTAAACATACAAATAGATTCACATGCCCAATTTGTTATATTATTTTTTTAAGATACAATGCAGATGGCACTAAAAATAACTATAAACTCTGTAACTTCATGCACACCCAAGTATCTCTTGGCAAGAAAGCATTCACAACAGTAGGTATAATATACTACAACGGTGCTGCAACCACTTCAGGTCACTATATTGCATATGTGAAAAAAGAAGTGGTTGGTTTCAATGTAACAGCACTTCCGTTACTCAAAAACATAGGTTATCAACAAATCTAACAAATACCTACTTAATATTCCATAAACCCAAATGTTGTCACTTAATTGCGCTTTAAATTCACATTTACAGTACTATCCTGTTAGAATACGCTAATGGCTATGTAACTACTTTAAGCACAAACAAACCCACAAAACAAATATTCCTTAATTAGAATACATTTAAAACACGTTATCACGTTAGTAATTACTTAATACACCCATGCTACCACTGTACTACTTTCTATACATACATCATATCCCCTTTCATAAACATAACAGTCTGAATTTTTTTTTAAAGTTGAACAAAATATAAATGTTATTAACAGTAAATGTACAAAAGTATTTTTCACCATACTCCAGTGATTACCATATGTTAATACAACAATGTATCATAATACATGGTATATAAAACATAGCACATACAATGTACTACCTATGAGGGTAAAAAAAGTAAATGTGTGTGTAAAACCTTAAGTATTTATATCTTCCATACCATTGCAAAGTAGTCATAATATGTTGCTATGGAGGAAACACCAGTGAAACATGCAATCATGTTATTACTTCTGAGGTCGTTCCTTTGATGTATACTGGCATTTTCTTTAGGGTACTCGTGAAGTATTTGGAGGTGCCTTATGAACATCAGAGAGGTGCATCCAATATCGAAGCCCCTTCACTTTTACTTTAAGAGGGGTGGAAAACACCATTTCATAGGAGCCATGGAATCTTGGGTTGTTCCATTTGCAAATGAAGCTTTTGAAATATATTAGTTCTCATGGCAGCAGTGGTTGGCTGGGCATGGTGTCTGTGGTAGGTTGCTGTGCAGTGCTCTGTGTATCCTTTAGGTGAGATGGTGCACTCTGTCGAGAGATGTATTTTATTGCAAGTGTTAGATTTGTTAAGTACTGTTTCACCCAGAACGGTTGCAGCCCTATGGGCATCTGATGCCCTCCTTACTGGGGAGATGGGTATGTGCCTGTCAGTTACTATTTCATGGGGTGAACGGTGGTCTTTACTTGGTTGAGGACGTTAGCTGAATACAGCCAGGGGCAGGCGATGCACCCAGTTTTTCTTTAAGTTGGTGCAGATTGTAGATAGTTTGATTTTAAGAAGGCTGTTGAACCTTTCAAAATTCTGTTTTCTTGGGGGTGGTAAATTGAGCACATCCAGTGATTAATGCCAAGTAGTGCTGCAATTTCTTTGAAGAGTTAATTGAAGAAGTGGGTGCTGTTGTCGGATTTGAGAACACCGTACACGCCCCATTGAGGGAAATTCTTTAGCAGCACATTTGGCATCCAGATGTGCAAAAGTACCAGCTTTAACGCATCATGAAAAACAGCACACCACAACTATTAGGTATCAGGAATCATTACATTTTTCTCCCATGTCTGCATAGTCTATGTATAACTAACGGAACAGCCCAATGGGGTGAGGTATAGTTCCTCGTATTATCATGCCAGTGCTGAAGGTTTGGCAAGTGGTACAGTGTATGATCATGTTTGTCAGATGCTTTTAAAGGTTTGGTATGAACCAATCTTCTTGTATGTCTGCCGCTATATGCTGTTTGGAGCTGTGAGATGGGTGGTGTAGTTGATTGAATGCTATTATCAAGAGCTCCACAGGCATCACTGCCTTGCCAGTGCCTTCTTGTCTCCAGAGTAAGTCTGCAGGGGACTGTTTACACCCTCCTTTGGACCATAGTTCTTTTTCCTCAGGTGATTTTCAGTGCAGTTCCATTAGTTGTATGATGGACAGCGCTGTGTATGATGTTGATTGTTGATCATGTGATGATCATAGTAGTTATGACATACTCTGAAATTACTGGCATAGGATGGTAGGCCGCAATCTTGGCCGCAGTGTCTGCCATGGTGTTTCCTAATTATATTTCGTTAGTGTTGCCAATGTGGGTGGCGCTCTTAATGACCCCTACCACAGATGGTTGTGACAGTGTGAAAATCAGTGTATCTAATAGTGGAGCTTGTTGTACTGGGTAACCATCTGCTCTCCGGAACCCTCTCCTTTTCCATCATGATAACCTGGCATGCACTGTGGTAGTGACACATGCCGAGTCTGAAAGAATGTTCACGTGGCATCCTTGTGATAGGTCCTCAATGAGTGCCACAAGCTCTGCTGCTTTTATTGAATAGTGCATGCTGTGAGAAACCTGAGGGTATTCTCCCAAGTAGACCTCAGGAAACCCTTGTTCAGGTGGCCAGGGGAGGGCTGGCATTCTCATATCCCAACCCTGGGGGTGGATGAGTGAGGGAGGATCACCTGAGTAAGGGAGCCCAGAGTTATTCTCGGGGAATTTCCCTAGGTGAGATGCAGTATTGTACCGGGGAAAATGGAGAGAAGAATGATACACCTGGGGCCTTTGCAGTTTATATTATGTTTACCAACCTTCCTCCCATTGAATCTATCTTACACAAACCTACCATCCCCTCTGTATGTAACAAATCCCCTAGGATCCCACACCCCATTGTATTTGGAAACCATCTCTCTCTGAATCCCTGCTTTCCAGTTCCCTGTCCGAATACTCCCAATCATTCTTCTTCATGTCTCCCTGATTATTGTTTTACGCACTCCTTAACAGGCTCAGATAAAACACTATCATTCCCACAATCCCCCTTGTTTATTTTACGATAACAATCCCGGTCATTCCTATTTATCTCACCCTTTTAAATTAATCGAAACCCCTGGTATAAAAGATATAATTACCTAAAGCACTGTTTCTCCATCCTATCCCGGAGGACAACACGACATTCCAACCACTTCCCTTTCTGACATGAACATTGTTTTACCCGCATGGAAGGCAACAGAATTATAATAATACTTTTAAGTCCCAACCTAAGGGTCAGGCAAAGTCAGGCAATTTACTTAAAGTGAACACACCTGATGGCCCTTCCTTTTCCCCACACGGATAAAAGGTGGAGCAAGAGAGGACAGTATGAGCACGGCAGACAGCAGGACGAGACAGCTTGCCAGGCGCGGCAGTTCAAGTGAAGGAGAAAGGCGTCAGGAATCAAGAGGCGATGAGAGAAGTGACCTTGCCTTTTTCATCACAGGCCCGATTAACCTTCCAGGAAGAAAGTCTAAGACTGTGAACAATAGCACAAGTGTCTTGCAGCAGATGTCAACGGTAATCGGAGCAAGCATATGCTGATAAGCAGGAGCGAGGGAAGCTCCTGCGCCTGTGGTACCAGCCTTGACTCCATAAAAGCCAAAAGCCAAGTGGTTCATCACAGCAGGTGAGTCGAGGGTAGAGCCGATAAGAACCGGGCTGTGTTGAATGAGAATGCAAATTTGGAAAATCAATGAACTGTGAAAAGTGTTAAGGAGAGACCAGCTGCAGAGGGAAACCGGCACCACGTGGGTGCTAACTCGAGAGACTATACTTGATCCCCATTTAAGTGAAACTACAAGTACCAGATGGCCATAGGAGAACCACCAAAATAGGTCAAAATGGTCATCCAGGAGATTTAGTAAAATCCCTGTACAATCAAAGACTTTGATCTTCAAACTGTGTGAAAGCAAGGGAAGTGAATCCCGCATTGAGAGAAAGCAAGGGACGTGAATCCCGCGAAAGTTGAAAGTACAGTGAATGTGAAGTTAGCAAGAGTGAACCCAACCAAGGGTATGAGAAGTGTACCACTGGTGTCTTAGATACACTCCTCTTCATCAGACTGGACTTTAGAATGGACTGCTGCAAGACAAACGTGCTATTTCCATTGAAACCTGTAGCACCCACCTGTGATATTGACTGTGTACAAGTGCAGGATAAAAAAGGTTTTATGTAAGGAACAGTTTGAGGCTGGAATCATGTCCATACTGGATGTCCACAGGAAGGTTAAGAGGTTTCCTACATAAACAGTACAGACTTCCAAAGTGTGAATTTTGGAACTACATCTGTCTAGGGCACTGGGGTGATTTGAAGGAAATCCTGATCCTTTATAATAAAGGGGCCGAACGACAGGAGAATGGGTTGGTTCCGCCGCTAACAAGTGTGCCTCCCAAAGGGTGGATGAAGTGGGATTTCCTGGGCTTGTCCTTCCCTCAAAGACGCAGTAATCTGATATACCCTTTGAGAAGATCCTCACCTGAAATGATGAAAGGGGTCTACAAGTCTAGCAGATCTTGGAATTACTAGAGTCAAACTGTGGGAATTATAATACAAGTACCCAGTAAACTCAAACCAAGGAGTATCATTACATTTTAAAATTCACTAAACTGCAGCCACAGATTGAAATTAAACCACAAGCTTCCAGCAAACATGAGCTGCAGGGAAAAGGTGAACCACACGTTTTCAGAACATAGAAGGGAATTAAACCATGAATCTTCACAGAAAACATCTTACTTTCAGGTCAGAAGGAAAGAAAGAAAACATTTGGTCTGGCAACAACAGAGGCCCTGGCCACTGGGAAGGCTCAGACAGCCAGTGAACTCAGTGGAGCTGTGAATAAGCTCACAAGTATTTTCAAGATTATACAGACTGCCCAGCACATACCTAAAGTCTCAGAGCTGGCCATTAAACAATAAGCAGACAAATTAACTCTTGCCCAATACCAGTAGGGTAACATCAAGGCAACCCTTCAATTAACACCTCACAGAAGACAAAGCCAATCAAAAAACCAAAACCAGCCACTGAAGGGAAGACCAATCCTGGACTGGTTTACAGAGGATCCCACTGGCCCAGGGGCAAAAAAGGGGCATGGAAAACCAAAGAAGGGCCAAAGCTGGGAGGAAGCAGACCTGCTTCTCACTGCTACATGGACAAAAAGGAAGACTTCTACCTGGAAAAAGATATTTTATCTGCTGTCAGAAGATGTTCCGACAGAAGATGGTCCGACAGTTAAATAATAGAGACCATACCACCAGGTTCAGACGCATGCTGTGGGTGGTACCCAAAGCCAGGTTCTACCACCAAGGAATGAAACCAAAAGGAAGGCTAGATGACTTAGTGCTTAACCGAGAAGTGAAAAGGACCGTGAATGAGGGGAGGGAAATGCTCATTACCATTTGAAGAAGTGGAGCAGAAGAAGACACCTACGAGTTTTATTGAGAACTAGGGGTCAGGGAGAGAGCAACAAGTCTTATTGTGAGAATGCAAGGTCCTGGAAAGACCCTCGAGTCATATTAGTATTGAGCAATTGTGAAAAAATCTAATAGATTTGTATTGTGAACTGCAGGTCATGCAGAGACCTTAGAGACAGGGGTGGGTCGTCCATAATGGGTGAGGGTTCGCCAACCCACCTTTAACCTTGCCCATAATGGAGGGCCACGCCAGTCCAAGTTCGCTCCCTCAGCAACTAGTTGCAGCTGAGGCAGCGTTCCTAGGATGGCTTGAACTATCAAAGGAAAACAAGTGTTCTCTTCTGCAGTTCAGTTCCCCAGCGTGCATGCCCAATGGGCCATGCAAGGCCGGGGGAGTTTTGATTGCCCTGCCTTGCATGGCCCACTTTGGAAGCAGACTGGGGAACTACATGTTTACAAGTGGGTGCTCCTGCACCTCCCCGCCCATACAAATAGATCAGGGTGCCGCATCAACACCACTCCGGCTCTTGCTCTCTTGTGCAGGAACCAGAAATCGTTCTTTGCTTCCTGATTCCTATTCCTGCTGCCCAGTAGCCAGAGGGCTCTCTTGAGGTGACAGCAGAAGAGCTGAATCCAGACTAGGCTGCGTGCAGGTAACAATTTCATTTTATATGCATTTTATAATTTCAGTGTGAGTGTGTATGAGGCATGGGCACCTGTGTGAATGCAGTGTTTGAATGAGTGAGTGAATGTTGTGAAAATGTGTGCGCCTGTGTTTGTCAGGGCAGGCGAATAGGGGTCGGGTGGGTTGTGGGGTTGAGAAGGTGGCAAAAAACACATTTTTTACTGGGAATCTTTCATACACAGGGATGCCATTTCACCAAAACGCCAGCGGTGGCGGAAGTGACATCACACGAATCTTGACCTATGATGACATCACAGGAAGTGATGTCATTTGACCCAACCCTGAAGTGACATCACGGGAAGCAGAGGAACACGACCTTTCGCCCCTTGATAAAAACAGGAAGGGGCATTGCATAGAATTGTTCCTTCGTACACAACGAAAAATATGGTTACGATATCGCTATAATGTCATGTACATTTCATAAGAATGGATGACCATATGTATCATTTATATCAGTGTGTATACGCCCATATTACCAAATTACTGTGAATGTAAGAAGACATACAAGGCCAAATGATAATATGAGTTATTATAAAGCACTTACGCTTTAGCGCTTTATATAGAACAATAAACATACAATATCACGCAACCAGTGTTGGTACTCATTTATCAACCTCAGAAGGATGAAAAGCTGAGGTGAGGTGTTTGAGAACAGGCTAAATCATGGACTCACCCCATGAAGAGAGCCTGGAATAAACCTTTAATGGGTCTAGCAATTATTGAAGAGAATTCCAGAAAGACAAATTATTTGTTATTCCTTTTCATTCTTATTTAGGGTCACTACTCAGTGTTACACTAGTGCAACCCCCTGTTTTTTTAAGATGCCTGAACAAGAAAACCAGCCACTCCAGAAACAAAGAGCCACATGGCACTGGCCAGCCCAGGAGCTTACATTTGAAAAAGAAAAAAGAATAATCTTTTTGAATTTTTTCTTTTTTTTTATTGGTAGCGAGGAAGACCACAGGGGTAGCAAGGGAGACCACAGGGATCGTAGTTGCGACCCTTGGCAACCCCCAAATGACATCCCTGTTCATAAGATATGTGTTTAGATAACTAAATGTGTCATTTTATGTGGCTGGACTAGCATTTTGGTGCAGCCAGTCTTACTATTTCTGACTTTGGCATGGCATTTTGTACTGGGTATCAAGGATAAAGCTCACATGATAAGTTTTAATATGTATTGAGATTGGCCTAAATTGTGCAGCCAGTTCGGACATCTTTTTTTATTGTTTCATGGCATTCAAAGTCGGACTGGGACAAAAAGGTCAGCCTGAAAACTTGGCAAAAACATTTCAAAGATGTACAGTTACACAAAAAACAGGCACCATGAACATGGTAAGGTTAAGGTAGGCTTTTAAGCCTCAGTCTTTGGCGCCAGGCAGTATTTTACACAAGAGGGCTATAGGCTGCTGGAGCTGTTAAAGAACCTTGACTTGTTTTTAACCCTAGTAGAAGCACGAATGAATAATTTTCTATAAGAACTCTGAAACTCATCTTATATTTGCTGGGCTACTGTCTGCAATGTGCCATGGTTTCCGCAGCACATGCTCAACCGCAGACTATACACATTATTTGGAATCATAAAATACCCAAGTTTAGTTTAGCATCCTGAATATATTGCAATGTCACGTGCTTTCATACTGAGCTTATAGAGTCCTTCTTTCACTCTTGCGAATTGTGCCGCAGTATGATGTACTAGGTTATTGATGATATACACAGCCAATCAAAGCGGAATCAGGCTCACAAGAATGCCTGTAACACATTTTACCCATAAATCATAATGTAGATGCATAGGATGCTGGTAACACACGTCTGCGCCGGGTGTTGCTATGATAACCACTTTCACGTTGGCAGGTCAGACGCCAACGTGACCTGGTCTTTCACTCCCTCTGCCCTTTTCCATATTACAGAAGGGTGCAGATCTGGCTATTGTCTGCCAGCATTCAACCTTGAAAAATATGTGACATGATTTCACCCTGGGCAAAAAAGATCAATACCCCTTTATCACTATGTGCTCAACTTCAAACCCGGTGACACCAATCCACCAGTGTGTCACATATGTGTGCTAGTTTGCAATTCGATGTGAGTGGTGGCGCGGTACACTGGAACACCCTTATATCAACAGTCAACAGGTACATACCACCAGACAGAGCCCTCCCTGAGTGTATAACTAGGGACATTAAACTGATCGCAATTATAGTGTGTTTGGCAAATGAATGCAAAACGTTGAAAAGGGCAGTGTGCACTCCGGCTTATGGCACTTCAAAACAAGACTAGGAGCCATACTGGCTAGGTAGTTAGATAACTGTGTGCCTATTGCAAAGCTCACTAGTGTTCCTTTATCACCCTTACTTGGGAGTATTAAAGTCTTGACTCAACGAGATTTCAAAGCTGGACATATTGGTTACCCAGAGCCAGCTGTAAGGGCAGGTGCTTAGCCAACGTAGCCATCCAGCCATATACACATAGATATAGGTTATGGGGCCTATATTCAATGAGTCATTTAGGAATGTGTGTGTGGTATGCCGGAGATTATGCTTCCTGTTTAACGATGGTATATATGGATATAGGGCTCTAACATATGTTGTAAAATATGTCATTCTGCCAGCAACTGCATCAGGCAGCAAAACTAGAGACTGACAGGTTGGCCGAGACAGAAAAAGGCACTTGGGCCTCTCCACTCTAGTGCTCAGGCTCAGGGACGTGAAAGCAAATAACAGTTAAGCGCTGGTGTTTTAAAGCAGGCAGTGCCAGTGGGTGAACGTCTACCTACAATGTACAAACCTCAATTTCAAAACTGCAGCAGTAAGAGCGTGCGAGCCAAACAAAAGTGACCCATTACGATGTTTATAATCTTCTACTCCTTACCCTTAAGGCCGCAGGAAGCAAGCAGGCAGGCTCTACCCACAATTTACAATCCTCTGCGCTCTTCCCAATTGGATGCTGATGAGTGACTGGGTGTGGCTTCAGCCCAGTGAAGGACCAATAGCCGCATACCCCGCACTGGAGAGTTTGAATTAGGTGAGTTTCATTGTTATAGCCTGGGCAGCAGAGAGCTGAAACCGAGCGCTGTGCATTTACTTGACATAGATGCCCACGACGTAACAGCTCATGCATATTAATGAGCCTAGTAGGGAGTATAAGCATTTCGGTCCTCTGCTCGAATCCATCTGTACATCCACTGAAAGCAAACTTCCCATATTACACTTCATTTTTTTTAGTGCAATATGGAGCATGCAAGCATTGGTTAACTTCAAGACCAACCCGCATTTAACCAAAGAAAAGTCCCACATGGATTGCCAAACTCGTTCACGAGTGGCAGAACTCCCATCTGGCAAGTCCAACGATGATGGCATTTTTAAAGGCAAAGCCAACAAGAGGATGTTCTTGCGTGGAGATACTGCCCTATATTGGCAGAGTCAGCCTGGACATGTCCTCCTAATGTAATGTAATGTATCATTACTGGCATTATGCGAAAAGCAAGCAAGAGTATGTTCTTATTTGGGAATTCTGGCTCCAGTGGTTGCGAGCGCATGAAAGGTGCCAGGAAATGTAAAACTCCAAACCAGCATGAAGCAGAGGGATGATGTCGCAACGAGCCTCATCCTCTTGGTGCCAAATGAGGAACCTCTGAGCCACAGAGGAGATTGTGGTGCCGGAAGGCTCAGGAGGTTATGTAAGGAAGGCATGGTATAAAAGCAAGATAGACACAAGTGATCACAGTTCAAGGGTGTTTATTAAACTAAGAATGGGTAAGATAAACGCCTAATTGAAACCTATTTCTAAAATGGGAGAAAGCTACGACCATCAAATAATAATAATGCAGTTCTAGTGGAGTCTAGTCCAATACAAAAGGACCTATACTAAAAAAAAAGCTATTGCCAATCCTTACCTCTAAATACAAAAGCGTGTGGGTTACAATAAAAGAAAGAAGTGTTCTCAAAAGGATAAGTCAGGATGTTGTAGCTGGGGTCTCCCTTTCTCACGTTTGAAGCACGGGACAAGGCGAGACTCTTAAGCACAGCATACTTCTGGGCATCTTCGGCCCGAGTTCACAATTCCTTTTCCAATATCAGGGCCTTCTGTGCCCAAGTCTCTTTATGCAAAGTCTGTTGCTTTAGAGAGCCTGATACATCACAGTCTCTTTATGCAAAGTCTGTTGCTTTAGAAAGCCTGATACATCACAAACAACAAAAAGTTCCCTCTGTTTCTTCAAGTCGGGCAATTACTCTTCACCCGAGGATCCCCCTCAGCCGGGCTCCAATCCCTTTCACAATATCAGCCTCCCTCAAACGGGCTCAGACCAACAACCCACTGTGGACATCCCTCAGTCGGGTTCACATATGTCACCACAATGCAGTTCACTTAGTTTTTCAATTCACCACGCGTCAAAGACTTTGACTGTACAAGGGGTTTTGAATCAACCCTTGTATGACCACTTTGACTTCACTCGCTGGCCTCCCCTGGGGCTTCTTAGTTCTTGGAGTTTTCTTAGTGTAACATATCCTCCTTGGTCAGCAGCGGGGTATTCGTTAGAGTCTTTCAAATGAGCGGCAACGCGCCACCAGACCACTCTAACTGTAATACCTCAGTTGTTCACAAAGACCTTTAGCTATTATCTTCTTTCCTTTACGTAAATGTTGCCACTGCAACCCAGAGCTTAACACAGTCGGGTTTACTATCAGTTCCTTCTGACTCACCGGCTGTGCAGAACTTATTGGCCCTCATTACGACCCTGGCGGAGAGGGGTTTATGCCAGCGTAATGCATGGCGTACCTCTCCGCCAGATTACGACTTTCCGTAGCGCCATGGTGATTTTTACGCCCGGATTTTCCGGGTGGAAAAATCCATGGCGCTACGGGACCTCTTGTTAATTACGCCACCGTAATCTACGGTGGCGTAATTAACGCCTTCCCCACTCCCATTATACCCTATGGGGCAAAAATGGGAATGGGGAAGGGTAAATGGGGATTGGGGACTAACCGCCCCGCCAAGGTCGGAATGGGGCGGTAAGTCCGCCAACCCCCATGGCGGAGTTGGCAGCTCTGCGCCATGGACCATGGTGCAAATTGCACCATGGTCCTCCGCCAGGGTCGTAATGAGGCCCATTGGCTTTTCTTCTACTGGAGTCAAGGAGCGTACCACAGAAGCAAACTTGTCTTCCCGCCCTGGCTATCAGTGCAGGAGGGCCCTGTGTACGGTTGACATCTGCCACACCAATATATTATAAATTCCTTTATGGAATGCTTTGCGGGTTTGGGTTGAAAAGGGCAAGGGCAATTCCCTCCTTGTCGTCCTTTCCGTTTCTACCGCCTTTCTCCTCCATTTGAACTGCCGTCCCAGAATCGCTGCTTCCTTGTGCGTCCGATTTTGCTCAAAGTGTGCTCTCGGCCTCCACCTTTTATCCCAGTGTTGGAGGGAAAGGGCCACCAGGTGTGCGTAGTTATCAGGAATGGCCTGACTCTGCCTGACCCTTGCGTTGGGACATGTCAGGTAAATGGGTCTGGAGTTAGTCCTTTGTCTTTGGTGGATTGAGAAAGTGTTTGTGTAGGAAAAGGGGGTAGAATTTTTAAATATCCTAAGGGGTTGGATGGGGAATAAGTGTTATAAGGAAGAGGGTACCGCGTCTCACCTGTTGGTGTCCCACTTCCACTCCCTGAAAAGTCCCCATCCAGGTGATCCTTCCGCAGTGGCCCACCCTCAGGAACTGGATCCAATAGCAATGATTGTGCCCTGGCCACCTGGATGACAGATCCCCGGGGACTAGCGGGTAAGACAACTCTGGTTTCTCACAGTTGGCAGAGGAAGAAGGACTGCAGAAGCAGGTTAGAAGTGCTAGGACATTAGTGGAAAGCAATGAGAATTCGTCCTAATGGCCTTGGGAACCGGAAAGCAGTTCCAACGCAGCCTGACTACAGAGAGGGGCTCGACAGGAAAATAGGTTAGCATCTTGGGAGGATAGCTCAAGGGCAATGTGCTTGCCTTGGAAGAAAGACGATGTGGAGCAACACAGTTTCGATCCCCAGATCCGCGCATAGAATCCTCTGGGTATTAAGCGCATTATAAATAACAAATTAGAATATCAATACCATTACCGGTGCACTTCGGCAACACTATTAAGGAAAGAAAAGAGCAAGCAAAGTGAATGAAAGGGATTTGAGATCCAATATTAGAAAAGGAAGAATACCAGAAGTGAATGCAATAAATAAGAACTGTCAAGTTTGCAAGTGTGTAAAAATGAATCATATGAGAAAAGTCCTGCAGGAGAGTTTACCAGCTGAAGTAAAGTTTGCAACTGTAAAAAGTGAACTGTGTGATAAAACCATGGCAGGAGGGTATGTCAGGCATGGTCAAGTTAGCAAATGTAAACATTGAACCACATGGTAAAAGGCCTGGCAGGAAAAGTATACCAGGAAAAGATATGATATGATATGATATGATATGGTATTTGTAACGCGCCTATACACAAGTGTTTCAAGGCGCGACGAGGCAGGGAGGGAGGGAAACAAGGGGAAGACAGACAAACGATCCTACTAGGCCAGGTGTCATTCAGATCGCGCAAGTGCAGAGGTAAGGGGAAAAGGAGGAAGTGCAGGGGGAGGAGGTGGGGGGGAAGTGCAGTACAAGGTAAGTAGCGTCAAAAATAATAAATAATAAATAAAAAGGGCCAGCTGGTGGCAAGTGCGAGGTAAGTGCAGAGCAAGTGCTGGGAAGGGGGCTGTAGGGATACAGTGACAGTCCCACAGTGCAGGGGGAGCCAGGGAGGCAGTGCAAGTGGAGAGTGGCTGGGCCCTGGACCGAGGTTGCTGAGAGTGGCCCAGATGCAGGTTTAGTGCTGAATTCAGTGGGGAGTTAAGCAGGATTAGCAGGGGAGAGGGAGAGAGAAGGCAGAAGCGAAGAGGAAGGTTTTGAGGTGCTTCCGGAACCGGAGATGGTTCTCCTCAAGTTTCAGGGAGGCAGGAAGGCTGTTCCAGAGGGAGGCCCCTGCTGCGGAGAGAGATCTACTCCCAGCTCGTTGCTTCGAGAAGCGGCTGACCATGAGGGAGTTGGAGACGGATGAGCGAAGGGCTCGTGAAGGAAGATATTTAGGAAGAGAGAGTTGAAGGTATTTAGGTCCCAGGCCCCAGAAGGCCTTGTGGACAATGCAGAGGGTTTTGAACTTAATCCTCGCAGCCACTGGGAGCCAGTGAAGAGATTTCAGTCCTGGAGAGATACGGTCCCTGGGCTTGAGGCCAAGGACAAGTCTCGCAGTTCTGTTCTGGATAAGTTGCAGAGGGCGGAGAGTGGAGGCAGGCAGATTAAGATAAAGGCTGTTACAGTAGTCCAGCCTTGAGAGAACCAGGGCTCGGGAGACAGTGAGCTTCTGGGGGAAGGAGAGGAAGGGAAGAATACCTCTGAGGAGGTGCAGCTGGTAGTGTGACTTCTTAGAGACGTCAGATATATGAGGAGAGAAGGAGAGTGTGGAGTCGAAGATGACCCCGAGGTTTTTAGCCTTGCAGGTATAAGTTTGTGAGTCAAATCGCATTAAGTATGGAAAGACCCTGGCAGGGGCGTAGTATACCAGGCATCCTGCGAGGCTGGAGCCCACGTCCAAGTTGTTTTCTTGAATAAAGAATCCCAATGAAGACTCATACCCTTAGGATTGTGAATGCTTGAAAAGACCTTGGGAAGGGAGACATTCTTCCTAGAAGCAGATTGCAACATGAAGAGGAAGTAGATATCCTCTTGGTCTATAGGGAACTTTGATTGTCTTGTTGATCTATCGTATTGGTGAAGAGAAACCTGGGGAAGGGAGCCATTCCCTGGAAATGTGAATACTATCCGTTGGGAACTTTTGTGTTTGAGTTACACCTTTCTTTTGAACTTGAACATGTGTGCACTTCCAAGGCCTAAGACATTACGCTTAACACCTTAGAGTTACTTGTAGAATGTGAAGGCTAGAATCGGATTTCGGACACAGGACATTTATGATTTGGACATCTTGACAAAGGACAGGCCCTTAGTTTTGGTTGAGGTAGGGAAATACCTCCTAGAGTAGGGATAGTGGGTCATTTTCCAACCCCCTTTTCCTTTGAATAAAAGTTTGTGACCACAACATGAGTTCTCTGTGCCAATCTCTCATTCCTGGATCCTGTCAATGGACACAGCAAGCGTGAATTCTTTTTTATACTGGTATATATTCTGGGCAAAGGCATCATGCATTGGTGACTTGCATTTATTGTATTTTTGGATTGCAGTTGCCATACAAAACCAATTGCAAACTGTCTAGCTTTTTACCCAATTTTTCACAGAAAGCGTGCTGTATAATGTACCATTTTAACCCATTATTCAAAAATAATTCTCAGGGGGAAGTTTCCCGAACCCCTGAGCTCCCCCACCGCCCAGCTCCAAACCCTCCTTGGTTGGTTTGGGCTCCCTCATTGCACTCGGTCGCTCAGCCATATTTGTGGGAAATATTTAAACACTGCCAATTAAAAAAAATCACCAGGTGCCACTACTCAGTGAGTTGTGTTGAAACCATAAGGTTATCGATACACCTAAGATAATTATCCTCTGAATGAGAGGCTGGGGAGATGCATTTCAGAATTGTGTTGTGAACAATAGACTGTGGAAAAGGCCTAATTGAATAGGAAAAGAAATAGAGGCAGAGTGATGTCAAAGGTGTCCCATGCGTTGAGCGAAAAGGTGAACACGAGGCCACAGATAGGCCTGCAAGAAGGTTTTAAGATGAAGAAGAAGAGAGTGCAAAGAGATACGGGCTGATTACTCCATGGAAGGGACTGCTCAAGGAACCATCTTGTGTTCTTTCTCCATAGAATAGGACTTGGAGGCTAAAAGACCTGTTAGGAGTAGGTTTTAACTGTTATGCTGGCCATTATATTTGGACTTTGGTTAATAGACTAGGGAGAAAGACTTAAATGTTTAGGGGTAAGACCTATGCTGAACAAAGTGACATTCATTCATTCATTTTTGTCATTTGCATAGTGCCTTTCACCATAATTATGGTCCCAACGCGCTGGTGGTTGAAAGCCCAAAAGGGACCAAAGTTCAAAGTATGGGAACATTGGGAGGTGCTATTATGCGTGTGTGCATTTCAGCTATTAACATCATGAGAGGGAGGACAAAACCCTGCTAGTCTCCTATGTCTAAGTTCCGAAGAAAGCAACAAATGGGTTAGCTATACGGTCAACATTGTCTACCCCCTGGATTTCATCTAGGAACAATTTCAAAGGCCTACTTCACAGGCTGTAGAGCCTGTCTTGGCCGGTCATGCCTTGTCTGCTGTTCTTGTCGAGATAATGCCTAATGGAATCACTGATGCCTCTGCTCGAGGATATAAGCAGTCTCCATGCAGATACAATGGTACCGCGGTCTGGCTGCCATACATTCATCAAAGGTAAGAAGAGTTCCTGCACTTCATCCAACTGCATTTGTCATGTGCATTGTATAGCTGTTCCCGCACCTCCTAACATTTCTCCTACCCCAACGTACTTCCTACCTGCCCTCCTCCACAACTCCGACCCAGCGAAAAATCTGCAATGTGACCCACTGCAGCCCCAGATTCCCCCTCAGTGCCTCATCGCACCATCGATGCTGCCTAAGTCACCAGCCACAATCCCCCTAATTCCCCCACAATCACCACCATTTCCCATGCTGTTCGTCCAAGTGCCTCACTGCAATCATGGCTGCCCTACTGAGCATTTAATGTGTGAATTGCTACACATCATGCAAGCATCATCGCTAAGGCTATTCCACACAAGGTTACCCCTTAATGCCCAAACCCTATTAATTTCAAACCAACACGTGTACACTGAAAGTAGTAGTACCACACCTCCTTCACCCACTCCCTACCTGAATCTACCTCACCCTACCCCATCTACTCTTCATCCTCTACAACTCATCGAGAACAGGACTGCAAGACTTTTCCTTGGCCTCAAGCACAGGGATTGTAACTCTCCAGCCCTGAAAGCCCTGAAATCCCTTCACTGGCTCCCAGTGGTGGCAAGGATCAAGTTCCAGACCCTTTGCATTGTCTACAAGGCTTTCTGGGCCTGGGACCACACTACATCCAACTCTCGCTTCCTACATATCTGCCTTCTAGAGCCCTACCTCCAGCTCTCCTGAGGTTCATTTGCTTTTCCAAGCAAAGAGTTGGGGGCAGATCTCTTTCTTAGGATGGAGCCTCCCTTCGGAACAGCCTCCCAACCTCTCTGAAACTTGAGCAGATCCATCTCTGGAAGCTCCTCAAGGCCTTTCTGTTTGCTTCTACCTTTTCTGTTCCTCTCCCTTGCTGATCACCTGCCTGTTCCATGCACTGGTTACCTGGTTAACATCTGAGTTCGGACCCAGGGCCATTCATGTCCCTCTGCAATCCTGCACTGCCTCTTGGCTCCCCTGCACTTGTGGTCTGTATCTGAAACCCTACAGTCCCCTTGCTTGCAATTATTTTCCATCCTGTGGCTGCACCTATGAGTACCCTCACTTGCCACCCATTAGCTGCACTCTTGTTTTTTCTCCTTTGTCCCACACTTCTCCATCCTCCCCTACCCTCAGCACTTCTGCCCTCCCCCTTCCCTGCTCTTGCGCGATCTGTATGACACAAGGCCTAGTAAGATCGATGTTTTGTCCTCCCTTTTGTCTCTCCTCCTCCATGTCTTATCATGCCTAGAAACACTTGTGTACAGTTGCATTATAAATGCCATAATTCCTCCCACCGGAGCTCCGCCAACAGGCCAAACCATGCGTACCACTACATCTGGTTGCTCCCATTGCCAGCAGACAGTTATCACTGACGATCGTGCCAACCTTCCCTCGCCACCGATACCCTACTTCATCCACTCGTTTATCCTCTGCCTTCCTACCAGCTCTCATTCTAGGGCTGTCTTCACCTCACCTACATACTCCAGGTATGATCCAACATCCCAGGAAGCAATGCCTTAAATCACACAAGCCCAACATCATGCTCAGCATCCACTCAGCCATTAAGCCAGCGTCCTCACACTGCAGGTCATCTACCACCGATGTCCTCTGATCACCCAAGAGGCCCTACTCCTACCCCTGCCCAATCGTTAACCCCTGCAATTCAATGAGACCTGCCCCAATCGTTACATGTTGAGTGCTACCCTCAGCAGCCACAAACTTGAGGAACAGCGCCCGCACGCCAACGGCATAGTGCCTCCGCCACCACTACCACCACCAGGTGACCTCAAGCTAATCTCATGTCAGGTTCACCAGACACCCATGCAACCAACCAGCTGCCTACCCCACGGAAACCTCCATACAACAAACGCCGAACCCAGCCCTGTGTGGGATCACCCAGACTACTTAGGCTCCAGGCAAGAACTTTTTTCCTGGTTACTCCTACCTCAGAGCTTTCCATTCCTTCAGTAGGGGCTTCCAGATTTGACAGACTCTGTTCCTGTACTAGTGGCACATCCCTAACACCTACCAATGAGGTGCAGCATTCCCATGCCATGCCCAACCCTCGCCCTCCAGCGAAGCAATCAGGAGTATTGAACTGTGCACTAATCAACGTACGCTCTCAAGGAGTACATGCTATTGATGTCCATGACATCATACTAGACCACCACCACGGAATCCTGGCTTCACAGCGCCTCAGCCCCGCTGCTCTCCCTAGCTATCCAGACCAAATATACTATCTTCAGGGCAGACCGCCTTAATACCATGGGAAGTGGTGTTGCTCTCATCGCCAAATCCTCTCTACAGATCTAATCCACACCCATTCCCATAATCCCATTTTATGAAATGTTGCTACTTAAGCTTACTACCAATCCCCAATTTACGACAATCTGCTTTTGCTGTACCGACAACTGAACAGCCCAAGCCATCCAGACCGCAAAATCCCCCTCTTCATCACCACGCTCCTGAAATCAGCAACCAAATTCATTGTCCTTGGTGATGTCAAGCTCGGCTTTAATGAAGCATCGAACCCCAAAACTACTGCATTCGCACTAGCTTTAGAAGCCATGAACTTCCCCCAACTGATCGATTCACCTATCCGTTCCAAAGGGCGCATCCTGGACTGGATCATGTCAGCTAATATTATAGGAAGAAGAAAGAAGAGTCATAGGCTACCCCTAATCTAACCATATGAAAAGGTAGGCTGAGAGGGAGCAGGTAGCCAGTGTATAAATGCTGGCGAAAAAAGAGGAAAGGAGCTGAGGAGATTGCAGCAAAAACAACAATTTATTTGCACACTTTTAAAACAATGGGTCTAAACACAAAACCTAATTGAGGGTTTTCTTGAGTCGAACCTCAACACAACATTGAAATTGTTTTTAAACATCACAGTATGGAATAGGTGGAGGTTAGTAACATATTAAGTGAAAAAAGAGGTTTGCATTACTACTTTGAACATATAATAGTATTGGTTGCCGACACATGAATAGGTTTCCAGTCCGGGATAGAAATGCGACTTCACTTGAGCGTAGTGGTGTAGTTTAGTGAAGGGTCCGGACTTTCATCAGGACGAGGTTTTAAGGGTTGGGTTTCTGGAAAAGGATAGGAAAGTTTAGAATAGTGTTTAGAAACAAGGGGGGGGGAAGAACCTCTAAACCTGCGGGGTCGGAGCCTACCTTGTGCAACATGAACGGTCAGATTGAATAATCTTTTGAAGGAGGCCTGCGTAAAGAGCTAGGCGGAACACTGTAGCTGGAGTCTACAGGGAAAATGGATAACAACAAGTTATCTAAGTGCAAAGAATTCCACAGGATGGCAACCATATAATAGAATTTGAAGGGTTACCTTAATCAAAAAAGGAAATACAGGTATGAGGCTGTAAGGCGGAGGCACTGGTATGCCGTGTCCGAACGTTGATGGCACTGAAAAAATGGGGACAAAATTAATTAAGGTGCTCAGCCGAAAACAATTAAAAAGTGCGCGGTTAAATGTCTACAGTGGGATGTTATCAAGACTAGCGCATAGGTGGACGGTGTAGTAAGGCCGTCCGTGAGGGATGAAAAATGGCGCTTGTTAATGGAAAGCTAGGGGGAATTCTATGTCCTAGTAAAAGGCCGAGGAACACAATTAGTGAGGCCTAGGGCTGTACAAACTTACCAACTAAAGCTGGGCTACAGGGAACAGTAGCGCTTCTGTTCGTGAGGCGGGAGCAGTGCACGAAAAATGAGCTGTCTCCGACTGGGGTAGCTAGGAAAAGCTATTAGGTGCGCATGCGCGTAATAGGGCCGCGCGGGACGTAAGTGGGTCAAGGAACACGGATAGTGAGGCCGTAAAAACTTACCAACTAAAGCTGGGCTACAGGGAACAGTAGCGCTTCTGTTCGTGAGCCGGGAGCGGTGCACGAAAAGTGAGCTGTCTCCGACTGGGGTAGCTAGGAAAAGCTATTAGGTGCGCATGCGCGTATTAGGGCCGCAGTGAAACTGATCGCGCGCATGTGCAGTAGGTGATGCTAGTCAGCGGAGCATGCGCGATGGAATGAATCGCTAAAGAAGAGTAAGTGTTATTGGGCTAAAGGTATATCAGGTATTGTTGTTGATTCTCGCACGTGGATGTCAGTAACAAATGGTGAGATAGGGAGCTACAGCATTGATTCGTGTAGGATGTGCGAAATATTATAATGAAAACAAATTAATTAAATTTATAGACAACAATCAGGGACATTATAAGAGAGACTCTTAATGTTTTGGCACGGAATATGTTGCTTAAGGGCACAAGTCATGTCATTGTACAAAAGGGCAAGTGCAAGGTAAAAAAAAAACCATTATTTAGAGAAGCTACAGCAATGAATCATGTAGGTGCAGTTCGAAGCATTATAAAGAAGGCAAATTAATTAAATTGATAGACAACAGTGAGAGATATTATAAGAGAGACTCTTAATGTTTTGGCAAAAAATATGTTGCAAAAAGGCACTAGTTATGTCATCGTACAAAAGAGTAAGTGCAAGGTCTAGACGTTATTCTTGATAACAAAAACAGCAGAGGCATTATTTGCAATTGTAGTGCTGACCTGTTTTTAGTAACACATGGTTGGATAATCTAGGTGATTGCTACTATGACCTATAGGACACTGGAAGGGGAGGACTGGTAGGTTATTTGAAGAATAGGTTCCATTCGATGGCCACGTTAAGGCCTTGCTTGACTGAATTCAGGCGATATATCCACTGTTGCTCCAATTTCCGTAGGGCCAAGTCTCTGTCTCCTCCTCTAAAAGGGTTCTTGGCTGTTTGCAGAATGAACCAAAAAATATCATTGTGTGTGTGTTTCTTTTCTTGGAAATGTGATACCATTGGTTTATCTTGAATGCCATTCCTGATACATGAGCGATGCTCACAAATGCGTTGTCGTATCTCTCGTTTACTTTTGCCAATATAGAAAAGTTTGCATGGGCACTGTATGGCGTACACGGTCCATTTGCTTTTGCAATTTGTGAAAGTGTTGAACAGCCAGGGTTTGCCGTTCAGTTCAATGGATTTCATGTCTTTTGTTAAGCAACATATGGAGCAGGATCCGCATCTGAAGTGACCTTTTACCGGGGGTAGGTTCCATAGGGTATTTTGTCTTTCAACAGTTGTTTCAGTATATGTGTGGACCAGTCTGTCTTTTAAATTCTTGCTTCTCTTGAAGGCAAAGCGAGGTTTGAGAGGTTTGAAGGTCTCAGTGTGCAAGATGTTCCAATGACGTAAGATGCTTTTCTTGATTTGGTTACTTAGTGGAGTGAAGGTTGTGACACAGGTTATTTTTTCCGTATTGGTTTCACGGGGAGTCGGTGTGAGACAGGATTCTCTACTTCTATTTTTCGCTTTTTTCTTTGCCTGGCGAATAATATGGCTTGGGTATCCTCTTTCTTTTAAACGCAGCGAGAGATCTTTGCTTGTTGTGTCGTAGTCTTCTCGGGTTGTGCAGTTGCGCCTAAGGCGTAAGAATTGGCCTAGGGGTAGATTGTCTTTGAGTGCTGCTGGGTGAAAGCTTTGGAATTCCAACAGTGTATTTTTTGCCGAAGGTTTGCGATAGAGAGTGGTAGCTAGGGTATTGGTAGATGTTTTATACACTCTGAGGTCTAGAAAAGGAATTGAGGTTGTATCTGACTGTATCGTGAATTGGATACATGAGTCTTTTCCGTTTAGCCAGATGAAGAATTCTTGCAGATCTGTTTCGCTACCTTTCCACGTCATAAATACGTCGTCAATGTAGCGAACCCAAAACCCTATTTGGTCTTTGAAAGGGTTATTGATGTTATATATTGATTTGTCTTCAAAAAAATCCATGAAGAGGTTCGCTACATCAGGTGCAAAGGTTGCTCCCATTGATGTGCCGTGGCATTGTTGGTAGAAAGTTTTCTCGTAGACAAAGTAGTTTTCCGTGAGGGCAAGTCGAATGCATTCAAGTAGGAAGGCGGTTGGAGGCTCCATATTGGTTCTGCGATTCAGGTAAGTCGCTAGGACATCTATACATTCGCGCTGAGGAATACTGGTGTATAAAGATTCGACATCCAAAGTGACCAAGAGGTCATTGTGTCCTACGAAGAGGGTATCTAGTTTCTTTATGGTTGACGTTGTATCTTGTACATAGGAGCGCATTTGTCCAATAAAAGGTCTTAAGAAGTGATCAATGTAGATGGAAAGTGGTTCTAGAATCGATCCTATTCCAGCTACTATCGGTCGGCCTGGTGGGTTGGTGGCGTCCTTATGGATTTTTGGTAACAGGTAGAAAGCTGGTAAGATTGGGTTTCGGTTTATCAGAAAGAGTTTTTCGTCATCGTCGATCCAGCCTTCTGGCCAGGCATGGCACATCAGGCTCTCTATTTCGGCGAGCAGTCTAGTAGTGGGGTCGGTGGTAATCTGTCTGTAAAATTTTGTATTTCTCAGGTGTTTCTGGACTTCTGTATTGTACAGTGTTTTGGCCCAGAGAACTATGCCTCCACCTTTGTCGGCGGGTTTGATAAGGAATTCCAGATTGTTCTCGAGGTTGTTGAGTGCCAAACGTTCTTTTTTATCTAGATTATCTGGGTATCTGATTTTTTTGTCAAAAAGTTGGTTTACTTCCAGAAGGATACGATTTTCATAGGCCAAGATTTCAGGGCACACCATGTGGGATAGTGGCGTAAAGGTGGAGGGTGGTCTCAGACCAGTGGAGTTGGAAGGGATTTGCTCGGGTTTATTCATGAAAAAGTATTTAAGCCTGATGGTTCGGAAGAATTTTCGTAATTCGACTTCGGTTTGAAATCTGTTTGCTGGTGTTGTAGGAACGAAGCTGAGGCCTTTGCTGAGGACGCTGATCTCTTCATGGGAGGGTGTATATTGGCTTAAGTTGAAGATGGGTATTACCAAGTGTGGTTCCCTGGTGACATCCATTGGCGTGTTCTCATTGGGTGCTGGGGGTACTGTCGCGGTCGTCCTCTTTGACCACGTCCTTGAAAACCCTGTTGTTGGTTGGGGGTCGATGTTACTGAGGAGGCTGAGCCTGTGTCGCTACCACATCCACTGCTGTTAGAGCTATTTGAAAAACTGACAAATTTCTTTTGTGGTCTGCGTGGGTTACGCTTGTTCTGCAGGATGTTCTGGTTAGCTTGGTTGTAAAAACCTGGTACGAGGTATGGGTATGTCTTGTCCTCTTTGTAATTTTTTATATCATTCTGTAGTTTCCATATTTTTTTGTCAATTGTACATTTTTCAAATTTCTTAATTTCTTCCTCTATTTTTTCCAGATGGGTTTTGGTGTCTGGTATGACGTTTTCAGTTTTGATTTTTTTTTCTAGAACTCGAAGTTCTTCTGTTTGGCTCTTAGTTTCTTCCTCCGCAGTTTCTATGACTAGAATCACAATGACATGACTTGTGCCCTTAAGCAACATATTCCGTGCCAAAACATTAAGAGTCTCTCTTATAATGTCCCTGATTGTTGTCTATAAATTTAATTAATTTGTTTTCATTATAATATTTCGCACATCCTACACGAATCAATGCTGTAGCTCCCTATCTCACCATTTGTTACTTACATCCACGTGCGAGAATCAACAACAATACCTGATATACCTTTAGCCCAATAACACTTACTCTTCTTTAGCGATTCATTCCATCGCGCATGCTCCGCTGACTAGCATCACCTACTGCACATGCGCGCGATCAGTTTCACTGCGGCCCTAATATGCGCATGCGCACCTAATAGCTTTTCCTAGCTACCCCAGTCGGAGACAGCTCACTTTTCGTGCACCGCTCCCGGCTCACGAACAGAAGCGCTACTGTTCCCTGTAGCCCAGCTTTAGTTGGTAAGTTTTTACGGCCTCACTATCCGTGTTCCTTGACCCACGTACGTCCCGCGCGGCCCTATTACGCGCATGCGCACCTAATAGCTTTTCCTAGCTACCCCAGTCGGAGACAGCTCACTTTTCGTGCACTGCTCCCACCTCACGAACAGAAGCGCTACTGTTCCCTGTAGCCCAGCTTTAGTTGGTAAGTTTGTACAGCCCTAGGCCTCACTAATTGTGTTCCTCGGCCTTTTACTAGGACATAGAATTCCCCCTAGCTTTCCATTAACAAGCGCCATTTTTCATCCCTCACGGACGGCCTTACTACACCGTCCACCTATGCGCTAGTCTTGATAACATCCCACTGTAGACATTTAACCGCGCACTTTTTAATTGTTTTCGGCTGAGCATCTTAATTAATTTTGTCACCATTTTTTCAGTGCCATCAACGTTCGGACACGGCATACCAGTGCCTCCGCCTTACAGCCTCATACCTGTATTTCCTTTTTTGATTAAGGTAACCCTTCAAATTCTATTATATGGTTGCCATCCTGTGGAATTCTTTGCACTTAGATAACTTGTTGTTATCCATTTTCCCTGTAGACTCCAGCTACAGTGTTCCGCCTAGCTCTTTACGCAGGCCTCCTTCAAAAGATTATTCAATCTGACCGTTCATGTTGCACAAGGTAGGCTCCGACCCCGCAGGTTTAGAGGTTCTTCCCCCCCCCCTTGTTTCTAAACACTATTCTAAACTTTCCTATCCTTTTCCAGAAACCCAACCCTTAAAACCTCGTCCTGATGAAAGTCCGGACCCTTCACTAAACTACACCACTACGCTCAAGTGAAGTCGCATTTCTATCCCGGACTGGAAACATATTCATGTGTCGGCAACCAATACTACTATATGTTCAAAGTAGTAATGCAAACCTCTTTTTTCACTTAATATGTTACTAACCTCCACCTATTCCATACTGTGATGTTTAAAAACAATTTCAATGTTGTGTTGAGGTTCGACTCAAGAAAACCCTCAAATAGGTTTTGTGTTTAGACCCATTGTTTTAAAAGTGTGCAAATAAATTGTTGTTTTTGCTGCAATCTCCTCAGCTCCTTTCCTCTTTTTTCGCCAGCATTTATACACTGGCTACCTGCTCCCTCTCAGCCTACCTTTTCATATGGTTAGATTAGGGGTAGCCTATGACTCTTCTTTCTTCTTCCTATAATATTAGCCTTTTTGAGTCAGGCCCCCCTCCAACAAAAAAGAAGGCTCAAAGCCCCCCCTGTTTCTACTTATCCACGGACAACCCTTTGGTTGTTGGGCTTTAATCACCCCTCTCCTCCATTAAATGGAAAATGTAAATATCACCGTCTTTTCGGATGATACATACAAAAAACTGTTAACCACACCATCACTGCTCGGAAATAAAGCACCGACAGTTATTCCAGTTCAAGATCCATCCACCAATGATCTCGATACTCTATTCGCAAAAAAGAAAAAGCTTGTAAGGACAGAATCTCACGGACACCTGATGCTCGAATATCTTAAAGCAGGAGTTATCCCTGAAGGCCTTCAAGTCAGAAATATTCCACGTGTATTTCTAGACAATCCTAGGTTTATGAAAAAATTCAGTGGTGTAGGTAATAAATGTTCCCGCGACTGGGTGATTCTAGTCATAGAAACTGCGGAGGAAGAAACTAAGAGCCAAACAGAAGAACTTCGAGTTCTAGAAGAAAAAATCAAAACTGAAAACGTCATACCAGACACCAAAACCCATCTGGAAAAAATAGAGGAAGAAATCAAGAAATTTGAAAAATTTACAATTGACAAAAAAATATGGAAACTACAGAATGATATAAAAAATTACAAAGAGGACAAGACATACCCATACCTCGTACCAGGTTTTTACAACCAAGCTAACCAGAACATCCTGCAGAACAAGCGTAACCCACGCAGACCACAAAATAAATTTGTCAGTTTTTCAAATAGCTCTAACAGCAGTGGATCTGGTAGCGACACAGGCTCAGCCTCCTCAGTAACATCGACCCCCAACCAACAACAGGGTTTTCAAGGACGTGGTCAAAGAGGACGACCGCGACAGTACCCCCAGCACCCAATGAGAACACGCCAATGGATGTCACCAGGGAACCACACTTGGTAATACCCATCTTCAACTTAAGCCAATATACACCCTCCCATGAAGAGATCAGCGTCCTCAGCAAAGGCCTCAGCTTCGTTCCTACAACACCAGCAAACAGATTTCAAACCGAAGTCGAATTACGAAAATTCTTCCGAACCATCAGGCTTAAATACTTTTTCATGAATAAACCCGAGCAAATCCCTTCCAACTCCACTGGTCTGAGACCACCCTCCACCTTAACGCCACTATCCCACATGGTGTGCCCTGAAATCTTGGCCTATGAAAATCGTATCCTTCTGGAAGTAAACCAACTTTTTGACAAAAAAATCAGATACCCAGATAATCTAGATAAAAAAGAACGTTTGGCACTCAACAACCTCGAGAACAATCTGGAATTCCTTATCAAACCCGCCGACAAAGGTGGAGGCATAGTTCTCTGGGCCAAAACACTGTACAATACAGAAGTCCAGAAACACCTGAGAAATACAAAATTTTACAGACAGATTACCACCGACCCCACTACTAGACTGCTCGCCGAAATAGAGAGCCTGATGTGCCATGCCTGGCAAGAAGGCTGGATCGACGATGACGAAAAACTCTTTCTGATAAACCGAAACCCAATCTTACCAGCTTTCTACCTGTTACCAAAAATCCATAAGGACGCCACCAACCCACCAGGCCGACCGATAGTAGCTGGAATAGGATCGATTCTAGAACCACTTTCCATCTACATTGATCACTTCTTAAGACCTTTTATTGGACAAATGCGCTCCTATGTACAAGATACAACGTCAACCATAAAGAAACTAGATACCCTCTCCGTAGGACACAATGACCTCTTGGTCACTTTGGATGTCGAATCTTTATACACCAGTATTCCTCAGTGCGAATGTATAGATGTCCTAGCGAATTACCTGAATCGCAGAAACAATATGGAGCCTTCAACCGCCTTCCTACTCGAATGCATTCGACTTGCCCTCACGGAAAACTACTTTGTCTACGAGAAAACTTTCTACCAACAATGCCACGGCACATCAATGGGAGCAACCTTTGCACCTGATGTAGCGAACCTCTTCATGGATTTTTTTGAAGACAAATCAATATATAACATCAATAACCCTTTCAAAGACCAAATAGGGTTTTGGGTTCGCTACATTGACGACGTATTTATGACGTGGAAAGGTAGCGAAACAGATCTGCAAGAATTCTTCATCTGGCTGAACGGAAAAGACTCATGTATCCAATTCACGATACAGTCAGATACAACCTCAATTCCTTTTCTAGACCTCAGAGTGTATAAAACATCTACCAATACCCTAGCTACCACTCTCTATCGCAAACCTTCGGCAAAAAATACACTGTTGGAATTCCAAAGCTTTCACCCAGCAGCACTCAAAGACAATCTACCCCTAGGCCAATTCTTACGCCTTAGGCGCAACTGCACAACCGGAGAAGACTACGACACAACAAGCAAAGATCTCTCACTGCGTTTAAAAGAAAGAGGATACCCAAGCCATATTATTCGCCAGGCAAAGAAAAAAGCGAAAAATAGAAGTAGAGAATCCTGTCTCACACCAACTCCCCGTGAAACTAATACGGAAAAAATAACCTGTGTCACAACCTTCACTCCACTAAGTAACCAAATCAAGAAAAGCATCTTACGTCATTGGAACATCTTGCACACTGAGACCTTCAAACCTCTCAAACCTCGCTTTGCCTTCAAGAGAAGCAAGAATTTAAAAGACAGACTGGTCCACACATATACTGAAACAACTGTTGAAAGACAAAATACCCTATGGAACCTACCCCCGGTAAAAGGTCACTTCAGATGCGGATCCTGCTCCATATGTTGCTTAACAAAAGACATGAAATCCATTGAACTGAACGGCAAACCCTGGCTGTTCAACACTTTCACAAATTGCAAAAGCAAATGGACCGTGTACGCCATACAGTGCCCATGCAAACTTTTCTATATTGGCAAAAGTAAACGAGAGATACGACAACGCATTTGTGAGCATCGCTCATGTATCAGGAATGGCATTCAAGATAAACCAATGGTATCACATTTCCAAGAAAAGAAACACACACACAATGATATTTTTTGGTTCATTCTGCAAACAGCCAAGAACCCTTTTAGAGGAGGAGACAGAGACTTGGCCCTACGGAAATTGGAGCAACAGTGGATATATCGCCTGAATTCAGTCAAGCAAGGCCTTAACGTGGCCATCGAATGGAACCTATTCTTCAAATAACCTACCAGTCCTCCCCTTCCAGTGTCCTATAGGTCATAGTAGCAATCACCTAGATTATCCAACCATGTGTTACTAAAAACAGGTCAGCACTACAATTGCAAATAATGCCTCTGCTGTTTTTGTTATCAAGAATAACGTCTAGACCTTGCACTTACTCTTTTGTACGATGACATAACTAGTGCCTTTTTGCAACATATTTTTTGCCAAAACATTAAGAGTCTCTCTTATAATATCTCTCACTGTTGTCTATCAATTTAATTAATTTGCCTTCTTTATAATGCTTCGAACTGCACCTACATGATTCATTGCTGTAGCTTCTCTAAATAATGGTTTTTTTTTTACCTTGCACTTGCCCTTTTGTACAATGACATGACTTGTGCCCTTAAGCAACATATTCCGTGCCAAAACATTAAGAGTCTCTCTTATAATGTCCCTGATTGTTGTCTATAAATTTAATTAATTTGTTTTCATTATAATATTTCGCACATCCTACACGAATCAATGCTGTAGCTCCCTATCTCACCATTTGTTACTGACATCCACGTGCGAGAATCAACAACAATACCTGATATACCTTTAGCCCAATAACACTTACTCTTCTTTAGCGATTCATTCCATCGCGCATGCTCCGCTGACTAGCATCACCTACTGCACATGCGCGCGATCAGTTTCACTGCGGCCCTAATACGCGCATGCGCACCTAATAGCTTTTCCTAGCTACCCCAGTCGGAGACAGCTCACTTTTCGTGCACCGCTCCCGGCTCACGAACAGAAGCGCTACTGTTCCCTGTAGCCCAGCTTTAGTTGGTAAGTTTTTACGGCCTCACTATCCGTGTTCCTTGACCCACTTACGTCCCGCGCGGCCCTATTACGCGCATGCGCACCTAATAGCTTTTCCTAGCTACCCCAGTCGGAGACAGCTCACTTTTCGTGCACTGCTCCCGCCTCACGAACAGAAGCGCTACTGTTCCCTGTAGCCCAGCTTTAGTTGGTAAGTTTGTACAGCCCTAGGCCTCACTAATTGTGTTCCTCTGCCTTTTACTAGGACATAGAATTCCCCCTAGCTTTCCATTAACAAGCGCCATTTTTCATCCCTCACAGACGGCCTTACTACACCGTCCACCTATGCGCTAGTCTTGATAACATCCCACTGTAGACATTTAACCGCGCACTTTTTAATTGTTTTCGGCTGAGCACCTTAATTAATTTTGTCCCCATTTTTTCAGTGCCATCAACGTTCGGACACGGCATACCAGTGCCTCCGCCTTACAGCCTCATACCTGTATTTCCTTTTTTGATTAAGGTAACCCTTCAAATTCTATTATATGGTTGCCATCCTGTGGAATTCTTTGCACTTAGATAACTTGTTGTTATCCATTTTCCCTGTAGACTCCAGCTACAGTGTTCCGCCTAGCTCTTTACGCAGGCCTCCTTCAAAAGATTATTCAATCTGACCGTTCATGTTGCACAAGGTAGGCTCCGACCCCGCAGGTTTAGAGGTTCTTCCCCCCCCCCTTGTTTCTAAACACTATTCTAAACTTTCCTATCCTTTTCCAGAAACCCAACCCTTAAAACCTCGTCCTGATGAAAGTCCGGACCCTTCACTAAACTACACCACTACGCTCAAGTGAAGTCGCATTTCTATCCCGGACTGGAAACATATTCATGTGTCGGCAACCAATACTACTATATGTTCAAAGTAGTAATGCAAACCTCTTTTTTCACTTAATATGTTACTAACCTCCACCTATTCCATACTGTGATGTTTAAAAACAATTTCAATGTTGTGTTGAGGTTCGACTCAAGAAAACCCTCAAATAGGTTTTGTGTTTAGACCCACTGTTTTAAAAGTGTGCAAATAAATTGTTGTTTTTGCTGCAATCTCCTCAGCTCCTTTCCTCTTTTTTCGCCAGCATTTATACACTGGCTACCTGCTCCCTCTCAGCCTACCTTTTCATATGGTTAGATTAGGGGTAGCCTATGACTCTTCTTTCTTCTTCCTATAATATTAGCCTTTTTGAGTCAGGCCCCCCTCCAACAAAAAAGAAGGCTCAAAGCCCCCCCTGTTTCTACTCATGTCAGCTAATGCCACCATTGATATCTCTTCCATTAGTACAGTACGGTGGTCAGACCACTTCCTCATACAGTTCAGTCTCTCCCTCACCAAACCACCTACAGCTCATTCACCAGCACTTAGCCCAGTACTGGTCCGTAACACCCATAAACTGACAGATGAGGCATGTAAGCCCACACTCCTGGCATTGCTTAACACATGCACTCTGCCCAGCAACAAGAATCTCCAAGACCTGGCCAGCCATTACTACGCCTGCCTCCTTCACACCATGGACCTGCATTCTCCAATCAAAGCCAAAACCTCCAAACCCTACAAACCAAACAACAGCTGTTTTTTACCCAATGAAGGTACACAAGAGCTCTTGAACACCTGGCAAAAATAACCCCTCCACAAGCAACTGCAATTCTCTCACCATCACCTCCAATTCACATAAGAAAGGGGTAGTGACCTGCAAATCAAATTCCTACAATGATAGTATCTCCAATGCGAGTTCCAATACCAAAGAGTTCCCTGAGAGAACTCGAACCCCCATTACCATAAGCTCTCCGATCCGCTCAGACTTAAGCCTGGTGTACTACTAAACAAGTTTCCCTCTCACACAAAATTGAGACACTTTGTGATAAAATCAGAATAAAAAAGCTACTCTTGAAGCCAAAGCCCCCAAGCAGGGTGTACCTGGGCCCCCACAAACAGTGCATATGCCCTTTATCTCACCCTTCATGTTCACCCAAGTCACACAAAAGAAGGTCCTAGCTACCATCCTACCGCTAAAACCCTCCAATTGTAAGGGTGATACCTCCCCGCACACATAGTGAAGCTTTGTGCACCTACCCTGACACCCATTATCACCGACTTTGCCAACGCATCCTTCCTGTCTAATGATGTCCCTACTAGCATAAAAGCAACTTGGATCACACCACTCCTAAAAAAGCCCTCCCTAGATAAAGCCATTCCCTCAAATTACCACCCCATTACTACAGTCTGCTTTCTGCACAAAATATTGGCTCGCCTATCCTACAGAAAAGTTCAACAGTTCCTTGAGAAAAACCACCTGCTCGGAATAAGACAATCTGGCTTCTGCCCAAAACATAGCACTGAAACAGCCCTTTTTGACTTGAAAATCCAAATGAATAATAGTTGTGACTCACTTAACTTAGCCATCCTCCTCCTATTAGACCTCTAATCAGCATTCAACCTTGTAGACCACGACACCCTCTGTCATCATCTCAGTCGTCACTTCCATTTTTCACCCCAGGCACAACATTGATCAAATCTTGCCTCAGTGAATGCACTACTAGAGTATTCATTTGAAATGCAGCCGCTAACCCCATCCTTGCTCCGCAAAGTGTCCCACAAGGCTGTTGCCTATCACCTATGCTTTAGAACACATACACCAAGCCTCTGTTTGACCTCCTTGATGCTCTAGGGATCACCTACACTAACTTCATCCCTCTCACAGGCGATTGCTTCTGTGACACTGCCACAATAAATAAAGTGTATAGCAATATTCCAAACTCGATGGTGTGAAGGCATCCAGAAACAGACACAGAAAACTGAGTAAAGATTGGGTCACAAACCTTTATTAAAATAAAAAGAAGGATTGAAAAAGGCCTAACCTGCCTTATTCTAAGGTGGGATTTCCCTATCTAACTGAAACTAATGATAGTCTGTGTCAGGAAGTCCAAAGCAAATGTCTGTCTGTGTCCATAACCTATACTTGCCTTCACAACTACTACTACTTGAATATAATGTGTAGGGATGTCAGCATCAAAATAAGAAGTGTTCAAATGAAGGTTCAGAGCTTCTTCCAGCTTTTGGTTGGAAAATGGGTTTTCCCTTCCCCAAGATTCAGCATAGTTCACTTTATTAAATAGAGGGGTTCCCTTCCCCAAGCTTTCAAGTCTTTAACTGTTCCAAAACAACACAATTCCTTGGGACACTGTCCAGCTTTTCTGGCGGAATTGCCTTTCATCAATTTCACAATATCACAAAGTTTGCTCCTTAATTTCAGCACGCCCAAGTTCTCCTTGACTCAAGTATAGTTGTCGGACCACACAGTCCACCCCTTACAGGTCACGCAACCAAAAAACCTTACTTGCTTCGTCTTCACAGTTACACTGCCACTGTTTCAGCTTCACGCTGGTATTGGATGTTTCCTCTTGGAGCTTTGTCAGTACTTGGTCTGCCACCTTTCACTTGTTATACTTTCAGATGTTCTCAAAGCTTTTACCACTGCTTATTCTTTCAATACACACAGTTCTTTATAGTCCTATGGCACTTGTCAATGCTTGTTTTATTCAGTTTACAAAATTCACAGTTCCTTTGTGTCATGGAATATCACCAACTGCTTCCAATCCAATGGGTATTCATTCACACATGTTTTCTTTCGGTTCAGGAATCAAAACACAAGGTTTCATCTCATTAATTTCATTATCACCAAATTCCCATTTCACTCTCCTGTTGGGAATTTTCATCCTGCTCACAGGCATTTTCACAAGTTCTAAACTTCTATTTTTCTTGGCCCTCTCTTGGCATTTTCAATTTCGTCTTATTCACAGTTCGGTAGTCACAGGAAAACCCTTTCATTCAGTTTTCTCAGCCTTTTGCTTATCATACTGTTAAAAGTTTTTAATTCAATACTGAACCGGCATTCATACTGCCTCTCCAGTCCTTCACTCACTCTCAAGTGGTTTGATCAGCAAAAACCACACAGTTCACCCCACAACGTCCCAGAGTCATTCAGGCTTCTTTGACTCCCTGGGTATGCTGTCTCCAGGTGCTGCACTTCATGTCGGCAGGCTCTCTGTGGCTGTCACTGCTTCTGGCTTGGTGTGCCTCTGTTCCAGGATCTCCGCCACCTCGGTTGTACGGTGAAGGAGTCTCTCTGACTCCAGGAAGACTACAGACCAGCTATGCTCTCTGAGATCTCTCAAAGGCTCCCACCACAATTTGCTTCTGCTGCAATGACTCTGCAGCTTCTGGGCGCTTCAGGGATGCGTCTCCCTGGTCTCAGCTATGGCTTCTCCTGAAAGCGTTCCACAGGCAATCTCTCGGGCAATCTCCCAGGCAAACTCCCAAGCAAACTTCCAGGTAATAATAATAATAATAATAATAATAATAATAATAATAATAATAATAATAATAATAATTTCAATCTCATTAGCATCACCGGAGCAGGCCATTTATACCACCACCTGGGCCCCAGGTGCAGTCAATGTTCCTTTACTGCATAACAGTCTTGGTACTCGCCATCCGTCTTCCTCAGCCCAGTCGCAGAGTGGTTTGTGTATGTCTGTGTCAATAAAGAGAGGAAGTTTGACTCTGGGTTGTCTCTTCCTCATCTCAGTACCAGAGTGGTGTGCATTGGGGGAGTGCTTCCTAGAAAAATAGGGAAGAGATTGGTAATACCCTATTAAAGCCTGGGTTACATTGGACTCCTTACAAAAGGGAAATGGGGGATACCGCGTCCCACCCAAGGGTGCCTCATCCCCACTCCCCAAGTCTCCTCCACCCAGGTGATACTCCCTCACATATCCACCCCCATGGTCAGCAATTGAAAGCAACGACCTTCCCCTGGCCACCCGGGAGGAGGATATATTGAGGAAAGATGTAAGGATGCCCTCAGATACCTCACAATGGCCACCCACAACCTCTGCATACATGATGAAGAAACTGAGCTCCTCATTGTTGGCTCACCCCACCCTTTCAAAAACCTTGATACTTCCGTTGCCACCATCTGCATTGATGGGACTAACATCCCAGTCCTGAAACAGGATAAAACCTTGGGTGTCCATCTCGAAGCAGAGCTAACCATGTCCTGGCATATAAATGCTTTAGCGCCTGCCACTGCCTACATGTCTAGGTTCATTTCCCTTAGCAGATGTTAGGGAGAATTCTCCAGAATGGCTAATTCCTCTTAACTATTGAGTCCCTCAGCAGCTTTGCTGAATTTCTAGGATTTATTTTTTCACCTGGTAAGAGTGTGAACCTTTTTTCAGACTCTTAAATGTGTGTTTCTGTGTGTTGTACATTTTTTGCTTATGGACTATGGAGTCTCACCCACTCCATAGGCATCATCTTTTACTGTGTGTCACACAGCACCTTTAGTGCAGTGACACAGGGTTGTCTTTTTAGACTTCCCACTCTAAACTCAATTTTCTGAGACTGACTACTGTCTCCCAGAACATGTAAAGTTGCCATTGACTTTACTAGTCTTTTTAAATGTACAGACCCAGTACAACCTATCTTCCAATAGATTACTGGAAGGGTTAATAGTTATCCCTTTTTGTCTGATTCTAATGGGACATTTTTATGTTCCCCTTTCTCTAAGATTTGGCTATTGCACGCTATGAAAATAGCCTCAGTAATGTTAGAGGCTATGGTGGTAGCCTCAAACTCTAACCCGCTGGACCCCATTTATTTTTATTTGGTTCTGGTCAGGTTTTTTTGCCGTTTCTTATTATGAAGGTCTTTCTCGTGTTTTACTCTGCATGCCAAACCAGGTTTGGTTCCTTTGTTCGCCGTCCTTTGGCAGGCCTCTGGACAGAAGCCCTCCTTAGGTGTCTGAGTGTCTGGGTAGACAGGATGTGAGGGAGTGGTTTGAGGCCCCCTGCACAGGGTCTCCTTGGAGAGCCAAGTCACACTCTAGTTGGATTGGCTTGGTGGCAGTCCTGCCAGGACAGACACCCTGCTGTGTGATTGACAGCCAGGCTGTGTGAATGACGGAAAAATGCTTAAAAGCAGGTCTCTGGGACTTGGAAGGCAGAACGAGAGAACCAACAAGGAGCTGAAGGAAGACGACTGCTGCAACTACTGGACATCCCAGTGAAGCCCTGCTGTAGGTCCGAATCGCCCGAAACTCCAACGACAGAGAGGATCTGCAAGGAATTTTCTTCCCTTGAGCTTGGTGGGACCAACCAGCTTGCCAAACACCAGACGACGGCCTCCCTCTCCTGGTCGAATTTGCTGTGCATCGCTGCAGTGAACCGGATAGCCAGGAGAACGGAACCTGTTTGCGTTTTAAGGAGCACACCTATTATTCAACGCTTTGCTCTGCTGCTGGCTTCTTCCCTTGGCAGTGCAGGACCCTCCAGTCTTCCTCCTTCTTGTCACCACAACAGTCACCTCAGGAACCGTGAGCCTGCAGAAAAAGCCTGGAACAACTGCCTCAGCTACAGCATTCTTCTTCATTTAAGGTACTGTTCAAATCCTGTCGTTCGTTCCGTCCGACCGCAGTGAAAGTGTTTGAAATCTTTCGCCTCTCTGAAGGCTTTCCTTCTCTTCTCCTTTGAGTAACTTTTCCTCCGACCAACTTCGTTTTGAACTCTTGGCAAAGACTTAACCACGAACTACTCTGAACTGTGTGATCCTCTGCAAAGACTCTGAACCATTAACATTGGCCCAGGCCTATTGACTTGAATCCTAGTTGTAGTAAGCCTTTTCTAGATTGCCCTGCCTATCACTTGTTGATGTTGTTGATTTTGGTTCTGCGCGGCTAGCCTGGCAAGTGTCTGCTCAACCGTGCGAAGGCAGAGCGAATACGAAAAGGGATTCTTGAGAAAGTGCGTTTTGGACAGCTTTGCCAGAGGTTCCCAAAGAATGCACTTCTGAAAGCACGACATTGGAGAAGAAAAATATCCATATCCATGTGTGTGTTGATCTAGGACCATTGCACATGGGATAATCCATCTTTAAAGGGGTGGGCCTCCCATTGACAACCTAGATTCATCTCAACACAAAAGGAATCCGATCACACACTACTAAATGTTGATCTGCATTAGCCATGATGAAAGTGGTTCAAATAATTCTTTTCCACTGAAACCGGTAGGCTTTTTTCTTTGTGTCCTGACACCTGGAAACTGACAAATAAGGTCCAAAAGTCAGGCCACAAATTGATCCCTTCCCCAAAAACTACAAGGAGGGACTATGTATCGACTCTGAGGAACGGAGCCTAAACAAGATATACATCTCCGGACCCCAAAGTATAGTAGTTTTCTCTGATTTACCTTGGTCCAGTTACTCCAGTTTTCTTATTTTTTAAGTATTCCGTGCATAGGGATACACGTGAACTTTGTTTCTTGACCTATTTTTTCCAGCCAAGAAACATTAATTTTAAAACTAGTTGCATTCCATGGAAACCAAATAAAGTTGATAGTCACTTGGAAAACAACAGAACATCTTCTGTTAGAAGATATTTTAAGGAAAAGGACAACAGGAACACTAAAATACTGATTGATCTTCAAAGACAAAGCAATATTTGAATAGAATTAACCGGAATCAATATGCGGTATGTTGATTTTGGATAACCTTGTCTTTTCCTCCCTGTTAAATTGCTGGAGTACGATTTTGCTCACACTCCATTTTGAGCTTAACATGTCCAGAATTGATTGGGGGTTATTGTAGTGTATTAAGATTGTGATTTTCTGCTGCTTTATACTAGTGAACTGTTTTATAACTGATGGTGTAAATAAATGTATATTCTTTTACTCTGAAACCTTGAATCAGTGTTTGTTTGAACCATAGTAATTGCTGTCATTTGTGTAACTTCTGATACTACTCACTTTACTCTTGAGATAAGTCTGGCTGCTCAGCCATCACTACCACTTTACTGTGTAGTACATGCTTGTACCAAAGGTGAATTTGTACTTACACATGTATTCTTAATTGCGTGTGGAGTTCCCAAAGGGTACTGCATATGATTCTGCCTAACAGCAGTCAATTTATCACTCCCAACAACTGCCTCATGGTCGCAAGAGCACTTCTCCTTACTAAATTGGACTACTACAACGTTCTACTTATGGGCATCTCAGCATCTAACCTGGTAAAACTACAACTTCTGCAAAACAAAGCCTTGCGCACCACTCTAAGCCTACAACGATTTGACCACATCTCAGCTACCAGACGAGAGGACCACTGGCTACTGATCAGAGCTCATATCGACCTTACCACCGGTGCATTTATAATGAGGCTCCCCTCTACATTAAAAACACCCAATGCGCGCACTAAGATCCAGATCCGGCATTTCAGTGCTCACCCCTCACTTCAAGAAGAAAAGAGCAGGAGGCATTAGCTTTTCTTGTACAGCACCTGTTCTCTGGAACTCACCACCAGCCACCATTAGAAATGAACACTCATACTCCACCTTCACAAAGTTTGTAAACACTTAGCATTTTGACAAATATGACTAATGCTTGTTTCAAATATACCTCCTAACACTGATAATTGTACTAAATGTGTTGATACCCCACGGTCTGGGCGTTAACATAAATGTTATAAATAAAAATAAATAAAAGAGCATTGCTTAATGTCACATACGATTTAAGTGCAATGCCCTCTGTGTGGATCTTAGAGTGATGCAACGCCCATTGCCAGGTCCTTCAAGTGCGAGGAAATTCCCACCTTAAATGTCTAGTTGCAGGAGCAACGCCCACCCTCATATGCATTAGAGTTACATCATGTTCCCAAATACAAATGATTCAAATGCAACTAATTATCTCCTCCAAATTGATCCAATTGCTTGACCTGAAGGTGTGTTTACGTGTGATACATTGCCCACCCTCAGAACCCGTTTGAGTGCAATACCCGGCCTACTCACAGAATTTGTATCATGTGCAAGTTACTGGATGCCCTACTGACTACTCTGGACATGGGGGGCGGTGGCTTAGGCGGGAGTGTGTGGGGACAGAGCTCAGAAGATAAATGAGGAAGGTAGCTGAATGGCAGACAGGTGGGTGGGGGTCTGTCAGTGGGTTTCTGCTAGTGTATGTGGGGGATGCATGGGGGATTAGGATGCAGGTGGGAACAGCCAGATTTTGATGGTCTTCATGGAGGCCAGGTGATCCACTTGAACAGTGAAAGGATTGATCAAACGTATGAGCCTCGTGAAGACTGAGGCTGAGCTGCATACAGACATATCAATAGATTGCTGGCACAATTTATACGCAGCAAAGTGGAGTGCTTGTATGAGCCTGCAGTCAGTATACACATAGCAAAGAGAACAACTGATGGAGAAATGTGAGAGCTGGATGTGTCGCTACCGAAATGCAGGAAATCAGTACATATTTGTCAAACGCTCTAAAGTGAAGAATTTATGCGAGGAGGTCTTAAAGAGAATACAGACACATCATGGAACAACAAATAATAATCAATATATGGTTCAAAACGAATTGCTAATTTGTGGTTCAGCTGTCGCAAAGTCACTCATTGTGGAATGGAATGTTGAACTGAAAATATGGCCATGGTGGCAAGGGCATGAACTGCTGCTACCTCTGTGGGCATAAGGAGTCTATCAATAAAAGATGTCGGCTCCTCCTCTATACCTGTACGTTGAACTCTTCACTAGTAGTAATGTCTCTTGTCATCCCAGACTCATCGTTTGACTGTCTATGTGTGCTACTCTGGCTCCTGTTGTTATGTCCCGTTGGGCATAGTAAGTCAACTTTTATTTATCTAATTCTTCTTGAACTGCTATTGTATTTTGGAGGTTGGATAATACTCTTTTTAGCTTGCACTTTTTTAAAATTTGGAAATAACCTATATCTAAACAGGCAAAGTCAATCACCTTTCTATTAGTGAATCGTGGATGTTTTTGCGTGACATGGCCCAGGCCTTGCAGGTATTAACCGTTTGAATGAGTACTCATTTGTATAGCATGTTGCCTTTTTACGAATGAATGCATTGCATTGGCAGCTTATGCACCTATAAATCGTAAAATCTCAAATTTGTTTTTTTTAAAGTACCCCTTCTGCTGTAGCTTGCTGATGTGGACTCATTGCAGGAGATTTCCTACATGCCCCTCTCTGACCTTTATCTGATGAGCAGTATCCATACGGGCTTTCTCTACCATCTGGCTATTTCACCAAGAGCTGATATTTCCCTGTGTCTGCCCTGTTCCTCTCCATATGACAAGGACCAAAATTCCAAACACAACTCTTATGGGTCCACTCATTGCACACTTGCCGAATTCCACTAAGCGAGATTCCCATCAAGATAAGTACGCAAACCATGTCGCGGCTATACACAGGACATCATGGCCAATTGAGAGGCACTGCCAGGGCTGGATATGGCTCTTGTATGTGATTTATCTCAACAAATAAGGAAGATCTGGATGCTGCGGATTGGCTGTATTCACCCTCTGTCACCCAAGAAATAGCAGTTGAGTTCAACTGCTTCCACCTTTAAAGTTGAACTGTTGGAAATAGTTACTTAGCAAACAGCCAGGCTAGTTGGTAATTACAACATCAGGACTGTTAAAGCTATCTGAATGCGTTACATTCAGTCTTTAAACCTGGATATGACTTTTTTCCACTCCTGTTAAGGATCAGCCTGCCCGACCAAGTGACGGTTTGGTGGCCTAGGTTAATGACATTAAAATTCCGGAGGGAAATAGGCGAATCTTGTTCAATGTGTCCTTGAGGTCTGCAGCTGGCAGTCAATCCAATCAAAAAGATGTATTTCTGACAATTAAAAGTTCATCCATACAAGCAAATCATATAAATACACATATACATAAGTCCACTCAAACAAATACCTCTAAACTGCTGTTAAAGCTTCTATGACTATACAAACAAAGGTGTAGCTTAATTCGATAAATAAATACTTATTTAAACTGTGTATGTGCTTCTTTGTGCAATTAAAAGCTGTACTGTGCCTACTAGTTATTCTGTACATGTGTTCAGTTCTTTTGCTCTTAAAAGGAATGTAAACAAGGCCCAAAAAATCATCCTCATCTAACGCCCCGAGTAGACATATAGGGCCTGATTCACAGACGCGTTTTATAATGGCGCAATGAGAGAGCTTCCAGCAACTTAGAACAGGCTATCTAAAATGCTATGATAATACTTTAAACCACTCGAAATGCCTTCTCATTTCATTGGTCGACTTTTATGGCAGGAAATGACCATAACTTAATATTTCATATGGTGACTTTTATTGGAAATGTGCTTCTATTTTAAAACTGTTAAGTTGCTAATTCTGATTATTTATTGGTATTTTTTGCATAGAGCAGACATATTTTAATTAATCTACAGCTATATGTGACCCTATGCATTTTGTCATTGTTCTGTGTATTGTATTCATTATGTACTATGTATTGTGTTCTATATACAAGGCCATTCGGCTTCAAGTATATTAACTAAAATAAATAAATAAATAATGGCACAATCCCATAGGGAAACTCTCTGTGAATTAGGCCCATAGTTGGATACCATTTTCTCAAGTCTTGTTTTCTCAACACCAGATATCACACAGCTTTACTCAATCTCTTACATATTTGACAAAAAGGTCAAAAACATGCAGATGACTTTCTGGAACACCTGGATTGAAAAGGGTACACCTTCTGGTCTGTTTTGTCTTCCTAGCCAAACGATTTAGGCCACCTTGCATTTAGGAACTAGCAGCTAAAACAGATCCTTGTGGTATAAAGTCTGTTAAAAATAAACGTTGAGTCAAATACTCCTGGAGCCCTTTGGGGAACGAGACAGCTGTTGTAGCCATGTTTAGTGGTTTAGTCAGCTCTAAGGTTAACCTCTATGTACAAAGAATGCTCACAAGCTCGCAGAGAATTGTTTTTGTCATAAGCAAATCCATTCTGTTGACACAGACTGACAAACTAGAGACCTGAACTTTAGATAACATTTGATGAAAACGTCTCAGCCAAGGTATTTCAGCCTCCTTTCCGTTTTGCACAAGTTGGCTCTAAGAAATATTGATCATTTAGCTTTGAGATTGATCATTATTCTCATAAATTAAGTGACGAGTGCAAGTTTCATCTGGTCTTCCGGATCGCAGCACACTAGGCCTTTGTGCACAGCTAACGGTGGTGTAGGCATAGGCAGAGATAACAGCCGTGTGCAGAAGGTGCACCAAGCTCTTTGATGTCCCCCGACTCCCAGATCTATCCTTCTCTTCATAAACTCAGAGCATCATCTTTAAAAGCTGTGCAAAAGAAAACATCCCTCCTATGACTTGTCTCATTTTATAGTTTGCCATTCAATATGAGAAATGTTGGAGAATGTTTCTGAGAAGTGAACCCACAAATAATCATACAATTTAACTCCATCTGGATCCAATCAATACTTTTCACATTTTAGCTGTCGTTTTCTTACCAAATACTAGAACTGACCAAATAGTTGACTGGCCAACCTCTCTCTTTCATGCATCGGTTTTAAGCATTCAAGACTTCTGATCAAAATAGTTCTGAGAGATATGAACACAATAATATTTCGAGACCCTTAACGAGATGCTTGGTGTGCTTGATAAACGAAGATCTGGCAGTACCAATGAATTAAAGACTGTGTCCCTATGCTGATAATATCAGAACGCATTGAAACTTGCTTCTCTTTTTGTGGGTTCACCTGGACTATGTTCCGGTAGATTCTGCTGGGAGGTATTGCATGCATGACTTCTTAAAAGAACAGCACATTTGCAGTGAGCATAAACATGTTAACTTGACATTAAAGAGGGGTATACCTGCAGAACTAATAACATCACCATCATAAGATAACGGTGGTATTCTAAATGATAACAGTTGGAGGATCAAATGGGAAATTCTCAACCACTCAGCAAGTATTCCAGCTATATGCAGCTCCTTAGTCCTATACTTAAGAAGAAATATATAATATAAAGTCCCAGTTGACAAGCCTTAGTGGATTTCTATGTGGATATAATTAAAGTTACAGCTATGCATGTCACCAGAATCTGCACCACTAATAGATGGAATACAGTGGAGAGGGGATTTTGGTTTAACAAAGAGTGTAGAATCACAAAACGTAACTTACTGAAGGCTTTCCAATGTCTCCCGGAGAGGAACAAAGGTTCTACTATCTGCTACCGGAGTTCTAAATATCAGCCACTGATAACTGCAAAGACAAAAAAAAAATGCAGAGGAAAATGATTTGAATATCCTCTTAACAGATCAAAGTGCCTTTTGGAAAATAGTATCAGATGGGTGTCATAGATGGCACAAGAATCACTCAAACTCTCTGATGCGGTTCAATGAGTCTTCAATGACTCTGGGGCTCTCCCTCACTCTCTCATCTTGAGAACCTCCTCTCTAACCCAGGCATTCTTAACCCAAGGTGAGTGCTATAGAATATTGAGCCCTACTCTCTACAAGTTGTCTTAAACTAGAGATGTTAATCAAAATGCTGGCTATTTAAATTCACTGTGGGATTTTCCAACTGCCCCTACTCTATCCAGTTGTTAGTCTTCTATAGGGACACATGAATTGTGATTTACAGTCTCTTGGTTGGCATCTATTGTGTTTATCCTCTCCTCTCCCACTCCTATTCATTGCTACTCTCCTTCATTAATCTCCACCCAGTCCTGTATCCCTTCCCTCGTATTGCTTGTCCCTCTACTTCTCTCACTCCCCTACACTCTTTGATATCACTTTCTAGTCTTCGGTGTTGATCCTTCTTCCTACGCACCTCTACTTCCTCCTCAACTTTTCCACTCCCCTCCTCCACTCTTCTACCTACCTCCTCCACCCTTCTACCCCCCTCCTCCACTCTTCTACTCCCTGGCCCAGTCTTCTCCACTTGTGATGGTTTGGATGCAGTAAATCCATCAAAGAGGTGTCACAAGTTGTAACAAACAATGCAATAAGTATGATCAAGTTTATACTTTTAATGCAAGATGTCAGGATGAGTGGAGTTTGTTATAGTGTTACCCAACACTTCAGAAGGACATTGTATGTTCTTTCTTCCCATGTTAGTGCCCATGGGGGTCTTTTACTTTCACCCCCTCGTACTTGTTACCTTCTATGTCTCCTAGTCCAGGGTTACTACCCTTTCATTCTCTGCCACACTTGGGGTACTTCCTCCTTCTCTCTGTTCAGCCTCTGTCCTTTCTTTCTCTTGTCAGAGCCTCTGTGTGTTCCAACTCTGCCTTCCTCTTGGTCAGAGCATTCATCTTCACCTTCTCCATCGTTCCCTCATGTCTTTGCTTTCTCTGCCCTTTTCTTGACTAGAGTTGTGGCTAGGTCTCTATTCACCTTGTGGCTGGTGTCCACATCAGTCTCCTTTCTTTTCTGTATTTCTGGTCACCAGATTTCTTTCTCTGAGGTCATCAGGTTTTATGATAAGTCTCTCTTATCTGGTTCTTACAATCACCCTCTCTTCTGCAAGAGTTACAAAATGCAGCAATCCACTCCAGGTCTTAGAATCTGCCCAGCAATATTCCCCTCCTCTTTGGGTCTTGCAATCCATTCTTCCATTAGAGGTCTTTACGCCAGGCCAGAAGCCTTCTTCTCTGTGTCTTGCAATCTGTCGTTCAACTCCAGGTCTTACAGCAAGCCCAGCAACCTTCCTCCCCTCTCTGGGTGTTACAATCTGGTCTTCCACACCAGTTGCAACCTTCCTCTCTACCCCAGAAATCGTCTGCCTCTCTAACACCATGTTATGCTTGAGCTAAAACATGGCACTGGTGTGCAGTGCATTCTGGGAGCGCTCGGAGCCATGATGGATATTTACTTAATGCCGCAGTGAAAAGCTGCACTCATTTTGCTGAGAGTTAGATTCACGATGCTGAAGAAAACATGCTTTCCAAATCTGGTATGCAGTCAAGGACATTTCTGCTGGGAAAGCTAACTTTGTTATGTCTTGTTATGAGCTATAGGACTTTTTTCTGTGGTGCTTGTTTTTAGAGGAGGGAGGCACTTTGCTCCTTGAGGGTACTGTCGGTTGACCCAGCTGGCAACCAACGGTGGTCATCAATGCACAAGTGCATTGCCAGAAGGTTCGAGAAATCGCCACCCCTTTTTGAAGGGTGCATATATGCGGAACTCCTGAGCAAACAGGTGAGACTTCAGCCGGAGGGGGACGCTTTCGTCCGGCATACCTGTGGGCTGTTGTGCTCTCAGCCTGGCTGTTATCGGGGTCTTCCAGCCGCTTCTGGCGAGATGAGGAATCCAGTAACGCTCACGTTGATGTATTTTCTTTTGAATTCTTTGTTTCTTCTGTGATTTATTTCGATGTTATCACTGGTTGCACCTAAGCGTTGAATAAATAGCCGTATAAGTGCTCATTATTTTCTAAGAGTGTGTGGTTGCAAGTTATTGCGTCTTCCTGCGTTCAAAGTATTGGCTCCATAATTGTACTGGTGATTTATGACTGTCCGTGCACTTTGGGAGAGCAATACATTTTTGGCGTCACAAACAGGATATTTGTGATGACTTGTTCCAAATATTCAAGAATCTGTTTGAACGTAGATAGGTTTCGGTTACCTTGCAAGCGAAAGTAATTTGGCAGTGAGTGTTGAACTGTGTTAAGCTGTTTTTTTTTTTCCTTTGCCGGTGTGTGCATGCTTGTGGGAGTGATTGCAGTGTGGAAAGAAAAAAAAATATAGATATAAAGAGGTTTGGTTTTGTTTGCAGTAATGAGTAGTTTGTTCAGGAAAAAAGAGCGCTACCGCTGGCGGTGAATGTTCTGATGTTATCATTCCAGGCTGGACTAAGAGTCCATATGAAAAATTGGCCCAGGCGTGGGCATGCGGTGCAGGGCTAAGTGAAACATGGGATCAGGGATTGGGAGATGCTGATCCGTCTGATGTAATGGTGTGCTTGCAACAAGTTCCAGTGGAACGTGGCAGAGAAGCGCTGCATTAGGTAGGCGGGGTTGGGTTCTTTTGCTTATAGGAAAATACATCAAAGGAATTTGGAAATGAAAAAGGAGGTTTTGCGATTAGAAAGAGAGCTGGCTGCAGAAAGGCAGACTGCGTTAATGCAGCAGATTCAAATGAAACTTTTTAAAGATAAGGCTGACACATATCAGGCTGTGGCTGAGAGGGCAGCAGTTAGAGTAGCCCGGTATAAGTATAGGAAAAGACGGGGAGGGGTCAACAAAAGAAAGGTGGCAGCTGTAATCACTACCGCCGGTGTGGACTGGGACCCGGATAAGTGGGATGGTGATGTTTTTGACTCCACCAGTCCAGAGAGTAGTTCCGCAAATGAGTCCAACCCCACGATGGATATTAAGCAGAAAACAGTGGCATCTAAGCCTGTTAGAAGGCGGAGAGCCGGACCCCACCGGCAGAATCCTGCAGGCGGAGAGGTGGATTTAACCACGCTGGAGGATTACACCCAGCAGGAGGTTGGGGAAATTATTACCCATTTGAGGCAAAAATCAGGGGAACCTTTATTGACATGGATGGTGAGATTGCTAGATGGGGGCGCTGCAGGGTTGTTGGTAGATTCCACTGACTCACCGCGTTTTCTACCCTTGTCAACTGACACCAATGTACAGGAGGTCCTAAGGGCAGGGCCGGCCCCTGATGACAATGGTCAAGATGCACAGGTGTCTTTGTTGCACCTAGCAGCCCAAGCATGTAACCGTAAATACCCCATTACCACAGATTGGCTTAGTGAGGAAACAAAGTGGTATACTTTGAGAGAGGCAATTCAAAAAGTCAGAGAGCATGCTATGAAAGAGGCAATTCACGTAGATGCTCCAGGACACATGGGGGCCGTGCCGCTCTCAGTTTCAACTCGAAACATGGTGATTAGAACTCCGCCACCCGCATTCAAAAGTGTCATTATGACTTTGCTCGTAGGCATGACGGGCAAACCCACTGATGAGGTAGTGGATGCCATTCGGCAACTGGCAGATTTAGGGGAGTGGGATAAGAGTGATGACAAGCCACGGGAAAGAGAGGGGCGTAGTGAGAGAAGAACCGAAGGCAGGAGGCAAGATAGTAGAGACTCCCGAGTGTCCCGAAAGGACATGTTTCTGGCTTTGTTAAAAGATGGAGTGACACGCGAAGAAATTGATGGCATTGAAACCAGAGTAATTTATGAATTATACAAAAAAAGAGGACATGCAGCCAAAGAGCGCTATAAACAGGTTAAGAAACAGGTAGTAACCAAGCCACAGGGGGACACCTCACCTTCCGCTCCTCTTGCGGAAGAACAAGAAGAAGGGTCTATGGGGACACCTTCCCCGTACCAGCCAACCTACGCTGATTTGAGGAAGGTGGTGAGTGCAATGTTAGAGGCGGAGTCAAGTCACACTCATTCGAAATTTGACTAGGGCTACGGCCAAGCTCCAGCAGCGTCTGCTTGCATAAAAGTTGATAGGCGGCCCCATGTTGATGTTAAGATTTTTTGGGGACCAGGAAATATGCAAGGGGTGCGAGCATTGATAGACACCGGGGCAGAGGCCTCTCTGATCCATGGCAATCCAGCACGATTTAAAGGCAAACAATTTACTATTACAGGTCTCGGGGGAAAGGAGACCCCCGCAGTACAAATGAAAGTGGAGATGAAAATAGGCAATTTGAATAGGCAGAAATATCAAGTGTTGATTGTCCCGATACCTGAATATATAATTGGCTTTGACATTCTGGAAGGGTTGACTTTGGGACTTGGAGGGAAAACGTACCAGTTTGGGGTGAGTGCATTGACCTGTACACCCATTACCGTAGGCAAATTGAGGATGCCCCCAGTGCAAGTGCCTGTGGCAACCAAGCAGGTAGCAATGAAGCAATACTGCATTCCTGGGGGGCACAAGGAAATTTCAGACACCATCAAAGAGTATGTGGAGGCGGGTGTGTTACGCCCTATCACCACCGCATGGAACAATCCTCTCTGGCCTATTAAAAAGGGGGATGGGTCGTGGAGGATGACGGTGGATTACTGTGAGTTGAATAAACATACTCCTCCCTTAGTGCCCGCGGTCCCAGATGCCATTACCTTGATTGAGAATGTCCAAAAGTTTGAGGGGACTTGGTATGCAGTGATCGATTTAACCAATGCATTTTTCCCTGTGCCAATTGCTGAAGAGTGTCAAGAGCAGTTTTCATTTTCTTGGAGCGGGCGTCAGTACACCTTTACAAGGTTACCTATGGGGTACATACATAGCCCGACTATCTGTCACCGGCTGGTGGCAGAGCACTTAGACAAGATACCGTGTAAACCTGACATACAAATCTCTCACTACATTGATGATATTTTGATTCAGGGCAAGGATGAGCACAGTGTGCAAAGTCAGTTAAATGTCATAATGGAAGGATTGAAGAAGGAAGGGTGGGAGATTAACCCGAATAAAATTCAAGGCCCAGCTGAAACAGTGATATTCCTAGGGATTCAGTGGCATCATGAGCATCGAGAAATGGTGCCAAAAGCCCGACAGAAAATACTTGAATTCACCACTCCAATGAACAAAAAGCAAGCTCAGCAGTTTATAGGGCTGTTTGGGTTTTGGAGACAGCACATTCCCCATTTAGGGCAGATATTGGCCCCCCTCTACAAAGTGACACGCAAGAAATATGAGTTTAAGTGGGGGGAAGAGCAGCAGAAAGCATTTGAGTTGGCGAAAGACACCGTGCAGCAGGTGCTTGATTTATGGCCATTGAAGGAAGGCGAAGTGGAATTGAATGTGTCTGTACAAGACAATTATGCTAACTGGAGTGTGTGGCAGAAACAGGAAAGGAAAGTGTGCCATGGGGGTTTTGGAGTGGTAAGTTGCCCGATGCTGGTAACTCATACACTCCATTGGAGAAGCAGTTGCTGGCATGTTATTGGGACCTTGTTGATACCGAGCAAATGACGGTGGGCCATGATGTATTGATGAGGCCAGAAATACCAATCATGCAATGGGTACTGAGCTCTCCTAAAATGCATAGAATAGGACATGCTCAAGAAGCCAGCATAATTAAATGGAAATGGTACATTCAAGACAGAGCCAAATCAGGGAAGGGAGTAGTTGCGAAATTACATGAGCAAGTAGCCAACATACCGCCCTCAGATTACATACCACCGGAAGTGCCTGAAAAATGCGAGTCTCCCGTGAAATGGGGAGTACCTTACAGCGATTTGACCGTGGAGCAAACAGAGCATGCCTGGTTCAAGGATGGCTCAGCCCGATATATGGGAACTGAGCGATACTGGAAAGCAGTGTCGTACAATCCTAAGGCAAAAAAGATGTTGACAACATCAGGGAAAGGGAAGAGCAGTCAGTTTGCAGAGCTTTACGCAGTTTACCAAGCATTGAAACAAGAGACCCCTGGTCGATGTCATGTGTACACGGATTCATGGTCTGTGGCGAATGGATTGGCGATGTGGTTGCCAACCTGGCAAAAGAATGGGTGGAAGATTCATTCAAAAGAGTTGTGGGGAAAAGAACTGTGGCAAGATATTGCAGAAATGCTATCACAAAGTGAAGTCAATGTGTATCATGTGGATGCGCATTATGCCCCAGACTCATTAGAACGTTGGTTTAATTCTGTTGCAGACAAACACACCAAGATTTCATCTGTGGATGCGGAGGCTCAGGAAGACGATTTGGAGGGTTTGGCCAAGTGGGCTCACCAGAAATGTGGGCACCTTGGAGAAAAGGCTACTATCAGGTGGGCACAAGCTTGAGGAATCAGTATTCCTTTAGAGGTAGTGAAAACGATCATTTTGCAATGTCCAGTGTGCCAACACCAACAGCATAGATCTATCCCTCAGATTGTTCGGGGTACATTGCGAAGAGGAAAACTACCAGGTCAAATTTGGCAGATTGATTATATCGGTCCCCTGCCAATCAGTAAAGGTTGTCAGTATGCATGCACTATTGTGGATACATATTCAGGATACATGATGGTTTTGCCGTGCAAGCGTGCAACACAACTGAATACCATCAGGTTGTTAGATCAGATCATATTACAATACGGAGTGCCTTTGCAGATTCAAAGTGACAATGGGTCACATTTCAAAGGCAAACTAATACAGGAGTATTGTTAGGAAAAGAGCATTGAGTGGCTTTACCATGTGCCTTATTACCCTGCCGCTTCAGGGCTGATTGAACGAATGAATGGGTTGTTGAAAGAACAGCTGCGCAAATCTGGAGATGGCAGTTTGGCAGGCTGGCGTGATCGTGTGTTTGATGCGGTGCAAGTATTAAACAATAGGCCTGTGAATGAGCATGAAACTCCTTTGATGCGGCTTATGACTCCTACTTTACAGATTCAACCCAATTCAGTCAGAGAAACCCTATTGTACTGGGAAATGACCCCGGGTTCTTTAGCTCCCTATCGGGCGACTCCAGAGTCAGCAGGGGTAGACTTGCATTCCCATGAAGAAATCAGATTAGACCCAAGAGGGATTGTTGTAATTGAAACAGGGATTGGAGTACAAATTCCCCCAGAGCATATGGGATGGATTGACCCTAGATCTGGCCTACCATTGAAGGGAGTTCAAGTGTTGGGAGGGGTAATTGATGCCGATTACCAAGGCGAGATCAACGTCATCCTGATGAATAATGGGGACCAATTGTTATCGATCCACAAGGGTGATCGGGTGGCCCAATTGATTATCATTCCCGTTAAGTTGTCCATGATTAAGAAGGGGGAGCCTCCTACAGTGTTAACTACCCGTGGGGATCGTGGTTTTGGCTCTTCAGACAGTATGGTACCGGGTGTGAAGGTGTGGGTGGAAAGGCCAAGTAGTTTTATTAATGGAGCCCGGTAGAAATAAATGGCAATATGTGCCCGCAGACAAATGTTACCTGAGAGAGTGATGTACAACACTGATATCTCTTTTCTGGGTTTGCCTTGTAGATCCTGTGTCTGGCTGGTGTAATTGTGGTACTAAATGGACTCCATTTGGGAGAGTTAAATGACATGCTGCTACCAATGAAAAATGTCACATCTGTGCCAGTGATCAAGGGGATACTGATAATGATGAGTAATGCTATCCACAAGCAGCCTTATGCCGATGCCGAAAAGCCAGCCAGACGAAGACATGGATTCGTGAAATGCGGCAAACACGTCAGGAGCAAGTGAAAACCACCTTTATGCCAGTCATGCGAGAGGCATCTTTAGGACGGCGAAAACATTCTCCCATGATTACACAAACAGAGAATATTTGGATATACCTGGCACAACAGGTGCTCAACATTACGCACTTTTGCCTTACTGATGTGCCCAATGCTGAAGCCTTATTGACTACGTGCTTAGTAGCAGTACCGACGCCAGTTCCGGTTTTAAAGCATATTTTCGGCGTCACACACAATGATTCTTTGGTTCAAGATTCTGATATTAGGCAATCTTTTTCCATCTATGAGTACTGCAGATTTTGCCAGGAATCCGATTGCAAATGGAGAAATTTGACACGTGTTATAACCTATCATATAACCCAAGGCGATGTGTGCTACCTTATGACATGCAATACAAAAGAAATTGGCAAATGCCAACAGCTTGATTTAACCAAACAGCAAAATCATACAGTGTTTGAGCAACGATTATGTTCGCGAGTGCCACGCATATGTACCAGTGTGAATAATTGCGTCAAGGTCCTGGTCCGGGTCCTCAGAATTAGGAGTTACCGGGCCATTATGAGTTCAGAAGGCCCGGTAATTCCTCCCTCCAAGGACCCGGACACGGTCCTTCCCCATTCCCATTTCAGCCCCCATAGGGCTGAATGGGAATGGGAGAGGGAGCAAACAACGGGCCATTACGAGATGGCTGGTTGTTTGCTCCCTCTTCCCCTTGCGGGACCCAGTAAGCACGCCTGGTTTTCTCAGGCTTGCTTACCGTGTCCCGCGAGGGGAACTCGTAATGCGGCGGTACGGAGTGAATGGCGCCGGCACCTTTTACGGCGCTGTTCACTCCGTACCGCCGGGGTCGTAATGAGGCCCTATGTCTTGTAATCATACAGTGATAGCTGCCAGTCATTTGAATCATGTGAAACTTCCAACAGGATGGCTCTTTTCATGTGGCAAAATCACATACACTTATATTCCAGCGAACATTTCCGGAGGTCCATGTGCCTTAACTCGATTAGGACTAATGATGTTTCCTTTACACCGAGCGATAACTCGAGGCAAAAGGTCAACTTTCGAGTCTGTGGGTCTATCCCCCGATTGTGATTCACATGTGCATTTGTTATCAGAAGCTGAGGTTCTAGCATTAACCCTTTCATTAGTGGGAGTTTGGGGTTTAGCTGCTGGGGGTTACAAATCTTTGATGAAATTAGCATGTTTAGTAGTCAAGGGGCTTAATCATACTTCTCAGGCATTAGAAGAATTACTCCTTGATAGTCAAGTTATTAGAAAAGCAACTTTGCAAAAGAGAGCTGCTGTTGATTATCTATTGCTAAAGCATAATTTAGGTTGTAACGCAGTTGAAGGTATGTGTTGTTTCAATCTAAGTGACCATTCATGATCCATTGAAAGTCATATCCGAGGTTTGAGGGATCTCATTTCTCAAGTGTCCCAAGATCATACTGGGAATTGGTGGGATTGGTTATTTTCATGGATTCCTGATGTTGGGGGTACACTACGTTACGCTTTTGCTTGCATTTGCATTATATTAGCTATTATAATAGCTTGGTGTTGTTGTATTCAATGCATTCCTAATTTAGTTTTAATATTGCGTCGGTTTCAGAGACCGGCTCCTCTGCCACTGGGCTATGGAAAATAAATATCCAAGGGTGGAATTGTTATGCTTGAGCTAAAACATGGCGCTGGTGCGCAGGGAATTCTGGGAGCGCTCGGAGCCATGATGGATATTTCCTTCATGCCGCAGTGAAAAGCTGCACTCATTTTGCTGAGAGTTAGATTCACGATGCTGAAGAAAACATGCTTTCCAAATCTGGTATGCAGTCAAGGACATTTCTGCTGGGAAAGCTAACTTTGTTATGTCTTGTTATGATCTATGGGACTGTTTTCCGTGGTGCTTGTTTTTAGAGGAGGGAGGCACTTTGCTCCTTGTGGGTACTGTTGGTTGACCCAGCTGGCAACCAACGGCTGCTCATCAATGCGCAAGTGCATTGCCAGAAGGTTCGAGAAATTGCCACCCCTTTTTGAAGGGTGCATATATGCGGAACCCCTGAGCGGTCAGGTGAGAATTCAGCCGGAGGGGGACGCTTTCGTCCGGCATGCCTGTGGGCTGTTGTGCTCTTGGCCTGGCTGTTATCGGGGTCTTCCAGCCGCTTCTGGCGAGATGAGGAATCCAGTTACGCTCACAGTGATGTATTTTCTTTTGAATTCTTTGTTTCTTCTGTGATTTATTTCTATGTTATCACTGGTTGCTTCTAAGCTTTGAATAAATAGCCGTATAAGTGCTAATTATTTTCTAAGAGTGTGTGGTTGCAAGTTATTGCGTCTTCCTGCGTTCAAAGTATTGGCTCCGTAATTGTACTGGTGATTTATGACTGTCCATGCACTTTGGGAGAGCAATACACACCACAACTCTCTCCTCTGTACAACAAAACTCACTTCCCTCTCTTGTCGTGGGAGCAGGCCCTTGTAAAGCGCTTGGACTGTGTAGTTTCCTGCTGATTGGCCATGTGGGGTCACATGCTCACTTTGGTCATGTTCCATGGCAGGGATGTTTTGTAGTCCTGAAGAGAAATATTGGCAAGCATCTGATATGGTCTGAGTTAGATATGGACTTCAAAAACAGATGCTGGCACAAACTCCCACCCACATTTGGCAGGAATTGTTACCCCCTCCCAAGAGCCATCGTCATCCCTCAGGGGTAGGATGGGAATTGGATTACTCCACCCATCACGGAGAGGTGTTCCTACCCCTCTTGACACAGACAAGTTACTTTCATTGTCACATGGGCCAAATGACATAGCATCTGAGATTGAAGTAACTAAACCACTAGAATAATGGTTTGAACAGTTCAGCAAGCTCTACAAGGCTACTAACATAAGCCCTCAGATGACGCAGCCTTCTTTTTAGCAGATATAGTGCACATCCAGCCTTCTATGGCAAAAGAAATTTCACAAGTGTTGAAAATGCTAATTTGGCTCCTTTTTTGTTGACATTTTTCAACTCATAAATAAGTAAGGTTCGCCAGCAGCGTGGGTTGGAGCAGAGATAGTTCAGATTTGTAGGAAGGGGTCACATGATGACCTGGGTAACTATTGCTCAATATCCTTCACAGACTTGTTGGGGGCCATTTATGGCAAGGTTCTTACTCAATGTCTCTATTTGTGGACAAGGTGTTTCAGCTGCATATGTTAATTCAGAAATGTGTTGAACTAAAAAAGAAATCTTTACTTTTTATTGGCTTCAACACAACTTTTTCCTGTGTACACTGCCTGCTCCTTTTGCGAAACCATACATGTTTAAATGCACCCACTACCTTCTAGAGGCAATATTGACCTTGCATTACAACAATTATGGAGTAATAAGGTATGGGTAGAGTGGTAAAGTTACCTCTCCCTTCCTTCTTCAGATGTGAGTATGCCAGGGTGGCATCCTTGTGACCATTTTAATCTTACTTGATATTAAAATGGCATCCTGTTTTTTGCAGTGTTGTGATGAAAGACCCTGGTGGGTTTCTCAAAAATGTAATCTCTTACAACATCTGTGTATCAAATGGGGGCTGACAAAAAAATGTGATGAAAACAAATGTAATGTTTTTTTAACACTAAAAAATGGCTGTCAGTCCACCACGGCCATGGGAAAGACATTGGGGGTCATTACGAGTTTGGAGGCAGCCATGGCGCTATTAGCGCCATGGCTGCCTCCAAACCCAGCTCCGGGTCCGGTCTGACGGAATGGGGGCTTACCAGGTCATTCCGACCTTGGAGGTCCCGGTACGTCCCATTCAGTAAACAATTCCCCATTCCCATTTGAGCCCCTATAGGGCTCAATGGGAATGGGGAAGGCGCTAATAACGGGCCCGCAAATTGTGGGCCCGTTATTAGCTCCAAGGTCCATTAACAGGACCCGCAGAGAACGGCTGGTCATACCAGCCGTTCCTGCTGGGACCCGCTAAGGGACCTCGGAATAGGGCGGTAAGGGTATACCGGCACCGGCATCCTTACCGGTGCCCGTAAACCCTTACCTCCCAACTCCGAATGACCCCCATTATCCCTGTAGAACATTTGACTCTTTGGGACTCCTTTTAAGTAAAAATGGGACAACAAAAGATAAACTGATTGAAAGTGAAAGTGTATTGAAAAGAAAGGAGGGTGCAGCTTTTGGGTTTAGAGTCATAACCCTTCGCGTGAGGCATATGAGGCCCAATGTTAATCAGCAGCGTTAAATGACACGGAATTTTGGGGCCATGCAAGAATGGATGCCATGCTAGGTAGCAAAACACATTTAATTGTTCTTTCTAATAGAACACAGGTTATGCTTCCTAAAATGGATGGCTATGCAGCTTGCTTGAAGCCAATATTGTAATGGACAAATCTCTGATCTACCCAAGAGTTGGGCGTATTTAAAGGGTCCTTCCCGAGGTGATTGACACCTGAGGTGGGTCATTCTGACCGTGCATAAGGCACATGAAACTTACTTTGTCTGCTTTGAACTTGGATCATTTTGGGATAAAGCTAGAAGGCATAAGCTCACAAAATATGTCATGAAAGATACATATTTTATATGGGAAAACGAGGCTATGTTGCAAAAAAACGTTAAGCCTAATCACTGTACTAGAGCTTGGATAGATAAAAAAAGGTAATCACTGGTGCTGAACCCTATCTTAAACCAATGAATCGTTTCACAAACAATTGTATCTGAAATGTCACCGTGTTCCCAAAGCAATGGCCAGGTATAAAACACAAACAAGTGTGTAATTTGTACCGCCTTGAAGTCGGATGAAGTACACTTCTCATGTATGCGCCTGTTATGTATTACTATTAGTCGATGTTGGCTCGGACCAATTTGAATGACTGATGAAACAAGATCTGTAAAAAGTGTTTTTATCCTTTGCACATTCACTGATCAATAGCATGCCATTGTTCACGGTTGCTAGTTAATTGAGTAGAACCGGGTGCAAGAGAAAACAGTAAATAAAGTTATGTTCTTAACCTGTGCAATAGACTTGTGAACTTTATGGATAGGCGGCCTTTCACACTTATCGTTTGAACCAGTTTTGTTCACTTTTGTATGTATGAGTGGCTGGTGTATTTTCGATATGATTTTGTTCTCCTCTTTCAGTGCTTAAGTGTTTTGTAATATCCCTTTTCAGACTTATTTAATCATGTTACTCTGATGATGTTATGCTTCTTTTTTAATATTTTATCTGTATATATTTTATGTATATATTAAGGACTTTTCCGCGGGAAGGACCGTTCAAATGCACGTATTGTTAGTGTCCATCTTATTTTGACTTAGAATGCTACCTTTATCGCCGTCAGGATGGGCAATTGAGCCCGAATGCACTGAGTTATTTTTAACACGTACAACTGATATCATTGCATTAAAAACCTTTAAATACTAACAGGCTTTTGGGAATGGATATTATTGATCATTTGTGGAACTCTATCAAATCGAGTATTTGACAGTTTTATTTGAATTTGGATTATTTCCGTTCCAGGATCCATTCTTGGCACGCAGCAGCTGTGTACTGCGTGGACCTACCAGAGTCGGGGTTGGCATCCTGTTCCTTGTAAAACACAACCTTGCCAGGGGTTGTTTTTTGCATGCTGCAACCGTTTCAGTTTTTTCAAAGACTAGTTATAGCCATACACATAGATGCTGGAATTACCTTAATCTATAGAGCATATTTCCCTTTTGAAGTTTCATTTTACAGAGAAATGTCCCCTGATCTAATACTCCCCACCACAACAATCCCAACCCAAAATGTTGGGACAAGAAACCTGAGAATTCAGTTTTTATTCAAGATAATAAATCAAAATTACAGGTGGTTCTCTAATTCTAAATGCTGGGTAAGTGACCAACAATATACCACACAAATGCAGGCAGCTTGTCTACAGAAAAGAAACACAGACTGCTTGCAATTATCCCACTAATGTTTCACATTCAGAATGCACACACACGTCCATTCATATAAAATCAAGTCAGAATACCTATGCAAGACAAAGATATACATTCTTGCCGAATAGGAATATTCAAATTATCATCGCTTGTCAGCATTTCATTTCAAAGAAAGCACAAGTTAACTTTTCAATATATAATGCACTTAATTTTTTCTGACACCCTCGACAAGGGTTGGACATTGTTGATTTCTAATTTGGCATAGACACAAGAATACTGGGTGTGGTATGTTTGGCTTCTTTGTCAACAGTTTTGGGTCTAGTTTAGAAGATTTTATTTTGGAGAGTACAATATCTTGATTTATCTAAAGAGTCACACAAGCTGGCAGATATAAATGTGAGATAGGAAAAGAATCAACTCTTCATTTTAATTGGCATTAGCAGTCTACATAAAGCAGAGTCCTTTCTGTTCTGTGCAATGTTGTTTGGAAAAAAGTACCTTGCTTATTTAAATGTACATTATTTTCTTGAGAATAAAAGCAATACAATAACCTCCTTCCTATTCCAGTTTATGGGGCATACAACTTTATTCAAGAGTTGTCTTTGTATGTAAACTATGGTTAATTAATATTTGGTAACTGCCAGAGAATAACATGCCCTGTGCAATCATGCTTACTAGGGTATTTTATTTTAAATATACTTCTGCAAAGTTTCCCCTTCAGGCTAGTCCCTGTTTAGAAGCATAGCGTGTAAAGGATTCCTCCAAAAGACTTTCAACTTCTATCTCAGATTGATCTAGTTCTTGGGACATCTAAATGCACTGTGGTTAGCATGCACACTTTTTGGTTTATCTTTTAAAGCAATGTTGTCCAACTCCAAGCCTCAGGGTCGGAAACTTGACATGTTTTCAGGATATCCCTCTTTAATCGCAATAACTCAAACTCTCTCTTCAGAAATATCTTCCTACTCAAGCCCTTCACTCCTCCACCTCCAACTCATTGATGGTCAGTCGCTTTTCTAAGCAACGAGTTGGGAGTAGATCTTTTTTTTCGACTGGTTCCTCCCTCTGGTGCTGCCTCCCTGCCTCTCTGAAATTTTAGCAGAACCATCTCTGGTTCAGGAAGCGCCTCAAGACATTCCTCTTTGCTTCTGCCTTCTCCCTTAAGTCCCTCCACGCCCAGTTGCACATCTGTACTGCCTCCTGGCAACCCCTGCACTTAGGTCTGTATCTATAACCCCACAGTCCACTTACCTGGACTTATTTGACACCTGCTGTCTGCACTTTAATCCTTGCACTTGCCACCTGTTGGCTGCACTTCTTGTTGTTATTGATCCCTTGTACGGCACTCGCCCATCCACTCCTTACCCTGGCACTTTTCCCCGCCCCTCTCCCCTGCACTTGCGCAATCTCAATGCCACTAGGCCTAGTAAGATCGTTGTCCTTTGTCCTCCCTGTTTCCCCTCCTGTGCATCGTCGTGCCTTGAAACACTTGTGTATAGGTGCGTTATACATGCCATATCATATCATATCAATATTCATGAGAAATAATTTGCATACATTAGGAAGCATTGTATGCACATTTATCTCATGAATATTAATGAAGGGTATTCTGAAATTCTGGCATATTTTAAAGGCTCAGGACAGGTAAGAACATCAACAGCTCCACCAAGTAAGTCTGTCCTTTGATTTCAAAATCTCGCTCAGGCAATCTGGCTTTGTCTTTGGAAAGTTTTATGACTTGACTCTCAATGCAAAAGGCCTTAAGTAGAGTTTCCATTGGATACATTCAGGTGGAACCCCAATCAGCACTTCTTCATTCGGACATGCTTCGTCTTTTGTAGTTACCTCTAAGAACAGTTCCCAATTTCCAGTGTGTTTGCCCTAAAGACATGATAAACTCTGCTCATGCAGCATCGGTTGACACACAATGTACTGATTGGACGTTGCCTCTGATAGGTTCTCTTCAGTGCTGCTGAAGTGTTTGGCGGGTAGAGGAAGCGGCTGTATTTGCAGCATTGTTAGTGTTTTGGAGAACAAATGAAGGAGCTTGGTCCCTTTAAATAAATGTATCACGCCCATTTAAAAGCAGGAAATCCTACGAAGCGCAACAAAGTGCTGCTGAAGGGTTTGGCGGTGAGAGGAAGTGGCTGTATTTGCAGCGTTGTTAGTGTTTTGGAAAACAAATCAAGGAGCTTGGTCCCTTTAAACCTTTTCATCACACCCATTTAAAAGCAGGAAATCCCGCTAAGTGCAGTAAATTGGTGCTGAAGTGTTTGGCGATGTTCGACGGGGTCAAAGAATAAGCTCACAGAATTTGCTGCTGAGGACATGTGTGCCTTTGTTTTCCTGCGGAGCCCTGGTTTTGCTGGCAGAACTAAGTGGTGTGTAATGAGAAGCACTTCCTGATTCCTTTTAGCTTGTGGACATGGCTGCTAGTAAATGTAAATGGAATTATTTAGAGTTGAGTGTGTCTCATTTAGGATCCTTGACTTGAATGCTGCTTTCTTTAAGGTTGGTGAACCGGCCTTCTCCATAAAACTGCATCAGTATTTTATCTAAAAGGAGGAGTACGCTAGTGGGTCAAGCAGCTCGTTCTTGGTGCATTTTGGAACAGAGTACTGCAGGGGCAATTGCAATTGTTAAAGTTAGTGGTTGTGTGGCAGCAGCTTATTGTGCCCCTTTTTTTGTGGCATCCCTATACTTTCTCTGTGTGACATTCTTCTTGTTTAGGATTTGGGTGTTGTTTAGGTATGGCATACAACCTCTGTTCCAGTATGTCTTGTCAGAGACTCACTTTGAGGGAGCCTGATTGTTTGGACACTCACACAAGTGATGCATTAAGTTCTACAACTGCGGTTCTCCAAATGAACACTGGTCCTATTGAAATGATTAACTTGGATGAAACAGTGGCGACTATCAAAACATGGAACAAGGAGGTTCCTCCACACTCTTTCGCTCAAGTTATGAGCAGGGAAGGGGAATCACTTAAGGAAGTAGAGGTTAACAAAAAACTTCAGAAGTCAGGGACTGCAGTGGATTTGGTCGACCATCCTGCTAATGGGCTCCCGAGCGTTTTGGAAGTTTATTGCTCATTGGAGCATTTGAGTTTAAACAATCTGGATAATTGTGAGATCAGAGATTTGATCTCTGATGTATTCATATTAGCCCCAATTTTTTCTAGGGAGTTAGCAAATTGAGTTTGCCTGTCCTAGTTCCCGAAAGTGCTCAGCTGCCAGTCTGGGACAGGAGGGAGAGTGTCTGCCTTCATTGTGCTCCCACTCTCTTCAGGGGGGAATAGTAACCCAAGCAGGGTATTGTGGCCGGTGCTTGGGAGGGTCCTATTAAGAAGGTGTCGTAAAGGATCTGCTCCGCAACCCAAACTCAGACTGTAGAACAACAAAGTACCTCAGGGACGGACATGCCATACGTCAATCGACAAACAAATACTACTCATGAAGATCTAGTTGATGTTTTTTCTTTTCTAGTTTTGACCCGAATTTTAGGTTCTATGGATAAGGGTCATGATACTTTACAATATGAAGTTTCGGAGGGTAGGCAAGTTCTGAAAGAATTGTCAGCTAAAATATCTTTTCTTGAGGGCTTCATCATGGCTACGGCAAAATTCCCTAACCACGAATTAGGGGCGGTGTCCATAGTGAGAATAATTGTGTTAAGGGCCTCATCACGAGTTGGGCGGTATCTTGGTGGTAATACGGCTAGGATACTGTCGGGGCTATTAGCGTTACCGCCAAACCCCCCGGATCACAGGTTTGGTGGAACGGTAATTCCCCATTGGGCCCACTCCCCATTGGACCCAATGGGACATTTTCAGTCCTACTACCGCCGGCGGTGTTAGCGCATGGTAATAGCGCCAATAAATTGGCAAATTCGTGGCAGATTTACCCACAGCTTATAGCTGGAGGTAAATGCTGCCAAACCCGTGATTTGGCAGACCCTTAAATGTGGCGGTAATAGCATTACCACCGCATTAAGGGTTACCGCCAAACTCATGATGAGGCAGTAAATCTGTAAATCTGTATCCAATGTGGTGCCCCTTGCAAAAGTTGTGGTTGTGAATGAGAAAGTGAACAGTGCAGTGGGTGTTCCTAATCCCAAGGTGAAATCTGCTGGTGGTGCTACAGAGTTGGACTATTGTCCTGCGACTTTGAAAATGGTAAAAAAGGTGGGGGACTGATGGAGAATGATGAGGCTGCCATTAATGTGGTTGTGAATAATTGTGTGGATATGTGTAAGGAAAACTGTAGACATCTGACCTCGACTGCCTTTGCTCCTAGGTCATTGATGAGATTGAAGGTGATCAGAGAACGGCTGTGGAAGTCACTCCTCCAACGCTTACTGCCTCCCCTAATATAACAATTGTTCAGTTGAAAGTTGGCGGTCAGAGAATACAGTCTAATTAGGTTGGGGGAAATAATCTCACTATACAGGGGTTTAACCAGCAGCTGAAAAAGTATATAAATATTAAAATAACCACTAAGAATAAAAATAAGGGATCAAGGAAGTTCCTTAGGCACCTCTGCTGGAATTTATGTGGGGGCCTAGCAGAGACAGATCAAATATTGGCCACTACTGTTACCCTAGAGGAGGTGACAGGGATACCTATCGGCTCAGTACCTGATAAGATAGGGATACATTCTGAAAACTCCTTGGCCAAGTCCAAAAAGCTGACGGGTAAAATAAAAGGTAAAGATCATTCAAAGTGGAGTTACTCAATCACGCACTTTTTGAAACCTATAAGCAATAAAGTGGCATCAGAGGAAGAGTCGTTAGACTTTAGCAGCTTAGCAGTACATGCTGATACTGATTTAGAATCTGGGGAAGAGGAAGCATACTGTGCTGTTGACATCTTAACTACACCAAGTATTAACAGTGTACATGTTGGGGGCCACTGCCCCAACTGGTTAACAGTATGGTCTGTTATCTGCCCAAGCAAAAAAACATGGCACTGCTCCCCGTTTTTGTGGGTAACCCCGGAGCCCTGGTGATTGCTACTGTAGATACAGCTGAGGGCAAGGAGAGTTATCTAGCTCAGGCCATTGTGGCTACAGAATTTAGAGCCACTATCCCAACACAATTTAATACCGATGTGACGCATGCTGAGACCAGTGTGGGGGGACATCTAGTGGAGCCAAGGGGATTAGTGGGGGTGGCAACAAGTTCTGCCAGTGTGTCAGGGTTAACCAATAATACACTGGTTTCTGTGCACCTGGCTTTCTTGATGGTAGAAATGAAGAGATGTAGAATATTGCGGCTGGTTCCACCAAGATGTACTTCTAATGATCCAGGTAGGTCCACTAGCACCATCTGGACAGATACTCATGTCAATCAAGCTGGTTCGACTAATGGTAGATTGGTGCCTTCGTCTCCGGCTTATTTGGCACTAGAAGAAAGGAGACGTAGGATTTTGGGGCCTGATCTATTCGGAGGTAATTTCGAAGGAACCTGAGTCTGGGCTATCTCTGGGTGATCAACATTCAAAACATACTCCACTTAGGGGACATTCCATTCTTATGAAGCAGATTTTGAAGGCTGGTGCTCAGGTCCCACTTGACAGACAGCACATTTTAGCTGTCTTGAGGAGATCCCTACACTTAGGATGATTGACTCCTCAGACATTACATTAGTAGATTTTCTACAAGAAAATAGAATTCATTTGACTCAGTTGTTCTTTTGTTCTAACTTGGTGCAAATAGCAGTCTTGGAGGAGGCCATCTGTTATTATCCATGGGGTACAAAGTATTTGAGGCTACGGGCCTTTGCAGGGCCATGGCAAGATGTTACACAGTAGAGCGGTTGATCCTACAAGTGTGAGTAGTGAGAAGATTGTGAATGGAGACACTTTGGATAAATGTAATGCGGGATATAACTATTCTGCAGATAAGTCACTTCTTCAGAGCAATGTTCCTATGGTTGGACAACCCTGCAGAAGGGTTTCTTGTGTAGAGGATCGGTCGAGTGTTGTGTCAAACATAAAGAACAGCTGGGCCCTCATTTCAAAGTCTTTGCATGAAAATATATTGTCACGATTTAAGAAACAGTGAAGGGACGATACAAGTCTAACGTTGGGTAGTTGGAATACCCTCGGTTTCTCACACGTATTATTTGATTCTTTTGAAATGTTTGGTTATGAAGAAGCTCAAATAGTTTGTCTCAAGAAACCTGGTTGGATTTTTCTCCTATTATTGATGGTTTTAGCATACATGTTTCATTGACTACAAAAGGGCATAGGGTCGTCCCTCTGTTGGACTGATGTATGCGATCTAAAACAATTTGGGGTTTTCTACACAAAAAATGGAATCTAAGACTCCAGATATTCTGGCAGTAAAGATTCAGCATCAAAGGCTGCCTTTTTGAAGGACATTTTGAATTGTGGATTATTGGTTGGCTGAATATGGTGCAGATTTTATCATTATGTGTGATTTTAATTGTGAATGCCGGGATTCAGTGTGGTATGAACAATCATCACGTATTAGGACTAATTTAGCCCAGTTAGAGCATCAGCAGCTTATCCAGCAAGAACTGGTCTTATGGGACTTACACATTCAGAACGGAAACATTGAGAGTGATCGACCACCGAATTTCATTTGGCAGAATGTGTATTGGAAATCAACCATTGATTATATATTCGTTTCACGGACAGTTTACTTAAATTGTGTCAAGTTGCGTATGGTTAAACCTGGTTCCAGCGATCATCAATTAGTGCCATTGAAACTTGAATATAAGATTAGGGCAGGTTTGGGCTTGAACATCCCCTTCTAGTTGAGGTCAGAGGAAATAATAGCTCATTAATTTGGGGCCAAATGCTGGGGATTTCCTTTAACGCTCAAATAGATAAACTGTTGGGAAATAGTAATGCTGATCTTGTTGATCCTTCATATTACGCAAGCACAATCCAATGGCTGCTAGGTACATTTGTTGGTAGGCTAGATCTGAAGAAGTTTGGGATTCTAAAATCACATGTGCATATATATGAACCCCAGGTTCAAGACAAGAAGAAAGGACTGTGTTACAATCTCAACACTTTAATCCACTTAAATAAGACTGATTTCCTTTCCAAAGTATGTAAGTTAAAGCAGACCTTGTAAAACTGGCTATGCAGTCATAAGCCATTTATGGTTCAGAAAGATTCAGAAAGCACGTTGAATGCAGTTTTATCAAAATATTCTAATTTATTCTGGTCTTTAATTAAGAACGTGGGCACTCAACTTACTTCTCAATCTATTATGATAGATGAAATTGTTTGGATTGAGCATTTTTCGACGCTATACCAAGGTGGAGTTTCTGATAACGCAAGATGAGAATTGACTGCGGATTGGTGCCTGAAGTTTGACTTGGATGACATTCTTGACATGAAATTGAAGTGTAATCCTTCAAAGGCTCCTGGCCCTGATGGCCTATCTATCGGTACCTTTAAATCTAACCCTTGTCTAAAGGCTACTTTTCTATTTAAACTGTTTAATAACATAATGTTTAATTGTCTTTCAACGGTTTCCTGGAAGGATGCCCACATAGTCCTTATCTTAAAAAAGGGGGATAGGGATTTTCCGAAAACCTATCTGCCCATTTCACTTTAGGATGCCAGTACTAAGATTTTCTCTGGAATCCTACAAAATGATTTAGGACACTGGGCCGTCCAGGAGGGGGTTCTGGACAAATTCCAAGCAGGTTTTTAAAAAAGGAGTGGGATCAGCTCAAAACTGTTTTATTTTACAACTTTTAATTTCCCTTGCCAGAGCACAGAATAAACTCCTCTGTCATGCTTTTTTAGACTTTTCCCAGGCATTTAATTGTGTTAATAGAACTAAACTTTGGGCTAAGCTGAAAATCAAAAACTGCCCTGTTTATTTGCTGAATATTTTAATCGCTGTTCATAATGGGACAAGGTCTGTATTAGACTCAATAACAAAGGCTTATTCAGTGACTGAATTGATACCAATCGCTGTTTGAGACAGATGTGTGTATTGACCCCTTTTCTTTTTAACTTTTACATTCATGATCATCAGGTAGCTTTTAAAAATCTTAATTCACACCCTCCCCGAATAGGACTATTTCCTATACAATATCTCATTTATGCAGACGATATAGTAATTTTCGATCAAACAGCCATAGGTCTTCAAAGAAGCTTAGTGGCAGTTAATTCATATTTGAAGGACCTGGATTTAACAATCAATTCAGTGAAAACAAAGGTCCTGCTGATTAGGTCATGGGTGAAGAAATATACCAAATTAAATTTTTTGTTAAATGGCATGAAGCTGGCCCAGGTTGAAATACTTGGAGGCTACATTTTCGGCGGTTCCGAATGAACAGAAAAGTGTTGCTAACTTGAAGAAGCAAGTAGGTTTTAGTGTTAGCCAAATGCATGCACTGGATAAAAGATTCAGTAAATTTACAGTCAGACCACTGTTGATGTTTTAAAATCAGAAAATTGTGCCTACACTAATTTATGGTGCTCCATCAATCAAGTGTAATGTGGTATGGGACAGATTAGAAGTTGCAATTTGGAGGAAGACCTTGAGCCTTCCAAAAGTGTACTTCTATCTGTACCATGCGACATGAAGTAGGTCTGATTTCGTTGGACCCCCATGTTGCCTGTCAGCATCTTCCATTGTATTCTAAAATCCTGATGCCGCCCCGTTGTTCGATGCATCAGGATATTCAGCTTTGTGCAGTGACGTTCAAAAGTCTAATATTAATTATATGAATTCAGGAGTGTAATCATTTATTACAAAGGATCGAATTGAAGCCGGAAGTTTTGGTTACTAACCCAGATAAAGTGAAGAAAATATTTTTTAAATATAACTGGTGTGAGAATCGCACAGCCCTGTCAGCCTTGCGGGTTTGGGAGCATTTTATTTATGAAATTAGAGGTTTTAACACTTTACCTGTTTATCTTTTTAAACTTGTGTTTTTGGATCCAATTTTGTAAGGCTGAGATTTAACTTAAATTTGATAAATGACCTGGTTGGGGTAAGTACACAGATCCCTAGAACAGAAGGACTCTGTAATGTTTGCAAAAGGAGCATTGGAAATGTAAAACATTTAATCTTGGAAGGTCCATTCTTAGTATATATTAAAATGAAATGATTTTCTATGGATAATTATGATGAAATTAATCTTAATCTGGATTATTTATGGATCTGTATTTTAAATTATAAACTGTCAGCGTGTTTTGCAGCAATGAAATTGTTAAAGATTGTTTTGAATTGGGATTGCATGAAGTTGGAAAATAATTGTAGTTTATGGTATATGTAACCTTGATATTCTATTTTTCTTAAGAAAGGTTGTTAGTATTTCTTGTACTTTTATATATTACTGTGTTTGTATTGTGTCTTGTGCTCAAAGTTCTCTGAGCAAAAAGGCACTAAATAAGTAAATACTGACACTCCCAACAATCCTCCCCTTTGCTTTGATTTGTCCAATGTATTTTGCAATGTGAGAAGGGGAGGCATTTCTCTCTTTCCCTCCAGAATTATGATCAAATTGGAATTAAATTATGTTTCTCTTATATAATTTCTGGCATGGACCTTCAGCATTATGGAGTCCTTTGTTTTCAGAATCGCAAGATCATTCTGAATTCATGGACACCCTTCATGTTCCAGTAGCTTGTAATATGTCAGAGGTAGCAAAATATGTAACTGTATTATTCATTCCAAAATATGTTGTGTTTATAGGCCTGTGATGCTTAGTGCTTTGTTGAATTCATATTTTAATGTTATATTATAAAAGGTGTGATACAGTTAAAAATAAACTTTACACACTTACATTTATATACAGTAAGGAACATTATAACGTATATATTAAAAAGCCTAGATTAAACGTGCATTTGTTTGCCACTACTTTCAATAAAATTACAAAATGTCATTACTGCTTTATGAGAAATCTGCTTTCCTTCTAGTCAACTTATCCAATACTGTTCAGAACATAATTAAACATAATGATGAACAAATTACACAAGGTATGTAAACTGAGCAGGTGACATGTCTGTACAATGTGTTAATAAATGCCAAATAGTTCCCATCACATTCATTTTTTTACAAAAACGTCTATAGCGCTCCACCAGAGGAATGCCACTGCAAGGTCCTGTCACACCACCAGACAAGGCAATAGATTTAGACGTGAAAATAAAAATAGATGCCTATTGGCTGGACAGGATTATTTATTTCAATATTGTTGAGAATTCTTTGTTGTATAGGTATTTATTACAAGATCTAAATGTTCTTTTGCTTCCCAAAGAAGTCTGTATATGATTAATCATATCCCATTTCCTCATTTTCTTTGCAAATTGTGTTTTTTAATTCTCGTATTCGAGATACACATTAATATTCCAATCTATCAATTTAAAGAATTCAGCAGAATGTACATGACATTCTTTCAACATTAAGCAACGATGTTCACCCATAGCTTTGGAAATTAACACACATATTGGGATATTAACACATGTATCTATTTCTGAAAAAAATGTACCTCTTTAAATTAATGCAATAGTGTACAAATGTATACGACCTAATTCCACACATATATTATGGACAGTTACACAGCTAGGTATACCTAGGATGCCTCACAATATTTCAGCTTCTAGCTTATCAAGCCAGACAATATCATAGGCCAAACAAGCCCCATACCCATAAATAATGGATGGCACTAAACTTTGGTTGTAGAGCATTATCATGCCCACCAGATTTCTCATAAACTGTTTAATAGATTTAAGTTATAGCCTTAGATGTGCATCTAATACAATTCAATACCTCACTTTTAAATGTTTTGATCAAAATGCCCAAACATACAAATGACTCAACTTATTTCATGTTTTTATCCCGTAAGGACCATTTGGTAGAAGTGGATTGCTTTTTGGATCTGAAAATACATGATTTTGCTTCTGCTAAAATTAATACTCAAAAAGTAATTATTTTACTATTCTGTTTTTGAATCCAGTGAAGGGCTCAAACGCTATAGCTGATAATATGAATTGATTATGCAGTGCTTTTTTAAATCTAACACATTTAATTTGTTTTGCCATAGCTGTGCATTGTATGTTTCTGGGAGTTCATCATTAACAGAAAAATGTGCTGAACAAAAGTGGCCAACAGATGGTAGCTTATTGCTGCACCTAAGTCAAAGGGTTTGTGGTTGCTGGGAGATCTGGTTTTGAAGCATTATTTTACTAAAGAAGCAGGCTTTTGACTTTTGACCTGTAATTCTAAGATTGGATTATATGCTCTGAATACCCAGAGCTGTGCCTATTCAGCTGAGCTAATGATGTGTCTGCTTTAACACAAAACTGACCTATGGACATTCTGCCTTGAGAACCGTGCTCTAATAAACAGGCCTGATTTACAAGATTCTAGTTGCATTGACCATTTAAAAGTGATGCGCATCTAAACAAGGCTAATGTTATACTTTGCACTTAAAGAGAACTTAATAATGTATGCCTTATGAATGACTTTAACTCTGTGTGCATAACACAAAGTATACATTGTCTTGCCATTTTGTCACAGAATACTAGAACAAACTCTCTGGGTTATTAGTGTAACATTGGGGTACAGATAAACACAGTTTTCCTTAGACATTTGGTGAAAAAATGTGACTTTGCGAGGACAACGTTATAGGGATGAAAAGCATGCATATTTTAATCTCCGACCAATCCTTTTCCTTCTTCTCTAATTCTTCCAGGTATCACTTCATTCTTGCCTTATCTTATTGTCCTTGTTAATATTTCTCTATCATCCTTGAAAGTTCCCTCTTATTTCAAGCATGCTTTTATTTTGTCTATTTTGAAATAAACAACTCTTGATCCTTCCCTTCCTCTAATTTCCACCTAATGTCCCTTCTTCCATTTATCTCTAAGCTTTAAGAGCATATTGTCTATATTCAAGTCTCTTCTTTCATTAATTTGCATTCTCTTCTTCCTCCTTTTCAGTCTGGTTTTAGGCCCGTCACTGTACAGAAACTGCTCTGCTCTTTGTATGTAATTCTCTTCCATCCTCTTGGCATTCTAAACTTTCCTCTCTTCTTGATCTTTCGGATGCCTTTGATTCTGTTGATCACACAGTTCTTTGTATGCTTGCTGACTTAGGCTTTCGTGATTCACTTCTTAATTGCTTTCACTCTTACCTCCCAGGACGTACTTTGTTTCCTGGGCTGGTCACTCCTCTTCTATGTTTCCTCTCTTATACGGTGTCCCCCAAGGCTCGGTCCTGGGTACTCTCCTTTTGTCCCTCTATAATTCCCTGCTTGGCTCAATTATCGCTTCTTATGGCTCTTCTTATCACCTTCATGCAGATGACTCACACATCTTTCTCTCCTTTTCTTCCTTTACTGATAACATTCACTCATCCTTGTCTTCTTGTATTTTAGCCATCCAATCTTGGATGTCATAAAATAACTATGTACCACCAGCTCGTCGCTCTATGCCGGGAAAATGTTGATAAGTTTCAATTGTAGTGCATAATAGTATATCCCAATCTATTTATAACACAATTCATAATATTCTTCATCCATACGTTTATTCTTAATAAATACTAATTGAACAGCCAACACGTATTTCGACAGACCGTCTTTTTCAAGGCCGTGCTCTCATTAAACCTGATTGTATAATTGGTGAGTGACAAGTTCTTCCCAAAATGTTTGTTTAGATTCTGCTCAATTGCTTACTCAGATGTCTCCTTGATGGTCAAAAGTGAATTACACTCTCTGGGATTTATAGTGCTCTGCTTCTCTTTGTTGTCTATGTCTGTGTCTTCCTTGGCCATTGCTGAAATCATACGGGTCAGGGGTTGATCCACCCAGGATCTATGGTCAGGTACCCCCACTAAGGTCAGGTACCCCTAGGATTGCAATAGATGTATGGCTGGCCTCCTTCTCCACCAAGTCACGAGCCCTTTTAGGTCCTCAGATGGTAAGGATCATCTACTTGCTGTTCCTCCTTTCACTTCCCCTCCACCTCTTGCCTTTCTTCCGGCATCCTTTTACACTAAATCCCTCCTCTCTTTCTCCTTCTCCACTTTGCCTCCTGCTCTAAATGCACTCTGCTCCCCTTCCTTTCCTCCTCTTTACTTTTTCTTGTATCCTCCTCCTCTCCACTCACCCTCTTCTCCTCCGTTGCTCCCTCTCTTCTCTACCACCTCACTGCACTGCCATGCCCTCGTCCTCCACACTATGACTCATAACTCTCAATTCACCCCTTCATTGGGCCTCATTACATGTTTGCCAGATCGTCACTCGCGAGCAGACCTCGACCTCAACCTCGACGGATGCACCGTCACCATTCATGAATGGTGCCGGTGCATCCGGTCTCCCCATTACCATTGAGTCCAATGGGACTCAAATGGGAAAGGGGAGTAATAATTACCGGCAGTCGCCAATGGGGATTTACTGGGTCCGCCTGGGCTGGAATGTTGTAATTCCCCATTTCTGGGTGGCGGTAAATTCATGACTATTTACTGGCACGGCTACTGCCAGACTGTTAATGAGGGCCAATGTGTTCTCTTTTTATAGGTCAGCAGGGTTTAGGCCAGGTCATGAAATTGATTGATTGGGATCAGCTGTTTTAGTGGTATGATTGTGTCCTGCGATTGAGTATGCTCTACATGAAATAGTGTTTCCCCAGCTAATATGTGTTGGGCTAGTGAACCGCCAAACCAATATTACAAAACATCTGCTAAATATCTTGGAAATTACGCACCTCTAGCTCTTCCTGTTAGGCCCACCTTCTGTGTCTAGGCTGCAGTGGTGTGCCACCTATCTATGAAAAGGATAGAGTAAGAGGAAAGTCAGCTTGGTTTGTTTCTGTACTTAGCACAATCTGCCCGCTAGCCCTCTTGTGGTTCATTTGTATCTGATTTTAAGAAATGTGTTTGTGTTTTTTCTTCTTTCACACCGCAAGTAGCAAACATACCATCACACTAAACTTGATAAGAGCTACCATGGCCTCCAAGATTCTGATGTATTCTTCTTGGACCAAAAAGGAGAAACATAAAATCAAAGCTACAAAGACATTAATTCGATCTGTGTATCAGTAGTTCAACAGTCTCTGCTCCATAGAGAATGCTATATTATGGCACTGCTCTTTAGCATAACAAAATATCAGGGTGTGATCTTGGTATGATCCAATTCCTGATTGTAAAAGGTTGACCGGTTTTGGTGGCCTACACAGGTACTTGCCACCTTCCTCAGGACCGTCTTTGATCACTTTCAGCCTGGATGGTTACCCATTTGATGTTTCTTATTAATTGCAAACAGGATATACTTGCTGGTCAGGGGCTAGTCCAAACGCGACCATCGGACAGGTCTGCTCTCTGCACAGTTAGCAGGAGCTGGCACAGACTAGCTCCCCTTTATCTCACCAGTAATTCACCTCAAATGTCTGAATGTCCCATCCATATTCTGCCTCTGTGTCTCATTCCCCGGCCGCTGGACGGCCAGGGAAGGAAACACAGAGGCAGACTATTAGGATGCTACTGCTGTTGGACAGTACAGAAATGTCATGCTTAGTGTGGTCATTCTTGCACACAATCTCCTCAAGATATTCTGTATGATACAGAGAATAACGCCAAACCAGTTTGCGCCTACCCATTGCTGACAACTTGACAGGAACTTGAGAGGAACCAGCCGACAGGGAAGGAGACACAGAGGCAGACTATTAGGATGCTACTGCTGTTGGTCAGTACAGAAATGTCATGCTTAGTGAGGTCATTCTTGCACACAATCTCCTCAAGATATTCTGTATCATACAGAGAATAACGCCGAACCTGTTTGCGCCTAGCCGTTGCTGACAACTTAGAGGAACTTGAGAGGAACCAGCAGTCCGGGAAGGAGACACAGAGGCAGAATATGGATAGGACATGCAGACATTTCAGTTGAATTACTGTAGAGATATAGTACAGAGAGGAGACCTGTTCCGTGGTCACGTTTGGACCAGTCCCCATGGCCAGCAACTCCCTTTACGCTTGACTAATCTGTGCCACCCTCTCTAGTACAGAATTTATGAAGTCCAGTGTGCAATATAAATTGTCTGGAATTATTTAGGGTTCACTGTCTTATGTGATATATACCGTTTATTGATGGCAGACCCCAACACCCCATATATGGTGGTGCCTTTGGTGTTTTTGTACCCAATATCTTGGAATTATTCTACCAGAGGATCATGCTCCTGCAACACTCCCTGAATGTTGCTGCCTCTGTTTCCTGACTGTGTATATTATCATTTCTAGCTTCATGTTGACCTTTGTGGGATCGTGCAAACTGATATGAGCAAACCTCGTAATTTTCCCTGATCAATGCCCCCTGACTGTCTGACAACCAGGGCTTTCAAAGGTACCACACAACTCACTTTTCATTCCAATTAAATTGGAAGCCATAGAGATCCCATATTATTAGGACTGGTCCTGCTCATGGGGTGAGGAGTGGAGAGAGGGGCCTACTGGATTTGCTTTAGTCCTCCGTTGGGGCTTTCATCACAAAGCCGGAGGCTGTCTACGCCCCCCAAAGTCTCCCCAATCCCATTCCCTAGCCTCAAGCATGTGACTGTCACAACACAAAACACACACTGCAAATATCAAGAGGTTGCCAACATTCAATCAGAAATACCCCATGGGATCCACCACTATAACTTCACAGGATCCCTAGAGAGGTGACACCATAAAGCGATCAGAGCACCCTGGTTGTAAGAACTCTATATGACGTTATCAGAAACCCAAAAGGGACCACCACTGTTGACCAAAGCACACATTACGGTTTCATGGGTTACCTCTATTGCATCTGTAGCATGTTGTTCAGGTACATAGTACTATACTGGCTGTCTCACTTGCAGTAATATTTTATGAGGCTATCTTCAGTCAACATTTTCTAATGCAATATGGTGACTCACTTTTTGAGGTTACATTTGCAAAATAGAAAATGTAACCCTTCTACCTAGAATTAAGAAATTGCTAGTTCAAATATGGCAATTGTACATTCTAGGGAATGGCACAGATGCTTCAAAATAAGCAGAACAATCTTTATTACTACTCCACAGTAGTAAGATAAAACAAAAACTATACTTCCTAGCATGCCCTTTAATCCCCCGCCACCAATCCATGTTGGTCTCTTACCATTAGGTTAATTCATGGCCACAGTCCATCCTCTTTTCCTACTGCCCCACACACAAGTGGCTCTTTTTTTAGCTATTTCTCCTTTTTGGCTGGGGTTGGTTTACCGGACATCTTTTTGCTGGGATGGTGCTTCTGGTGGGGCATGTAGCAGTTTTAAGGCATTGTTCTGGCTTAGGCCAGGACTATTAGAAGGCTCTAGTAGCCCAGCACTGTCTGGTGCAGAGAGGGTGCTGGTGCAGAGAGTGCTCTAATCAAAGTTCTGTGGTGGCATAATATAGTGCCGAGCTAGAGTATGGGACGTAGCATGTGCTGCTGATAGGTCCCATTTCATAAGATTGATTCTATGGTTCTCTAATAGCATGTTGTTCTCTGTGTGGGAGAGTGTGCTGACATTTAGACTGCAGAACATCCCAGGAGGAGTGGGAATCTTACTTGGACTTATTATTGAAGGATAAGGGGGAAGAGATGGAGCCCATTGCTGACAAGGAATTATGGCAGGACAATTATGTGTCTTTTGTGAACTCCTCCTTGTCCCAGGCTGTGGATAAGGCCCTTGATACCAAACGTCCTTCCTTTTCCCAGTCCATACAAGGTTCCCTCTACCAGGATTTTGCCACCAGGGATCTCGGCTCAGCCCAATTTAGTGCACCTATTTGGGCTTCAGAAGGCGACGTGGTGTCTGGTCAAAGTAAAGCCCCATCAAAAAGGAAACACTCTGAGCAGGGGTCCTCCTGCAGTGGGTTTCCTCAACCCGGCAACCCCAGGGCTGGGATGGGAATGGGACAATCCATGGTTGAGTTGTTTCAGGAACTCAGTAGACTCTCTTGCCTGGAGGAGGTCCAGAAACAGGCAAAGAGAGACAGGATGGCTCTGGACCCTTCATCAAGGGATACTGGTTTGGGACCCTGTCATCGTGTACTGGTAGATGTATTGGGCAATGTGCATCCTGACAGTGGTGACCCTGATGTGTTGGACCATGGGAAGGGTCATTCAGGACTTCAGAATTCAGTAAGCAAACCTATGCTCTGGCCTTCTTTGTTCTCTCACCCCCAATTCTGGGCAATGGGTTGCTCATCAGGCAGTGGGTGATTATGCTGCATTTTTTCTTAGATCTAATATGGACCCTCTGTCCGAGAGCAAGATGAGGGTGGAATGGCAAGACCTTCACTACATCTAGGAATGGGTTTTATGCCATTGGTGGACACACAAATGGTAAAATTATTCTCCAAGAATGGCAGGGACATTACTAAGGGGGTTGATCTGGCTTGGCAGTCCTGCCAGGACATGCTCTTCTACACAACAGGGCCTTTAGATTTGGCTGAAGGTATCAAGACAGCAGGCACAGAGCTAGAGAGCTAGCCTGAGGAGATAAGCAGCTGGGCTCAGTGCACCATTTGTTTCTTAAGGGATGCTAATGCATCTATTTAACAAGAAAGAAGGTAGAGTATTCTATTTAAAATCTGCGCTATTGGGATATTGCACCAGGATCCCTGGTGGCAAAATCTTGGGAGAGGGAGACTTATAGGGTCTGATAAAAGGAAGAAGGTTTGCTATCAACTGGGAGGCTTAGTTGATGCATCCAGCACGGAGGTGTCAGGTCCTCTTCTTTTTGGGGATGCTTTTCAGAAGGAGTTGGGGAAATATGTAAACACCTTTGCATCACTTGAGAAATCCCAATCACCCTTGACAAGAGTCTTTGCCCCACAGGTTTCTCCCCAGGCCAGCCGTAGCAGGGTCTGTAAAACTCATGTATTTATTTATTTTTTACATTTGTATAGCACGCACAAAGCCTGAGGCATCAGGGTACTGTAGAGGATCAACATACAGGTACCAGGTCAAGTCCAGGGACAAGAAAGGTAGGTACATAGGTGGCTAAAGTGCAGGTGGGTTACAAGAGACAGGACATTAAATAAACAACCAGGTTTTGAGAGCCTTCCGGAATGCCCAGTAGGAATGATCTGCTCTTAGGGACTAAGGGAGAGCTTTGCATGTCTTGACTGAGGTGGCTGGGAAACTGGATCCTCCTGCTTTGGTCTGTTTGTACTTAGGTTGGGATAGTCTGTAGGTGTAAGGAGTCCTAGTTAGCCTGGATGGGTGGATCATGGTGATTCTTTGTAATAGATAAGACAGGAAGTTACACCTGTAAGTAATGGTCAGAGTCTTGAAGACAATTCTTTCTCTGATCGGGAGCCAGTGCACTGTTCTACGGGTAGTGGTGATGTGTTTGATTTGGTCATGTTTAGGGCAGCTCGAAGAGCATCATTTTGGGTAATCTGGAGTTTTTTTAGGTTGTGGTCCAAAGTTCCACTGAAGAGAACATTACAGTAATCCAGTCTTGCGCCGATTAACGCTCGGGCGATGATCAGGCAACTTTCTGTGGAAAGGAAAGGTCTATCCGCATTTAGCAGTTTAGTTGAATAGGCCTCTGAGGGGACTAGAGCATTAATTTGCCTGGTTAGAGATAGTGTTGCGTCCAGGTATTTTCCTAGAGTATTGACAGCAGGGGAGACTTTGATCATGGAGTCGTCAATGTTGAAGGCAGCAAAGTCGTGATCTAGATTTTTTAGCAGAGAAGCTGGCCCACAAGCATAAGTTCTGTCTTCTCATCATTAAGACAGAGACCATGGCTCGCCATCCAGGCCTGAGTTGTGGCATAGGTGGTGTTCAGGGCAGCAGCATCGAAGTTGTAGCTGCCAGAGAGGGGAGGAAGATCTGAGTGTCATCGGCGTAGTTGGTATATGTTATGCCGAGAGATTCCAGAAGGTCAAAGAGTGGCTTGGTAAAGATATTGTAGAGTGTTGGTCAGGTGTGGGAACCTTCAGGTACCCCACAGCTGGTGGGGGCCGGTTCGGCACTGGCCGTTTCTGAGAAGATTTTCATGGTTCTACCATCCAGGCAATCCAGGAGGCCGCTTCTGGGGAGAAGAAGGCTCCTGATGTTAGGTGTTGGCAGAGTATATTATGATCAACTAGATCGAATGCAGCAGAGAGTTCTAGGAGGAGCAGGAGTGCAGGTTTTCCCGCGTCCCTGATCTCCTCTATCTGGTTTTTCAGGTCCAGGAGTGCTGAATTTGTGACGAGGGCGGAAGCTTGATTTGCAGGCTCCTAAAAGGTGGTTATTTTCAAGGTGCTATTGGATTTGTATGTATGCAGCTCTGTCAAGAATCTTCAATAACAAGAGGACTGTGGTGATAGGCCAGAAGTTGTTTGGAATTGTTGGGTCATGGGATGGAAATTTTAGGAGTGGAAGGACCTAAGACACTTTAAGGCAAGCATGCACTGTGCCGTTCATGAAGGAGGAATTAATGCACGAAGTGATGAATGGGGCTAGTGTATCCGCACACTCCTTGAAAGGGGGTGCCGGACAGATGTCTCCTTTATATCTGGTTGGCTACAAACCTTTTAGGATGTGGAGGGTTTCTGGTTCAGTGATTTTACTGCTGCTGAATGGAGGGGCTGCTGGGATATTTGGAGAGGATTCTATATACAGGCAGGAGGGCTTTAGGCTAGCTTGTTTGGCACATATTGTGCGCGGAGCATGTCAATTTTGTTCAGCATAGTGTTTTGTATGCCGGTGCACCAGGCTGGGTCTTTGGTAATCAAGGTGGCCGGCGGTGTTGGGGTTTCTAACTCCCTTAGGATTGAGAAAAAGTATCTTGTGTCGGATTTGGCATTAGCTATTCTGGCATTGAATGTGGAGGCTTTGGCTTGGGTTATAGCTTGTTTATATTGTTTAGATAGGATGGTGAATTCCTCGTTAGTGTCGCCCCAAGTGTTTTTCTTCCAATGAGTTTCTGCAAGTCTTTTTTTAGTCCTAAGGTCTGAGAGCTCTTGCGTGCACCAAGAGTTGAGGTGTGATACTGGTTTAGCTTGTTTAGTTGTTAATGGGACAATGGTGTTGATAGCGTTGGTTAAGGTTTTTGTATAGAGCTGGGCCAACTCTGGGGATCAAGACTGTCCAGGCCTTCAGGTTTGAGGGCATCAAGGAATGGTAAGAGGCTGTCTTTAGTTAGCTTACGGGTGCTATAAGCTAGGGTGGATGGTCTGCAGCTTGGTAGGGGGTAGAGACGCAGGGTCGACGGGGATAGTGAAGGCAATAATGTGATCATCTGAACACACAGGGAGAGTTGGAGTTGACGGTGAAGGCCAGCTAGCCAATCCAGAGAGTGACCTTTAATGTGTGTAGGTTGTAGATGCACTGTCTGAAGCCCAGAGTGGTCATAGAATTTTCTAATGACGTGCCATGTGGGTTCATGCTGTCATTGTGGTCAGGATTTAGATCTCCTAACATAACTATTTTGGATGTAGGCTTTAGCTTGTTTCCTATTATGTGAAATAGGTTTCTTCAAAGGATAGTTTGGGGCCAGGAGGGCTATACACGATGTGGGTGGTGATACTGTTGGTTGGGGAAGTGTTGAGTTGCAGAGATAGGACATTACAATTTTCAATGGGGAGGAGCTGAGTTGGCTAAGATGAATGTGGTCTCTGGCGATGAGAGCTACTCCATCACCTGTGGAGATCCCTCTGTCACTCCTAAAGATAGTGTAGCCTGGAGGGATGGCTAGGGAGTGGGCTGGGCCGGATACTTCATGTAGCCAGGTCTCTGCGATGGCTAAGGCATCAAGGCTATTAGTTGTTAGGAGATCGTGTATGTCCAAGGCGTGGGCTGGGAGTGAAAAGGCATTGACTAGAGCGAGGTTAAGGGGAGGATTGACTGGTTTGGGTGTGCTTACTTTGATGTTGGGGGTGGCAAGGTCTCTGAGAGTCGGACTGTTCAGAGTTTGGGCCGGAAAGGGAATAGGTGGCATTAGGGAGAGTTGGTCAGCTAGTACATTGATGTTGATGTTGGAGGGGGAGCTGACTTGTGTGGTGGTGGCATTCTGTTCATCAGGTGTATAAGGTGTAATAATGTGGCTATTCTCAGGTACACCTCAACCACCAAACACTTAGACAACCCTTCTTTCCCCAATGAGTATGGGGAATAGAGCATGCAGATATACAGGAGGTCACAGTAGAGCAGCTTTCTCTAAGGGTAAGAGCACCTCTACTCCTGGACAGACTCCAGGTGGGAAGGTGGTGTAATGGAGGTTTCTTACAGAAAATTGGCCTCTTGTTTCTTGAGGCCCTTGGTTTCTCCAGACTACATGGGCACTTGATGGAGAGGTACCCATATGTCTGGTATTTTTGTCCAGGAGAGGTCATCACCTTAGAAACTGTCAGAAACCAGGCAGTTATTAGACAAGAAAGTAGTAAAAAGAGCAAAGGTCCACCCTGGGGACTTTCTCAGCAATATCTTTAATCAGGAAGAAAGAATGAAGGAATCAGACCAGTTATAAATATGAGAAAGAGTGGGACTTGTGGTCTACCGCCTCTTCAAAATGGAGATGATTACCATTTCAAAAGACTTGTTGTAACTAGGAGACTGGTTCATACGCTTAGAGATCAAGGATGATTTTGTAACAGTTCCCATCTCCGGACCACACATGAGGTTTCTACATTTTATGTGGAAAGGTCTTTGTTACCAATTCTATATTCTTCCATTTGGGCTTTCATCCGCACACTGATTTTTTTTACCAAACTCCTCAGGCCAGTGGCAGAGTTTTGCAGGTCCATGGGTGTGTTTGATTATTTAACAGGATGGCAGACTTATTATGAGCGATGCAGAGAATATGGCTCACTCGCATCCCTGTCTGGTTGTCCAGGTGCTTGAAGTTCTGTGGTTCGTATCAACTTCTAGAAATCAGAGTTAATTCCGTACGAACACGTGCAATGTTTGGTATTTCTAGTAGACATTCAGGCACTTGGCTCGCTTCATAGGCCTCCTGTCACTGTCCATTCAGGCCATCATCCAAGGTATGCATCATTACAGAGCACTAGAAAGCCTAAAGATTCAGGATCTGCAAAGGGGGCTTGACTATGCCATTTTGTTGCAATTTTCAAATGCTGCAAGAGAAGAATTGCAGTTGTGGGCACCTTGACCCTTGGATCAGCAGGGCTGTCATTGCTTCTTCCCCAGTCTTCAGTTAGAATCAGATGCAATCCAAAGAGGTTGGGGTGTGGGGTGTGGACAGATCTTGACTGGAAGGTTATTGTCAACACGGGAGTCCTGCTGGCACATAAACTCTTTTGAGATGCTTGCAGGTTCTTTTGTGGTCAGATGCTTGGCATGTAGATTCTCTCATTGCTTGATCGGACTGCTGATTGACAACACAGCAGCAGTATGGTACATCAACAAGGTGGGAGACATGCAGTCCCATTACCAGTTAGGGCTGGTCATAGCATTCTGGGATTTTTGCCTCAGGTACCACATAGGTTCAAGTGGAATACTTACCAGAGGCTTTGAACTTGGCAGCAGATTGGTGCTCTCGCCAGTGGGTGGACTCGAGCAATTGGAAGCTTCATTGCCAAATATTCCTCAGGCTCCTGTATCTATGGGGTCTTCTGTCCCTGTACCTCTTGGCCTCCAGGCTGAATACACAGATGCTGGGATGCGTCTGGACCCTTTTGCACTAGCAACAGATGCATTTTTGCAGTTCCGGGGCAGTAGCAGTCATTATGCATTTCCTCCAGTCTCCATGATTTCTAACACTCTTCTATATGCTCAGTTGCAATGCACACAACTTGTGTTGCACTCCTCTTGGTTCCCTCTCCTCCCGCCGATGACCTTACCTTCCCCTCTGTTTCTGTCATCCTTCCGGGAGCTCCTGTTGGACCTGGGTCTGCAGTCGCACCCAATGGTGATGGAGGGTTCACTTCAGCAGCTGGCTTGGTTGGTTTCAGCAAACATTGGGGACCCAAGGGCATTTTGAAGGAGGCTTTGTCGCTCAATAAAACTGCATGGGCATCAAGCAAGGATAGAGCCTATGATGTAATGGTACATTCCAAAGGGTCTGGATTCCGCTTTTTGCAGGATTAACTCAGGTGTTAACTTTTTTAACTTCTTTATCTACTTCAATTGCCAGGTAAGCCATCTATTCTAGACATTCCTTGGTGGAGGGCTTCTATTTAGGGGAATATCCTTTGGTTTTCAGACTCTTGGAGGGTGTTTTTAGGTCTCGCCCTCCTCCTTCTTCCAAGAATTCCTGTCTCTAGGAGGTTTAGGGGGTGCTGTCCCCGTTCAGGACCTAGCCTTCAAAGCATGAGTTGTCATTGAAGGCACTATGGGCTAAACTGGTGATGTTGATGTGTCTAGTCCCTTCCGGATGGTGGGGGATGTGTTGGCTTTGGGCCTTTCTGGTAGGTTCTTTGTCTCAGATAGGGTTTGCTTCTATATTTAAAGAAGGATTACATCTGGCTCCACTGTCGTTTCCTTTCCCTCCTTTCCAGATTCCCGTCAATTTTGTGTGGTCCAGTGCCTAAGGGTTTATGAGGCTAGTATGGTGGGTATCAGGGGGGGTGGGTGGTGGATCAGTTGGTCCTTTCTCTTTGCAGACTCTTTAGCCCGGTTTCTTCTCCTACATTGGCCCAGTGGGTTTGTTGGGTCATGGTGCAGGCAGGCATTGATGTTTACTTGTTGAGGGCGCACTTGACTAGAGGGGCCCTAGCTTAAAAGGCTTTTTGGGTTGGTGCTAGGCTGGACATTGTTCTCAGGGCTGCTGATTGGTCAAATGATGGCGCATTTTAACATTTGTATTGCAGACCTATAACGTACATAAGAGGAAGCCTCTGTGCCATGTCATAGACTGTTGAATAGTTTAAGCTTGTGACAGCGTCAGGATTCTATTAATGGCAAATAGGTGAGTATTATCCCTCCCTCCTTTCCCAACCCTATTGATGTTTCTGTTCCGTCTTGGCAGATAGCTTCCACCCCAGTTAGGCATTTTATTGACAGTGACTTTCGGCCATCCTGGTGGTCTCCCTGGCTGTGGTCGGCTCTGACAATCCTGCTTCTCCTCCCTCAGGATTTGTTGTTAGATTGCTGATGTTCTCACTCGAAGCAGAGGATGGCCATGAATTCACTTTATGGGAAGAGACCAACACATATTGGTGGTTGGGGAGGGTGGAAAGTGAGCAGATGGTATCCCAAAATCAATAGAGTAAAAACAATCCAAACAACCAAAATAATAACTGTACCTTTTTGCAAGGGAAGACAAGGTTTATTACATGCAAAAAGGATCTCAGGCAGCTCCATAGAAACAAACTTACACAGAGCTCATCTTATCTCAAGACGTTACACCATGTATAGCTGACAAACGGCAAATTAACAATATTATGCATAATAATGAGTACACAATAACAGAGCCTCATGCCCTATTCCCATGAGTTTGTCCATCAAAGGGCACATCCCTTCCTGTTCTTCTACCAACTAATATTCCGTTCCCATCACGTCCAAGCCCTGCAACTGGATACAATTATTATTTTTTGTATTTATTTATTGGTCATTTGTTAGATGATTTATACAACAGAGTTGTGTTTCAAAGCGCCACAAGGCTAAATTGGAAGAGGACAGGGGAAATAATAACAGTGGCAAGAAACAAAAAGCACAAATAATATATTTACAGTCGTGGTCCTACTATTCCTTGTGGCATTCGGCCGCGCAAGTGCATTGATGAGAAGTGCAGGGGAGGGGGGATGGAAAGGAGAGCAGAGGAGTGGACAAGTGCTGGAGGGGGGGCCAAGAAAGAGGGAAGTGCTAAGGGCAGCCAAGAGGAGAACATCAGGCTAAGTGCTAGTGCAGGCAGCTCTCAAGGGTGGTAAGTGGAGCCACTGGGCTGGGGCCTGCCAGGCAATGCAGTGGTGGGGTGGTGGTGCTTGTAATGATGGGGAAGAAGGGCCTGAGATCCTGTGAGGTTCATGAGGATCAGGCCACTGGTCACAGTGCCAGTGGAGTGATTAGCAAGGAAAGAAAAGAGGGAAAGAGGTAGCGAAGAGCAGAGTTTTGAGCTGTTTCCTGAACTTAATTAGGTTCGGCTCAAATCTGAGAGGAGCAGGGAGGCTGGTCCAAAGGGAGGCACCAGCCGCGGAGAGAGATCTGCTTCCCATTCTCTGCCTAGAGAACTAGTGCTTATCTGCACACCATAGGTGCCTCTGTCCTTGGCTTCTCTCCTGGGGAATGGGAAAAGATATTTTTTGGGGAACTGAACTAACAGCGCAGCAGCTCCACACCAAAGCCTGCATTCTCATCTGTTCATTTTGTGGTAGACCTTAACATCTAAAATTGCATTACTTTGGTCAAGTTTACACACCAATATCGCTGTTTCGACCTTGCTGACTCCATCTTCTGCTTATTTCAATCCTTCCCGCAAATCACGCTATCCTACGTCACTAGAATGCATCAACTAAACACTGGGCCTACAATATTGCCCTATTTATGACCTGTGTTTCCTCAAAATTGATTATTACACCATGTCACTTAAGTTTTAATTGATTAATTCATAAAATGTTGATGTATGTATGCATGCATTTTCTATACTGGCTCATGTATTTATGTTTTGATTTATCTACATAATTACAAATAGACCTAATTGGTCTTTTTTAAAGCTTGTAATCGTAGGACCTATGGCCTCCGTAATAAACTATGACATTTTTAGTATAACAAAAATACTATTCTCTGAGTGTACTGTTCTTTGAGGTAATTTAATAACCCATGGAATAGGGCCCAGTCGTAGTAAAAACTGGGTCTTCGAACTATTTGGTTAATGGTTCATCTGGGGGACTCCCCTTTGTGTGCTATTTATGACCTCTGCAACCACAACATCAATACATTTGTTGCTCTTTCTGTGTTGCTACATGTAAGTATCTAATATGTTTCAAACCTAACTAATACAATGTATGTGCTGTCCGAATCACAACTTTCACTCTGCTCTCACAAGGTTGTTCTCTAATAGGGTTCCTTAATCTGAACCTTTTTGCCTGGTTGGGATGCTCTACATGCATCCCAAAAAAGAATGTGATGGGAATCGTAGGTTTTGTTTTTTCTTATTGCTGTTGAGTAGTAATAAAGTTTGTTTTGTATAATAATCGCCTCTGTGACATCAACAGAATCCCAACTCTCTGTCTTAAGCTAGGAATAATCAACATTTTCAGTGCAAGAATCCTTTTTTTGGCATAGGTTGATATGGCTGAGTCAGCAGGCACTCCTCCACTCTGGTGCCATTCACCTACAGCTGTAACCTTGAGTGCTTCATTCCAACCAGAGTTGAGCAGGATATGTTTCACCTTATAAATGGTACTCAGGGGGCTGCTCTTGGATTTAGGATGCTACTGCCGCAGTTCAGTACAGAAATGTCATGCTTAGTGTGGTCATTCTTGCACACAATCCCCTCAAGATGTTCTGTATCATACAGAGAATAATTCCAAACCTGTTTGCACCTACCCATTGCTCACAACTTGAGAGGAACAAGGCAGAGGTCAAACTGCCAGTGCACTCTACCCCTGTGGGAGCAGCTGGCATCCAGACATTTATAATATGTATGTATGTATGTATGTATTTATTTTTTGTATAGCGCCGATAGCCCGTGGCCAAATGTGATTTGTTTTCCTCAGAGAGCATACACTACCTCTGCGAAAATTACCAAGGAACGCTGTATAGGATATATAATCAGCACCAGAACAATATAGACCGATGACGACCTGTCTGGCAAAAATTCAGATGTTGCAGGATTCTGCTATAGCTGTGATCTAGTTACCTCCGCTGGGATTTAACTCCGACTCATTCTGTCTCTGGCTAATTTGCTATTATTAAAGGTTATTCAGTATGGCTGACTTTGGGGTTCTGATTAAGCAGCAATCCTGGCAGATGTACGTGATTATTTCGTATATGAAAATGTCGAATTGGAAAATCACAAATTCAACATGACTGTATAGAAATAATCACGTACATGACCCCCACCGCTATCCCCTCATCCCCTACCCTTAAAAACGTACCTCTTGAGGGGTGCTGTTGCGCAGCTCCGAGATGGCTGCCTGAAAGAGGCAGCATTTTAAACAATAAATTATCCTTTTTGGTGCATATTCACGCCTCGAAAAGCTGAAACATTACCCACCAAAGGCTTGGAGCAGAGGCTGCTTTCTTCTCGTGCAATTCTGCGGCAGTGAAGCTGAGGAATCAATGATTTAGACACACAGGTGGAGACCCAGTGAATGAGCCGTCTCCTACATCTGGGCAGCTAGGTGTCCTTCCTGATGCGAGGCCGCGTCTTCTGAGAACGTAATGTGGGCCGGGCCACTAATGAACCGCCATGCAACAGTAGAATACGCCGTCTCCTGATGCCTCCTCTTCCGCGGGATCGGTCCCACAGTGACCTGGTGAGGGCTTAGCTGGCAGCGGCTACCCCTGTCCTAGGTTGCCTGGAGCACCAGTGTTGTAAGCGGAACGGCCCAAGTCGAGTGCTGGCAGAGGTTTTTCTGGCACGGCAAGGGGGTTTCTGGGGGGTACGGATGAGGCGGCCCTGACCTGGCCGGGTGATTGCAGTCGTGGCCCCCATTCCCAGCGTGCACAGAGTCAGGAACCACATACCTTGCACAGAGTCACTTAACCGTGCTATTCCTGCTGAATGGTACACACCGTGCAGACCACCCCATAACTGCAGCGAGCGGATCGGTAGGCGTAACAGGCTGGGAGACTCACTCGTATTCTGTTGGCGGACACCCAGCCCTTCACGCCTTACTCCGACCAAGATGTGGATGCAGCCCTGGGCAGCTGCTTCGGCTGAGGGGATCCACTCCCCATCCTTCAGATATGTTGGGATAGCAGTGATTCTGTGAACCTCGCCCCGCGGGATTGTCCTGAATGGGCGCCAAACACTGCTGTGAGTACACCCGGGACCCTTACTGTATGAAGACTTCCCTGTTTGCTCTGTGGCATGAGAACAGCCCCCTTCCTATTACGGCACCGATTGTGCTGCAGCACTACGGTCCCGCATGGACCTTGCACCATTTCCATTCAGCAGGTTGTTCGAATGTTAATAGACCAGTACGGGGTTCACAAGGGATTAGTGAATTGATGGGCTCCACGGTACGAGCTAAGGGAAGACCTCGCCCCGCAGATGACCACGGCCTTCCCAGCCCCTGCGGAGTGTGGCGGGTGAGCCGTAGCTGGGCATCGGTGGTGCTTGAGCGAAATTTGGACTCTCCTGGCCATAGCCCTTCTTGATATGAAGGATATCTTCACTGCAGTCTCCTCCGCATGGTACCACACACTGTGCTCAATACTGACTGCCCAATTTTAAATACATGCTGTCCCAACTGTTAGGGGTGGATGCAGTTCTTATGATTCCAACCAGACAGAAAAGTTGGGAAATTCTGCTGTGAGAGCTGCGAAAGTAGTTCGTGGCTCGGAGCTACGTGGGAGGCTACAACCCATTGCCCCCGAAACAGGGTGAGCCATTAACGATATCGATGGAAACTGGGATGAGTCTGCTTGATGCGGATTGCGGGATTGGTGACCACTGGTCCCTGAACCCCCAACACAGTTGCAGCCCCACCGGAACACATCTACAGGTCACAATCTGGCCCGATGTGAGTAATATCTACTAACTTTAGCCCTTACTGCAACCGCTCCATTACCAGTCATAAACAGAACCCATAAGATACTGATGGCGTGATGTTGTCGCAGAATTGATAGCCCTCTCCATTGCCCAACGGTTGGTTGGTTATGACCTGTTGACTGTGGTGAAAAGATTGGACACCCACCACGGCCACAAGCTTTGTGGGTAGAATCAGGGCGGCCCTTCCACCTGCTTCCTTGGACCCCCGGGTGGGTTCCTCTGTGTACCCCTGTCATCGGGTAAACAGCCATACTTATTTGATTCCACTGCACTTGTCCTGGTGTCTTTGGTCCTTCGACCTACAGAACTGCTCTGTCCTGTTGATGGGTGTCCTGACTACAAACGCTGTGGGGTGGGCCGGATCACCTCCGATTTCTACTCTCACCTGCCACGCCCCCGTTACAGTGCCCTGCTGTGGCTGCATAGATAATCTGGTACGGTCATGACTAAAGGAGCCAGCAAGAAACAAAGCTCTATCAATATGTTTGCCAAGTCAACTCCAAAGCCTGGCGAGGCCCAACCAGAGGCCAAAGCCCCCCCTCCAGTATCCACGGAACCTACAGAACTCCAGAAGATGATGGAGTACATGCGGGAGGGGTTTACCACACTACATACCGAGCTTGACGATATGAGCGGGACAATCAGCTCAATCAAAGCCCAGATGGAGAAGACTGATACTCGGGTAACGGAGGTGGAGTCCAGGGTCGACCTAGTAGAAGATAGTATCACATCGCTCCGAGCTGAGGTGGCCTCGCTGTCCAGGCAAGTCCAGCAGTCAGTAAAAAGACTGAATATCTGGAGTCAAGGTCCAGGCGCAACAACTTGCGCATTATTTCCATTCCTGAAGAGAAAATCAACGGCCCCATGGAGGATTATATGGAGCGTATACTTCTTTCTTTACTGTATACCCTGAAGCTTTCACCACAGTTTGTGATTGAACAGGCCCACCAATCACTGGCTGCAAGGCCCAGGCCCGATGCTCCCCCCGTCCCATCCAAGCCTGAGTGCTAAACTGTTGCGGAAAGACACTCTGCTGCGTGTGGCCAGGGCTAAAGGTACTTGGCTCTGCCAGGATCCATTTATACCCAGACTTCTCTGTTGCTATTCAACAAGAACAAAAAACCTTCTTAGCCGCTAAGAAACAGCTCCGAGACTTGGGTGTCAAATACTCCATGATGTATCCGGCAAAATTGAGGAGCGAACACTCTGGTATGGTCTTCTTTTTCACTATCCTGGAGGAGGCCTCTAAGTTCATTGCTTAATATTTCCCTGGCTAATAGTTTTATCCAGTTCTCCTTATGGACCCTTTCGGATTCCTTTGGTCACATCTTCCTCCCACATGACCCAGGGGTTTGCTATGGGATCTTCCCTTACGATGTCCTCCTATATTTACTTTATACTAACCCATGTCCTTAACATGGTTGGCGGTCCATACAATGCATGTATATCAACCTTTGAATTGTGCACCACATTATGCTTCTTTATGCCCTACGTCAAATTGGACGCTGTTCTAGGCTAGCGCACAGCCCCCGTGCAGTGCTGCAATCATTGTTGTTCTGGTTTGCTTTTCTATTGGGGTTTCACCCTTCTAATTGGGAGGGGGTTGGGGTAGGGGCTGCAGGGGAGGGACAAAAGTTTAAAAAACTGCTTGACATGCGACGGCGAGGTCAAGTTATAATTTACCCTCAAATTAAGTGGACCATGAATCGACCCTCACTGGCCCAGTTGGGACTTTACTGGGTATGGGGACATCAGGTTATCCTTCTGCTGATACAAGCTAACCGTCTAGATGGCAGATGAATGCCTGTTATGTATGAGCTGGAACATTAGGGGACTTGGCAACCCTGTTAAAATGCGTAAACTGCAACTTTATATTGAAAGACAGAAGGTTAAGATACTTCTCTTACAGGAAACTCATGCATTAGCCAGGGAGTGTGATGGGTTTGCCAGGTCATGGGCCCCCCAGCGCTACTATACCACCTACTCCTCCCAAAGTTGGGGAGTTATGATCAGTATTCATAAGTCCCTCAAATTCCCTCACAAGGTCTTACACATCGATCCCCTTGGATGCTATGTCTTACTTGTTCTGTTCACTTCTTGAACGGGACGTGGTTTTACTCAATGTATATGGTCCTAATATTGACTATCCCGATTTTTTCTCCCACCTTTTTTACCCTGTTGGCTGGGTTTCCCTTCATTCCAATACTATGGGGCAGTGATTTTAACACCATAGTAGACACTAATTTGGATAGATCCGAAACCTCGCCAGCTCTCCCGAGCCGCTAAAACCATTATCGAAGTGCAGGTCTTGTTGGGGGTGGTTGACACATGGAGAATGATCCACCCCAATTCCCATGCCTTCTCCTTCTGCTCATCGGTGCATCACTCTCGGATTGACAGGTGGCTAGTGTCCGATATACTTATCAGATCCATAGGTTAAATGACCATCCTACCTAGCACTTTTCTCAGATCACTCCCCGGTCAGTGTCTCGCTGCAATGGGGGGAGGGGAGTGGGGTAGCACATGCATGGAGACTGAAACCAAATGCCTTGTTAGATCCAGTCGGAACTAGGAGCCAACATAGACAACTTCTTTACGACCAACAATGGGTCAGTAGAAACCCAAGCCACTCTATGGGAGACCTTCAAAGTCTATATCCGTGGACTTGCCTCTGCGAAAGAGGAAGGGATCCTCAGAGTTATCCGTAAATCTATCTGGGAAAGTGAGCTCCTACTTGCCGGACTAGGAACCTAGTATGCTTCATCCCCATCCGCTGCTACCCTTAGGGATATAGGGGTAACACTTGATACCTTCTGGACCGAGGTGGACCAGGAGCACAAGTTCCTGGATGATCCCCAGATCGCCAGGCGGTACGGCGAGGGTGAACGTCCCAGACGCCTATTATCTAGATTAATCCGGCAGGAGAGGGGGGCTCCCCATATCCCAGCCATTGAGTGGGCAGATGGCAGTCTTGCCCTCTAGGCTCAAGAAATGAATGACGAGTTTCACTCCTTTTATGAAGTGCTTTATACTAATGTTGACACCTCCCCAGTATCAAATCCTTTCTTGACAGCATCCCAGTCTCAATGTAATCTGCAGAGACCAGTGAGGCACTGGATCACCCAATAACAACTGACAAGATCTCTGTGGCAATAGACTCACTGTCTTCCGGGAGAGACCCTGGGGCTGATGGGCTTATCACTGAGTTTTATAAATGTTACAAGGGTTGTCTGGTGCCCCGACTGATGGCCGTTTGGGAGGAGGCATGCCTGATCAGTAGACTCACCCCCTCGCTCCGTGAGGCAGTTATTTCAGTATTACTGAAGCCTGCCAAGCCACCCACGCAATGCGGTTCTTAACAGCCCCTTTACCTCATTAATTCTGATGTCAAAATATTTGCTAAAGTTTTGGGCCTTCGCCTTGCACCATATATGTCGTTCATCGTCCACCCGACCAATGAGGTTTCATACTGCGGCGCTCCACCGCACTCAACATGCGCCGCTTATTTAACATAGTGGCTCGAATAGGCTGTGGGGCTCAGGCCGTAGCAGCCACATTAGACATGCAGAAGGCGTTCGACTCGGTTCCTTGGAGGTTTCTGTGGTTGGTATTAGAAAAAAGCAATTTCGGTCCCAGTTTATATCCTGGGTGAAATTACTATATGCATCCCCTGTCGCCAGGGTCCACACTGAAGATCGATGCTCCACCCAATTTGAAATAGCCAAAGGCACCAGGCAGAGTTGCCCCTTCTCGCCTCTAATATTTGCATTAGCCATCGAACCCTTGGTAGACAGCATTCGCCAGCGACATGCCCTCAGAAGGGTATAAGACTGTCCAGAGACCCAGAGATCATCTCGCTCTATGCAGATGACGCATTGCTTTACATCCGCTTCCCAGAGGAAAATCTGGCACCAATACTGGAAGATGTTACTCTCTTCGGCACTTTATCTGGGCTAAAGGTCAATTGCACTAAATCCACACTGTTCCTGTTAACCGACGCCACTGTGGCCCCCCACGATCTCTTGGTTTGATCCTGATGGTTCCCCTTCCCACCTTAAGCTCGAGCGCCTAGTGGCTGGGAATCTCTATGTGCCCTCCCTGATTCCCCCCCTTCCAGTTTGAAACAAGAATCCATCGATCCTACAGGAGTGACAATGTTAGTGTATAGTAGACTCTGGAAACTAGTAGACATCCCCCGTCAATTTCACAGTGATTTTCCCCTGTGGAACTGCCTGTCTGAGTCTCCCCCCGTTGATAGCTCAATGGTTTGCCTTTGGTCAGAAGCCGTCTTTGGTACTATCCATGAAGATTTTGCTGAGGGTACCTTCATGGAATGGTAGGACCTCCCGGTGTCTCTGAGAGGGCACCCGTCCCGATGGTCACAATATGCCAGTCTGCACCGAGCACTCATGGCAGATGGCACGAATTCCTCTTGATGCCCCCTGAAGATTCACTACTATCTCAGATTATGAGCAGCTCTGCGACAAGGGGGAGGGTTGCCAGGTTGTATGGTCTTATTCAGGGTAGAGGGAGTCGCCCACTGGATAGGCTCTGGGGGGGCTTGGAGCAGAGACTTGGGTATAGATATAATCGACCAGATTTGGGAGTCCATGTGCACTCGTACCCAGGAATTATCCATTAATTCTAGCTTTAAACTGATTCAGCTAAAAATACTTCACAGATACAACTATACCCCGGCTAGGTTGCATCGTATGACAGGAGACAGACCTGCTGAGTGCCCGAGATGCAAAACTGACAATGCTGATTATATACACATGCTTTGGTCCTGTCCAAACATCACTGCGTTCTGGGAGGAGGTTTGTAAGGCAGTATCCCTAATACTGGAGTGTACTATCACTACAACCCCAATGACCTGTTTGTTCCATGAGTTCCCCCGCACCGGCCGAGACATCAGAAGGCTGGCCAGTCTCTGCATGCTGTTCACAACCCATTGTATATTGTTGCTCTGGATGCGCCCCCAGATCCCTCACCTTTGACCAATGGCTTCAGGCTGTCACTGGGGCCTCTGATGTGGAGGAGCGCTGGTCCACCTTGCAGCCGGCTGCTAGTAGGCCCAGGAACATCTGATCCTACCTATATTCCCTGACCACTGATGATGATGATGACAGTGACAACTCATTATCCCCTGACCCTTGTCCCTGTTAATGAATTGTTGCAAATGGTTTAAGTAATTGCCATCATGATTTAATGCTTATAAGTTACTTACTTGGACTGTGCGTGGTCATACTGCATCACTCTATAATGTCAATGTCATGTGTAGATTGGTTGTCCAATGCTCTTGCTCCCTGTTGTGATGTCAAGCAAGTTAAATAATTTTTTCTTTTTTGCATTTGTATTTTGTTTTTGTTTATTATTTATATACTTTATATATTGTTATATTATTTATATCACTGCACGGCCATAGCTCCGTCCCTGCGACGCAAACTCTGCCTCCCTATTGAGAGACGGAACTTCCGCCGCAGGGTCTGCTTTTTCTTTTTTTTTAAATCTTTCTTTGTCTCCCACTGTCCTTGTTATGAAAGCGGGGGACACACTGCCACCCCTGAATTTCCTTAATGTCAAAGAAGGGGGGCGGGGATACCCCCGGTCCCATACTTTGACATTTAGAGTCTTTGTTTTTTTTTTCACTGCCGAATTCAGCATTTTGTTTAATCGATTTTCTTTTTTTACAAGATTTTATCCCAATACAATCCTGGCTGGTTCTTTAAGAGCTCTTGAGTCGGGGTTATCCCTCAAGGGATATTTCTGGACTCTGTGCTTGTCTCCAGCGATCAGTAATGCAGATTTTAGTTTTGCATTAAAGGGGCAGTACGTGTGACTAGTCAGGCACACTGCATAAAGAATTTTGAAGATTGCATACACTATGCAAAAGGTCTTTAACATAGTCTGCAATTCCTTTCAACAGAAAGTGAAAATACAAAGACAAATTCAACAAGTAACAACAACGCTTGCTGTGGATGGAAATCTGTTCGTGTGGCAATTATATGCACAGAGAGCTTTTAATTAGCTGATGTGGGAACATATAAAAAGGCTGCACAGCGAGAGATCATTGCATTTTAACTGCAGCCTCGTTGAGGTAGAGATTTAGAGGATTATTTCAGCTCTAGCGGGATCTGACAATTTCACCCAAAGCTATTTTTTTTCAAGACTCCAAACGTGTGGCGATATTTAGTTAGAAACCTTCCAGCTTCTAGTTCGTCTACTTCGTTTGAACTGAAGCAATAACAAGTGCCCCTTCTTCCCTCGGCTGCTTGTCTCCCGGCGCTCATCACCTGAAAACTGCAAACAAGCCTGTGGGCCTGCGGCATCACCTGTAGGTCACCGCGTTTCCGTCAGGCGCGCTCTGATCATCTGAGCTGTGATATCCCAGGGCCCGGGTGGAAGCTGACATGAGAGAACAGCTTCCCCCTCTGTCTTGTGCTGATATAAGAGCAGGCAGATAAGAGAGCCAGGGGTTTTGCTGGACTTGGCAATTAATTCCACCCATGCCTATGTTTCACTAGTAGAAATAAGGCGTTCATTATCTTCTTTAACTTCAAGATGCATCAGTATCCAGAGACATAAATACATAGTGGTATATTGGTAGCCTGATAATGCTGCTTCATTTTGTCAGTCTGGATGAAGGTAAAAGATGGCAAGGTCCTTTTCTCACTACTCAGATGACTTCGACAGAGCTCTGTGGATGACGCATCATTCCTTTTGAAAGTCTGAATACATATTGAAATCAATGCACACTGCAGTCCACAATTAGAAACCCATACATCCAAACAACAAGCAATCCCACATTACAGCTACATGCAATGAAAAACGCACAGGGGCTCATTTTCGAAGTCGCGTTCATTTATGCGAATGGGACTGGTTACATTTGCACTTTGTTGTGAACAGATAATTTCCGCGTAATGTCCAACATGTGCAAGTCAGAGTGCAAAAGGCGAGCGCAAAATGGTGGTATACCTGCCTTTATGCCACCCTCTTGCACTTCCCCATGCAAATTGAGTACACGCCTCCCATGGTACAATAAATAAATTCCTATGGCATCTGCCTGCTTTTTGCTAGTGCACATGTGATGCTAGCATAAATGCTGGAGTATTGGTATGGCAGAGAGGAAAAAGGGGGGGGGGAGAATTGTAACTCATGATCCTTGCAAACTCTCAGCCATATAAGTTAATGAAAGGAGGGTACATTGCAATCCTTTGCAACTTTTACGCATTAAATATATGTTATGTCTTTTGGAAAATGAGCTCCAACACTCTAAAAGGTAGACCAGTTTACTTTGTCAGTGCTTATTGTTCTGTACGGTCTGAAAACCTTGTAATATGCTGCCCCAGATGCCCATCACAGGAAGTGAGCAAAATGTGTTACACAATTTACAGTGCTGTTACAAACCTTTTTTTAAATGTATTTTACTGTTTTTGATTTCCATTGGATATTTTTGTTATTTCTAACATACAATATATAAAAAGGAAACTGCATTAGCTACATAAAGAACTGTATCTATTTTTCGTATAATACTTAGAAGCCTGAATTATTTATATACATGCATGCACGTGAAAAGGTTATCACAGTTGAACTGTAACGTAATAAGACAATAGCCCTCATTACATCTTTGCCGATCTGGAAGGAAACAACAGTGCTGGTGAGCTTACTGGCCCCTTTGTTTCCGGACCGCCAAATTACAAGCCTGGTGGACGGTGCCCTCCCAGCACCCGCCCACAGACTTTCACGGAAGCACCGGCACTGATACTAAGGGTGCTGGTGCTTCCGCGTTCCCCATTCCCATTGATTCCTATGGGACTCAAATGGGAATGGGGAACAACATGTTACTGGTGCCTGATTTACCGGCCGCCGGCGTTGTAATGGTTTTACCATCACGGTTACCGCTAGACCCGTAATGAGGGCCAATGACATCATCACTCTTCTTACGTTGCAATTGAGTCATGAAGTAATACATTTCAACCGTCAGGGTCAGCACACTGTGGAAACATTTCTCGAGAACAATTACAACTGCAACTAAAACAATTAAATCAATTACAAGCTTTTGATATTTGTTTCTTCTCAGAGTACTTGTCAAGTTACAGTCATTAGTTGATAAATATGGACACATTTATGATTGTTATGATTTTTCAGTATACTACTGGGATTTAGCTCAGAAGAATCTTATGCTAAATCACAACTCTGATTAATAAATACATGTTTACATACGTACATTGATTGCAGCACATTATACGCTGCATAATAGCTTGCTTTTTCAAACTAAACAGATTCTACATGTATTCCACATAACAGCTTGAACAACTTTTGCATTCGATTGAGCAGGAAGGATATTCTACTGTGCTTTAAAAAGATATTGCAGGCTGGGGGGGGGGCACTCTGTTGAGCGGCTGCAAAATGGGCACAGCCTGAAAGAGCTGTGAAGAGGGCTCTTCAATCCTGTCGAGTATCCTGCATTTCCTGGTGCTGCCGTATTGTGAACTGGCATTTTTAAACTGTGCTGCGGTGTGAGATGGCAGTACACAACCTGGTGTGCCTTCACAGGGGGGTCCCCTTGACCCGGGCCTGGTGGTGCAGCCTGTCCAGTCTTGTGGCAGGCTCATCAGCAGCAACACAGAGGCCACAGAAGCTCCTATGGCAGTGGCTGCAGCTCCCAGTCGGCTAACCCAGAGCGGCCCAGCGATTTGCCAGGATGTGGTGATGGGCAGCGGGCTGCCAGCAGGGCTGCGCTGTCAGCTTGGCAGCCCAGGTGCCCAGAACATATGGGGAAGTCTCAGCCATCGGCAGAGGACTGTGGTGGAGGCTGGCGGCCCAGGCCGGAGGCGCGGTGTCACCCGACATGGTGAGGTGTAAAGTGGCCCACCGGCTCTGGGCTGTGAATAGCCCGAGTGGCAGTCTGAGCTCTAGTTATTGGAGTTCCTATACCGTGCTTGTTGCAGCTCTGGCAAGAACTCTGCAGTAGAAATCAGCTAGGAGCATGGACTCTCCTGCGGGCTGCAGCTGGCCTCTCCTTGGACGGCTTCCCAAATGAAGTGTGTTTGTACCTGTGAGGCGGGATCACTGAGGTGACTGATGCCACAGAGTGCTTCAACGGATCTCCTATATTGAAAAAGCTTCATCCTCACAGTTGAGCCCGCCTCAGGGCTGAATGGGCTGGCCTTGGACTGCCTGATTTCCGGTGGCCCTGCCATCCTGCAGCGCTGGGGAGCCACTTTGGTCTGCTTATGCTGCGCAGCCCTGCCTCTGTGGGGGCTACATGCCCGATGGGTATGACCTCTTTTGGAAAAGTAGATGTCCTGAGCCAGCTGGCAGGATAGCTTTTCTTTGCATGGAATCCTATGGTTGAATTCCCTGAAGGACAGTGGGGCTCCTTTGTGGTGTGCAGCATGGTTGGGTGCCCCTTACTATTGCTGACTAACGGCTGGATACCATCCGTGGAGCAGGAGAATAGTGGAGATTATCTGATTTAGGGGCCTGTCTACAGGGGCATGGTCGGTGAGAGCTGAAAGCTGCCATAAGCCAACTCCCGGTTGCATCGTCTTCAGGGGTGTCTACCGTCTTCATTGTCGAGTACCCCTAGAGTTTTTCTGGGCCATTGGGAGTATATTCTTTAGTTCACGCATTTCAGAGGTGGGGATAGCTGCAGAGATCTTTGAGGAGCATGCCCCCCAGCCAGTTAGTCTCTGAGACTGCAATTCCCGAGTACACTAGGGCAGATATTGCTCTGGCTACAACATGGTGAACACTAAAAAGTAAGCCAAAATTGACCAATGTGCCAGGCTGGACCCGGCAGCCCATCCCCAAGCCTCTGGGCCAGGCCCCTCTCACCTGGATGTCTCGGCCCTTAATCAAACATTTCTGGCACTCAAAAATAGCACTGACAACCTTGGAGCGAAAATCAATGCCCTTTCATGTAAGATCACCGTTTCCGCTATACAAATTGACAAGCTGTGTGGCTGCATGACAGAGCCAGAGCAGAGTATTAGTGACGGAGTAGACAAATTGGCCGTTCTGCAATGAGAAGTTGCACTGCTCCAGCAAATAGTCAAGAAGGTTGTGGCTAAGTACGATGACTGAGGGCAGGTCTAGAAGAAATAACCTGCGCATCCTGGGGGTGCCTGACTCTACTCCTTTTGATAATATGGAGAAGTTCATAGAGAAGTTGCTTCTGGAAGTTCTACAGGGTCCCCCTATCTCAAATATGTTTCTGGTGGAATGTGCACATCAACCCTACCGCTGGGTGCTCCCGAGCCAGCCCTTGTTGCATGGATTTTTAACTATCAAGACAAGGATGTGCTACTTAGGGCTGCCAGAAAGGGGAAATACGATGGGGCTCAGTGACATTTCGCCTGTTTCCAGACTTTAGCCCTCAAGTGCAGGAACTAAGGAAACTGTTCCAAGCTCTAAAGAACATCCTGAATAGGAAGGTCATCCAGTACGCAATGTTATACCCGACAAAGCTACAAGTGTGCGCAAAGGCTGCTGAGGGTTTTGCACTGGAACTTCATGATCCACAATACTCTACTCGCCGGTCGCCATGATCCGATTATGTATAAACTGTGTTTGGAGGGTTGGCGCACACCTTAGAGGATGGGAAGGACCTCCACGACCTTAAAAACTTTGTAATAGGAAAGCCATTCTGTCTGACATGAGCCCGTCTTCATGTGGAGCCTATGCGGCTGCCCATGGCTCCCCGTTTCCACAGTCACTGCGGGTGTTGAGGAATGTCGAATTCTGGTATTGTTCCGGCTAGGGGGTGGGTGTACTAGCCGGTATCTTAGTGTTTCCGGCGTGGGAAAGGGGAGGGTGTTGGGGTGTTGGGATGGGGTGGGTGGCAGCACCAATGGTTGCGATGTTCTCCCTTATGGAACTTGGATGATGAGTCACCCTGGCTGGGTAGTACTGGGGTTTCAATGCTCCCCACTGGACCCCTGTAGGGCTTACAGGTCCATAATTGTACGTGAATAGTGACTCTCGATATGATGTCTGGGGATAACATCCTGCTGATGACTTGGAATATACAGGGGTTCACTAACCAAAAGTAAGTAAGATTGATCGCAAATTATGCCAAGAACCAATGCGTCAATAGTTTATGCTTGCAAGAAACACATTTGTTGCGGGATGGCAGGCTTCCCAACATCCCTGTATGGGGTATACATAGGTATTTTTCCTCTTTTTCCTCCCAATCATTAGGGGTGGCCACCTCTATTCACTAATAATTGGAATTCAAATTACATGATCAGATTGGGGATAAGGGGGGACACTATCTTCTTGTAGCGGGGGAATGTGCAGGGCTGCAGATTCTATTCTCTTTGTTAATATATACGCTCCGAACACTGACTGCCGCGATTTCTTCCAGCATTGTGCCAACCACTTACATACATTTCCAAACTATGAAGTCATATGGGTGGGCAACTTCAATGTTGCGATTTCCCAAGATCTAGATAGATCTTTCACTGCCCAACTAATTCTGCCTAAAGCTGCTTTGAGATGGACATCCATAGCGGAATGTCACGGGATCTATAGCGCCTGGAAATCTATGCATCCCACGGCTAGTGAATACTCCTTCTACTCGGGTGTACATAGTAGTTCATGCAGGCTAAATTATGTTATGGTCTCAGCAGAGATTGCAAGGAACATTGTGGAAGCTTAAGATACTTCCTCAAACCCTATCTGATCACTCCCCAGTGTTGGTTTCCTTCTCTGGTCAGGCCCGGCCCCCTAGGCAATTGCGTTGGCGTTTCAGGGCCTGTATGCTGGAAGACACCATCTTCTTTGTAGATATTGCACAAGACATACAGACCTTTTTCCGGGCTAATACAGGCTCTATCCCAGACCCCGGGGAGGTGTGGGAAAACTTTAAGGTGTTTATTAGACAGCACTGCATATCCAGGGATGGAGGAGTCCTAAAAGCATTGTGCTGATCAATAGCAATGCTTAACTCTTGAGGAGGAAATTAAGTGTTTGGAGCTTCTGCAACAAAGCCATGACATCCCAGCTGCCATTCCCAACTGTGGGGGAAGAGGGAGGAAATGGATCTCCTGGCTCGGAGAGAAGATCGATTTCTCGGAGACCCCATTGCAGCTGCTGCATATGGGGAGGGTGTTCACCCCAGTCAGGCTCTGGCTTGGGCCATTAAGCGTGAGCAGCAATTGGGTGCTATATTAGAAATTGAGGGCCCGGATGGGAACCCTATCAAGGATCTTAAGAAGATCAATGATGTTTTCTGTAACTTTTACGAGCAGTTGTACGCATCCCAAACGACAGCTCAAAGCGATTCTATTGTGCAATACCTAGATAAGGTTGCACTGGGCTGGTTATCCCCAGCACAAGGGGATAGTCATAAACGAGTCCCCCTCTGATGAGGACTTTCGTAGGGTGATTCTCTCCCTCCCTATCGGTAAGGCCCCAGACCTGGATGGAATCACATATGAGCTGTATAAGGAATATACTAATCTCCTTCTTCCACACCTGCGTAATATGTACAAATCCACCAGAGCCTCAGGTGTCCTGCCCAAATCAAGTAGAACCACTTTGGCAACGGCACTGCTGAAAACAACTAAAGAGCCCCTGAAGTGCTCTTCATATAGACTACTGTCATTAATTAACACCGACAGTAAAATCCTGGCTAAGCTGCTGGCTGATAGACCTCTACCGTATATGCCCACTTTGGTCCTTCCCGACCAAGCGGGATTCATCCACGCGAGGTCTGCTCAGAACCTGTTCACACTCATGCATAATGTGAACCCTGAGATACTGATTCCCATGGCTGCTCTGGATGCTGAGAAAGCCTTTGATTCTGTCGAATGGCCATTCCTGTTCGAGGTCCTTCGGCGGTCAGGGATTGTGCTGTCTTACCTTCAGTGGGTTTGAATGCTATATACGGCACCCAGAGCGGCAGTGTATACAAATCAAATGACATAAAACTACATCCTTCTGACACGAGACAGGGCTGCCCCTTCTCCCCCATCCTCTTTGCCTTTGCAATTGGACTGCTGGCCTGCTGCCTTAGAGACTAGCACGCTCACAGGCAGATCAAGATCTATTCCTTTTTCTCTATAATTTGTTAGTATGCATACGACATGCTGTTGAATGTGAAACATCCCCGGCAAAATCTGCAACTGCTTGTACAAGAGATCTGCAGGTTCGGAGACCTCGCAGGACTAAAGATAAATTGGTGTAAGTCAGAAGTGCTCCCATTAACTCCCGGAGTGGTGCAGGCCGACGTAGGGTAGGCCTTCAGATGGTGCCCACACAGCACACAATATTTGGAGGTTTTGGTTATACCGTTTCCAGTGGACCTATACACTGTGAATTATGTGGCAACGCTTGAGAATTTGGAGTATAAGGGAGAGGCGTGGATTCTCCTACCTATCTCGCAGGCAACCTGACTATCACCCGCCAAGATGTTGATCCTTCCGAAACGTCTATATATTTTTTATAATGTACCGAATTGCCCTCCTGCAGGCTTCTGGACCCATCTTAAGAGTCTGATGGTTCGCAGACAGACAAGCTAAGATATTGTGCAACACCCTGACCCAACCCTATGAGAATGGGTGCCTGGAATAAATGGATTTGTATGTTTATTACCTCACCGCACAGATACAATATTCCATCTGGTGGTGGTCCCCGTCCACAGAACTCCCACATATTTTACTCGAAAAGGCAACTGCATATCCAAATGATTTAAGGGGGTTGTTATGGGGAGACCCATTGAAGGTGGATAGGTCTGAGATCCAAATGGTGGAATCCACTTGTACGGCTTGGGATCGACTTCAGCACTTGGTGGGGGAGGGGCACGCTATTCTCCTTATGCAGAGTGCGACGCGTGTCGATTACCTTTGAAAGGATATTTCGGATATATTTTGAAAGGCTGTGGCTCCATGCCTTGGGGAACTTGATACATGAGGGGAAGTTCATGACCTGGGAGGCTCTTCAAGGCAGAGGGGAATGGACCACAGTGACAATGCTGCTGTATTTTCGACTAAGGGATGTACTTAGGGCTAAGTGGTCGAACTTCCCACATGCACACACAATCGCACCCTTACTTCAATATGTCATTGCACCACCAAGCTGCAAGAAACTTGTATCTTCCATCTACAGGGTTATTAAGTCACCGAAAATACCTATGCTGGGTAATCATATGGTTAAATGCAAGACTGTTTTGTGTAGAGTGCTACCTGAGGAGCAGTGGAAATTGATCTGTATGCAAACACGCAACCTGTCCTTGAATACCCGCCTCCAGGTAACCCACTTTAAATTCTTACACCACGTTTATTATTCTTCAGCGTGTCTACATAAATATTACCCCGACAAACCCTCCCAGTGGCTTAGGTGCGTGTATGACCCAGCTAATTTTCTCAATGTGCCATGGGGCTGACCACGAATCCGGCCATTGTGGGGCTAGATAGAGGAGTCATGTCTCAGGTGCTATGTACTCAAAGGCAATAATCCCCAGAACTGTGGTTGCTGGCTCTGATTGAGGGAGGGCTGAACAGAAGCTGATGGGAATGGCGTCCATGGTGGCTAGATCTCTTATTGCTAGGTCCTCGGGGAAGCGGAAGGCACCATGCTTCCAGGAATGGTTGAACTGCATGAATATGTGCGAGAAATGAGAGACTCAATATGCAGGCCATTGGACTATTGGGCCCCCCTCAGATCTTATATGGCTGTTGATGCAGGTGACTCTGAGTCACCTCCCTAGGGGGTAGGTGGACAGCATTAATGGTGATCTGCCGTCATCTTCGACCCAGGACTAGGGGAGGAAACAGGGTCACGGATAATGTAGGACTTGCTGCGGAGGGCTTGTTGTGTCTTAGCGGGCAGGTAATCAGGTACTGGGGAGGAGGGCGGAGTGGGGCCTAGCTTTAGATAAGTATGCTTGGGGAGTGGTTTTATGCTTTCAGGTGTTTTTAAAACTGTACCATGCTGCCTTTTGTTTTGGTTGGCGGTTAGGGTGGGAGAGGGATGTTTTGTGGTTGATGTTTATTGCCCTGTGTATTATGGAAAATAACAAAGAAAGTTAAAAAAAAAAGATATTGCAACTTGGCCTGAACCCTTTTCCACTATTCGGTCACAGAACTCCTCGGTAATAGCAATCTCCTTTTAACGTACAGTAAACTGTATCTAATACATTAGAGTGTACTTGTAGAGGAGACCCAAGATGTGGCCTGCACACCTGCCCCTCGCTTCGAGGTGCCAGTAAAGTACTCGCCAAGGTATGTGACGTACGAGGAGCAGCTGAACCAACAAAGGGCTGCAATGGGCCTCTGCCCTGTGTACATTAGAAGATCAATACCTGTTGAAATGCCCATAACCAGGCAACCCTGGGCAGCACGGTACCCAATCAGACAACCATACCAGCCGTTTATAAGGAACGAGGAGGAATGCCTACACACGGTCCATGAAGAGACTCCAAAAGCCATAATGGAAGGCCAGTGGAGATGAAACAAGGACCAGAGCAGCTCCAAGAACGAACTGAAGGAGTACTGAAAGCATGCATGCCAGTACTGACAACTGCCAGGATAATTGTAAAGGACAAAGGGGAGAGACACTGTGAAAAACGTATGAGAATGGTGCCATGAGACAAGATGGAAGCAACCGCCTTATTGAACGTGTGTAAATGAGCTTGAAACGCAAGATGCAAAGTAATCGATTCCGCTTGCAGTGCTTAGTAGAAGTTAGAGCGGCAAGCGCGGACTGTATACATCTTCCTCAATACAGCACAATGTACATGTGCGACTCCATTTTGTATAAACAGAAGTAATCCCAGGCGGCCAAGGCCTGACTGGCCAAGTTTCATATTCAGGCCCAAGCTGAGGAAAGGAGCGGGATCGAAACTTAACAAAGGATGGCTCATGCCGGGGAAATCGAGGTCAACCAGAGAAGGGGAGGTGAGCATGAGCTCATGAGGCTCCAACTTCAGAGCATGCCAGACCGCCCGTGAAGGTCAAGATAAGAGTGGCCCATGCAGGTGGCTAAGCGCATACAGAATTAAATGCACAAAAGGTTGGAAACTGAAGCAGATTCACGGTGGACCAACACGTGACCAGACAGGTGCGAAGATGTACCACCGCCTGATGTCATCCAGAACCAGAGGGTGCCATAACTTTTCCTGATAAGAGACTACAGATTCGAGCCAATACCCAGCCAACTAATTGACACATAGCCCTAAACCACTGATTGATGGAAGGGAGGCAGGGTGAATCTTGGGACACTAGGCACCTCGGTATCTATTCTGCATGCTGCTAATTAAAATGGAGATTTATGTTTAGGGGTGTGACTTCCCCTATCAGAAGGGACCATGTAATTTAGGGTCCTATACATTGTAACCAATGAGACGTCATACTTGTTGTGACGTCAATCACGTGTGGTGTAGAGGGAAGGGCGTAGACGCCCACCCGATAAGAGTTTTCCGATCCACTTGCATTATTTCCATATACAGTTATAGCACCTGTACTTAAGTTACCTTTCCCAACCAATTATATTGCATAATGATTTTTTGTAGAATTAGACGTCAATGATGATGGATTTTGCCCATAAAAGAGGCTGTCGGACTAATGTTCGAGGAAGTCGGGGTGAGGCAGGTGTTCGTGATGCTGCTGATTTCCATAAACTGATGTATGTATCATTAAACAGACTTCCCTTTGCCAATTTACTGAGTCCTGATTATTGATCCTTGCCGGAGAATGTGAATCTTGCACTCTGTCCTCGCATGGTGCAGCTATCTTGTATTACTAGTTATCGAGGGTGAGTGCTGACCAATGGGCCCGTCAGTAATTACCTCTCCCCATCAACATACTTGTGATGTGTATCTTGACAGGTAGTTAGAAAAGTAAATCCCTACCCAACGATAATAACTTGTTACAGTTGGTTTGTGACGCATGTATTTTAAAAGGACTTTCTTCTCAACTTCCTCGGATACTACACAGTCATTAGTTTATATGGAGGCATTATTTATGTATTCCAGGAGTTTAGTAAAGGACGCACAATTCTGTCTACATGTTATCACCTATTATAAAACACAAAGTTAACTTTTAAATAATATTCTATTAAACTACACACACTATTTGTGTGTAGTGCAGTACAACCTGCATAGTGGTATTGTTTTATTCCAACAGTGCAGCAGTGCAGGCCGCCATCTTCATTCACTGTCAGCCTGTTTCTCTTCACCTTTCTGCAGCAACAGCACACCCTGATGGATGATGTTTTCGACTTCATAGGACACTTTATGCCTCCAACCTATATAATACCTGCTCTGCAGGTTACCAACCTCTCGCTTGAAAGGCCTTATGAATATATTCAGCTGCAGTCTGAAACCCAGGATATTGGGCCGTATCAAAACCGGGTTAGTTGGGTCATTTTTGTGCGCTTTGTGAGAGGGGATTCGGGCCTGTTGTTAGACACTGGAGCAGGTTTCTGGGGCAAACGACCAAGGATTCTGTCTCCTGCTGTGATTGCTTGACAAACATCTGACAACTAACATTTTCTACTTGATTGGCAATACCCTGGCAAGCAAAAGTCACAGAACGCCCAACTCCACAATGCCTGTGGCAGGGTAGGGCTTGCTGGAAGATGGCCCTTAGCCTAACTGCAGCATGCTAAGAAAGTGTAAGTGGTGGAATGTGTTTTTCATTTCCTGGCTGGGCACACTTTATCACAAAGTAAAAGTGCATGCCTGGCAGAACCCCTAGCTCTGCCTTTAATATACTGGTGGGCACAATGTATCTATGATTTATATACAGGGAGGGCACCAGAAAAGAAAACACCAAATAATGAAATCATATTATCAACTATTACTTTCGATCTCTTTGCTGGATTACAAAAACAAAAACCATACAGATACTAGCCTTATATAGAAACATTATTTCAGGCAGTTAATGAAAATATTACTTCTTGAATATCTCTGTAACTAGGATATCCCTCAGTCTTAATGTAGCTGCTTCCAAGTATTAAAGATGGCCTCTTGCTCTACATGATGCAAACAGTGTAATACAAAGAAAATCTGTGTTTCAGCATATCACTATGATGATTACTTTTTGGTACTGCATGGCACTCTGAAACCATATACGGGGCCACAATAATGTCACGGCATGGCCAGGCCTCAATATCCTGAGCCGCATTGTTCCATGGCACTGCATTTTAAGATGCATACTTTCAGTGGGAGGGCCCCTATTCGGACATATGTGTCTGCACCATTCATCTGTTGGCACCTGCAGTAGCACTACTGACTCAGTACTTTGGATGGTGTTTTTAACATGACAAAGCTTTCCTCTTAGCCATTCCTTGCCATGACGCAACATTTTATACGGTAATTAACTCCACAGATGCTCTATGTTTCAATTGAATAAAAGTACTGTAAATTAACAAATTTGGCTGCTGTTAATCTGGCATTACAATTGTGCCAAAAATGTTTTATATATAGTCATGAGCCCATTTGCAAGCTGTCTTTAAAATAGGCCATTGTAATATGTGTAAAAGAGAAGAAACACTGGCTATCCGCCTAGTAAGTGGCTCCGTTGTCTCCTGCGTCAATGGGGTGCCTTTTATAAAATAATATTTTAAATTTCAATAAAACCAGGATCGTTCGCAAATCCCATGATTTAATACATCTGTTCAGGATTGTAGTCAGTGCGGCCTCTAGTCTTGATGTGATAAATAATAGTTCCGTTTTTCAAGGTGTATATTTTTGATTCTCCCCTCACTTAAAGTTCCATACATTTAAAATAGCAGCTGTGCAAGGAGCTGCGTGTGCTCCATTTAACACTGTCATCATCCTGCCAATTGTTGCAAACGTCTCTGAAAAGCTCCCTGGAAGCGGCTTGTTGTTTGCCTTGCAGGAATCTCTTGAATGGATTGGTTGGAGTTTCCATGCCACTGTGCACTTTTTAATTGCTTATCAGGATCTCGGACCCGAATATTGAGCTACCACATACCTACCCTCAAGGGTTTGCAAGCACCACACACCTTTTAATATAAAAGGCTGCTGAGCTACTCAGAAAATGCCCTGCAAATAAAGACAATCTTGCTATTCCCACATAAAGTGTTGGCAGCCGCCCTGGTGCCAAATAAAGTATATTAGCTTCCCCATTTCCCTGCGATACAGCAGGAAATCCAGGCAGTAGCAGCACGTAAATATGTCAATTTCAAAGAAAATTGCACCGTGATGCTCACCGCATTTATCTTCTATTGTGCAACTCTGAAACAAAATATCAACGGTGGCTATTGTGTAGCTGATGTAACCTATTTTACAATGTACAGCCTCACATACATTCTGTAGATCCTCGTGGAGAACTGGTACTCTGTTGATCAGAATAACATTTAAAGGAATACAAACTCGAAGAAAATCCTGCCCCCTTTCTTTGCATTTCTGAAAATAGTAATCAACATTTGAAGCCAGCTCCCCCGCCCCCCAAGAGAAATGATAATCTTGTTATTGTAAAGCGTGTGGTTGTGGACACGTGTTGCTGGCTGTGGGGTTTAAAGGCAGTCCCAGGATCAAATGAACTGCCTCTAGCCACATTGGGCCTACGGGTGCAGAAATCCTTTTTGTAATAGGAAAACACATTATAGACTGGCAGCGAAAAAGCCAGCCGTTCATTTCCAAACCGCAAGAACATGAGAACACTGTTTCCTTGGATAAAACAGAGGCCACGAAAATGTGGGCCTTCTGCAGACTGAGAAACCCAGAACATGGAATATGAGGCAGAATTTCACTTGCAACTGCCAATATCAGCATGTTGTTTTCAGAACAACACAAATGCAAACAGTAAATGGGCCTTGCATATGAGAGGCAAGGCCAAAGGCCTAGAGCTACTTTCCATCAAATGTGACTGATGTCTAAAGTGCAGCCTTGCTGGTACAGAGAGCAAAGAATAAAGGGTAACTTTGCAAAAACACAAAAAGTTATCATGGAAAGCAGGGCCATCTTAAGCACTTTTGGGGCCCTGGGCACGGACACCTTTGGGGCTCCCCTCCATCAAACCAAAGAAATTAAGGGATCCAGAATATCTGGTCAGGGCCCTCCCACCACCCCCCTCATCGCAATCACAACAAATAGCTTGACATGTTGCCTCACAATGATTAAAAAGCCAACAGTATTCCCTTTCAGTCCCCTTACCCTCTTCATTCTGGCTGTAATAAGAATGTTAAATAAGGAGCATTTTAAGGCCAACATCAGCAGTCCACCACAGCTTGCATTCTAGCATAGATAGAGGCCATTTCTCATCATTAGCGGTCACAAGGAAGTTACACCAGTCATAGTATAAATTCAGGACACAGATCGTATTTAATAGGTGCACTTAACCCAAAATAGACAGACTACTCAGATTAGCTCCCTCACAGAATGCAAAAGTGCTCAACGAGACCAATGGTAAGCAAGGAGAAAGGTACACCTAGCATAGCATAGATAGCGGATGAAGGTTAGAGGCTACCAGGAAGGTGCAAGTGGCTGTGGTGTGCAATATGTCCATGCTCCCTATTATTATAGGGGAAGCAACACTATATCCAGTGAAACCATGAGTGAAGCTGTTTTGAAGATCATACACTGAGAACAAAATCACTCCGAAGGGTGACAATTGTGAATGATATAGGGACTGGCAATGTTGACAGATTACGCAATGCAAGATTGAATAAAATGGTCAGGATCACACCTTAGTTAAAAGGAGATGCTGGGATTTGTGCCCACTCTGCAATTTCTGCACTTTAACACTTGCTTTTCTAGTATGTACCATGAAGTAAAATAATCCCATTTTATAGATCTCACTTGGAAAGTGGACAAATCACATTTTAAAAACAAAATGTTATAGAAGCTTATTATGAAAAATGGGAATGATTCTAGTTTAATTATCTCCATCATCAAGCGAAGTATATAAGTACCAACATACTAATGGATATTAACCTAAGAGATTACATCTGGGTTTCTGCTCTGTATTTTAACGCTTTAAATTGGCCCAAAACAGCGGCTTTTGAAACTGTTCTTAATAAACATGCACAAAAACCTTTCAGCAGCACACCATAACATATATTGGTGTGTGATATTTAGGTGTAGGGTGTGCTATTTAGGTTTTGTCACTGACTTTTTTAGATTAGGCAGCCTTGTGGGGCCTCCCTCCAAGGTGGGGGCCCGGGGCAAGTGCCCCTTTTGCCCTCCCATAAAGACGTCTCTGATGGAAAGGTGTGCATGTGCAGCATAGAGCAATGAACATATGGGAACATGAATCTCCATGTTAGAATGTAAAGATGAACATTGAATGCATGATGTGAGATATTGAAAGACCGTGGGCCTCATTACGAGTTTGGAGGCATCCATGCCCTTAACAAGGGCATGGCTGCCTCGAAACTCGGCTCAGGGTTCCCTGAATGGGGAATTACCGGGCCATTCCGACCTAGGAGGGCCCGGTATTTCCCCTTTCAGGGAACCCGGACCATGCCCATTCCCATTGAGCCCCTGTAGGGCTCAATGGGAATGGGGATGATGCTAACAATGGGCCCGCTAGTAACAGGCCCGTTGTTAGCATGCTGGTCCCCTCGCGGGACCCACAAAGGATGTCTGGTCTGACCAGATGTCAAGAACGGGTCCCGCGAGGGAACCTCATAATGAGGCGGAATGAGTTTAACGGCACCGGCACCTTTACCGGCGCCCTTAAAACCATTCTGCTAGGGTCGTAGTGAGGCCCCTTGTGTGTAAAATAAATTGTAATAATGAATACCAACAGTTTTTGTTCAGACGAATTGGCTTCAGTTTCTGTTCAAAACACTCACACAGTGACCTTCCACCTATTTTCTATCTATCTAAAACACCTTTTTGAAGCCACAGCAGGATGGAATGTATGGTGGATTGGGGCGAGCAACTGGGTAAATAAAGGCAGCCCTTAATAGGTTGACCTTTCAAAAATACTTGAATTTAAAACTCAAATGTGTGGTCCTCCTCCTGGGATAATGACATTTGACAGATACCAGAAGGTACTTTATGAGTCAGGGATGGAGATTTGTCACTGTGCATCAGATAATCAGACCCAGGGTCCGGCCATTGACTTTGAAAGAATGTTAATGACTTTACAGCAGACCAAAACCAACAAAGGAAGCAAATTGGTCAGATCACGTGTTCAGTTGGAAGTAAAGACATTTTATGTGAAATTGAAGGAACAATATGTATGTGATTTTGTTGAAATTTGAATTCACCAATCACTTCCAGCGTGAATAAAAATATAGTCTGTAAAAGAAGTAGGTACTCCTATTTCTTTTTTGCCAACCACAAAACTCCCTAAAGGGAGGAGTGCATAAAAATGCAATTCCCAACTGTTCACCATTCCTCAGACCCGGTATTAAAGCAGAGGGATGCTGAAAGTAAACTGAATATCTGGGTTTTGTGCTGGGGCAGAAACGTTTCTTGCCATAATTAAATAAAACAAAGTCTCTGAATGAAAAGCAAACGCTCTACTGAGAGTGGAAAAGTGACTCCCATAATCAAAGAGAGATTCTTCATGGCATTGTGGTGAAGGAAGAAGGTTTTCTCGATATATAAAACATGTTCTGTTTTTAAAAGACTGTTGTACTCCAACACTGCTAGCTTTTCCAAGTTTGCAGGGAGTTTAAAAATACAGAGTGTTGCATGTGTGAAAATGCTTTTGCCAATAGAAAAGTATTGCATGCTATTTAAGTTAAACTACATGTAAAGTGTATTGCTAAGTTTATGATCCGATCATGTTTTAACGTGCTACATGCTATCAAAAGTGAACCTCATCCAAAGTATTGTGGGGCCAAAGAGCCTGTGATCTGTCATACCCTAAGCCAACTAGTGGTTTCAATTTGTCTGAAAAGGGAAGTGTTAGGAAAGAAAAGCATTTGGGACACAGAGTGAGGTGGTGTGATTTGTGATTTTGTACCAATATGAATGTTCCTATTAATTAATATTTTCTTTCTATACACTGGCCTGGTTCTTGGCTTATCTATTGCTAAAGATCGAGGGACCTATTATGTGCTTCTATATGAATCACAGACAGGGCTAGATTGAATTTAAAAGGAATATTGATGTAGCGCTTTTGATTGGGAAGGGAAGGAATTCCCTGTATTGATTGTTGCCACATAAATATCTCCAGCCGACTGGGGTTGTTCATGCGTCACATGCAATAATTTGAATGTCCTTTCCAGATCCAGTGGCAGGGCCTATGGAAGCAGAAAAGATTGTGGTTCAAAAATACCACTAACATTTAAACAAGAATGAGTAGCCTTGGAATATAGTTTAACTGTGTTCAAATCCATTGTATACAAGCAGATTATGTTTTGCTATATGTTTGTTTCACACGTTTATCGTGCAAAGGTGTTTTATTGGTCTACTTTTTCCTCATCCATTGCAGTTCTTTGAAATGCTTCCTGAATAACTGCCCATTACCCCTTTGTCTGGCTTACTTAATCGAGGCACAGTCTGCCATAACCAGGCCTGGACGGGCCCACTGGCACACCAGGACTTTCCCCAGTAGGCCTCAGGGACATCGGGCTCTTGTTGGGGGAAGGATACATAAACATCAATGTCATCAATCCAGCCTGAGCCAGCCTGGGAGGTTTGCAGGCCCCTGGAGACCAGGCTGCCTGATTTCTTCCTTTTGTTGGGTGTCCTGACCCACGTTTGAGCTATCATGCTGCAACATTTGATGCTGTGGGCTTAGAAAATCCAAGATGGCCAAAAAGCCCACATGTGCGCCAGAATCCAGGAGAACCACACAGTTTGTGCGCACACCAAAATGGTTACCTAACTTGCCACCCACCAGTGTAAAGAAAGATCTTTGTTAACAAAATCCACTGTTACTGATGTCAAAAAGTTGCTGAAATCGTGGCTCATCGGACCACTTTAAAGATTCAACCCTTTTGTGGGGTTACACATAACCATTTTACTGTAAGGAGCCCCATCAAAACAATGTTAAGCAAGGATTATTTACTACCATGTAAGAACCATTCCTGTTTGGAATGCATTAATCCAAGAAAGATCCCAAAAATGGATGCAGTACCAACAAAATCCTCAAGGCGGCGCTAGCGGTCTAAACTCTGACAGGAGAACTGAGTGCAGTTGCTGACAAAGGAATTTGACTCAGCTGACTTCAAAGGCTGCATTTTAATCAAAAATTAGCCACCTGCTGTTCCCAGAGGCCAGAAGCCTGGGAAACCCTCTCACCTCAAGAGATTCACACCACAGCCCAGGATATCACATGGTCATAATAACCAAATGCAAAGTGACCCCCTGGTCTGCTGACCTAAGCCTCCCAGAGACCACACAATAGGCTCTTGCACTTGAATAGAATATGTTGATTTTGACTGTTTCCTGTCAACAAAGGCCTGCCTGCCAGCAGAGGCATGGTTTCTGACCCACCCAAGTCTTGGAGGCGGACTCCAACATTCTGAGAACTGAATTGAAAGCAAAAAATACAGTTTATAAAAATACTGATAACTCTTTGTAATTAAATGACAGGAATGTATAACTTTGAGAGCCTTAATTTAAAAAAATGTACCTTCGATTCAAGCCCAAACTCCAATTTGTGTGATGTTCTGGGGCAAAAACCCGCTATTTATTGACACCACATACTCTGTGTTTAAGCTAGAGATATGGGAAATTACTGGAGTAGGTATGGACAGCCTGTGTATATGTGTATAACTTTTAATGAAGAACCAAGGTTGCATAACCCACTAAAATCGAAAATAAGTTGCCATTTCTGAATGCAAGCCCCCAGGAAGAGCAGAGTTTGAACAGAGTATACCTCATGTGATATGTGAGGGGTGCATGTAATTTTAAACAACTGTGTATCTGTGCAATATGTATTTGAATCAAATATAGATTTGTGGGCAAACGGACCAGGGGAGGATCCTCTGACCCATAAAACCTACAGCATCACTCTGACTCACATTTCCTTCCCCAATCATGGGAGAGGGGAGAATTGGGCCAATGACAGGTAGAGAGGGGCAGGCTTAGCTAGGCCCAGGCACACACCCACTTTCAAAACACATAAAAAGAGACTGCTGGGACAGGTAGAGACATTCAAATCCAGTTGCTGCAACGCGCTCTGCCGGACCACACAACATCCAGAAGATACCAGATCCAACACTTAGACTTTAAAACTCCAAAGAACTTGTTTCAGAACTCAAAGCAAGGGCCTAAACCCACAAACTGAGAACTCTTCTCAGCAGGCCTCAGCATCCAGCAAACCTAACAGCGGTAGCAGCATCCAGGAGCCGTGCAGATCAGCGCTGTGTCCAGAGAAAGCTGTGCAGAAAGATCCAGAAGCAGTGCTGTACCCAGAGAAAGCAGAGCAGTATCCAGAACCCGAGGCCAGAGATCCAGAGTGACCCAGACCGCTGTGAGCAGAACCAGAGAGCTGACCCAGACCACTGTGAAGTGCCGAGACCAGAACCGGAGTCCAGTCCAAAACCTGACCAGATCCGTGGCGAGGCCTATTTCAAAAATATATTGTGAGTACCTAGCAGAACTGTGCAGAACCAATCTCTTAGTTAAAATAATCTAATCCAAACTATTTTAATCTAACCAGAACTGCCTCCTACCTGTCACCTGTCATTTGTAAAGCTGCACCACTGTCACTTGTCACTTCTGAAGCTGCAAGCTGTCACCTGTCATTTTGAGTTTACTTTAAATCCGAAAAACTACCTTTATTTAATCGTCCGTATCTCTAGAACCGTTTGGGCTAGGAACTTGGTTTAACTTTCCTCTGAAAGCTTAGAATCGTACCTTTCCAGCAAGCCTAGACCCGACTTCCTACTCCTTATATTCTCTCCACAATCAGGATTCACGCATTCGCGAATTTTACCGCGATTTGGCCCGATTTCTTTACTTGTAAAAAGATAGCTGCTTTTGCCTGAACTGCTAAAATTCGTTTGCATCTTAATCACCATCTCTGAATCATTGCTAAAGTGAACCTGCACTCATCCCTAGTATCTCTCACTCACACTGAACCTCCTAAAGGGAATTAAAAGCATTTTCAGCATATTTCTCAATGAATTGTCACCATATTCAAAGCATTTTGCCTGTGTTTCAAAACTCCTATCTGTTGTATAAGCTGCTGGGGGGGGGGGATTGAACTGGATTCTATTTGATTGCATTCCTAAGAACTGTGTGCTCTCCTCTTCATCTCCTTACATTGCATAAAGGGGGGCGGGTGAATTGTCCAAGAAAGTGATTACATTGTCTTTTGCTGAAATCCTATCAAGTTATTTTCTGTACTGCAATTTCATTCCACATTGCATCTATTTGAAACCATAAAAGTATTGTTGCTATCTTATCCATCCTATACCCACTCACCATTGATTATAAAGAAGTGTGCTAGTGGCAGACTATCCATTATTGATTACTGCTCAGATTAAGTGTGATATTCAATTATTAATTCATTATAAAAGTGTGATATATATATATATACTATTTAATTTTTTTTTCAAATAAACCTTTTAAACTTGCAAAACAGATCTACTTCTTGGCTCAGTGGGGTCAGGGGGATTCTAAGAGAGGGGTGTTATACAGGGGTTGTCATCCAGAATATGAACCTGGACATAAAGATATATCAATAAGGGTTTTTCATTCAGTATCCCAGGCTAGGCATTCTCTTGGCTGTAGTTCTGGATTGAATATTCTTACACTTTGCCGCCACGGCTCACCTCCTGCCTGTGCATTGTGGAGGGCCCCCTACACGTACCCTAGTGTGCTTGTCGCATGCACAGGTGCTGAGGTGCAGCCTGGGCTGGCACCACCTGTGCCGATGACCTGCTGTGCAGTGCCCTATCATGCATACGAGGTGTGAGCTGAGAGCTCACACTCACTCAGTCAGCTGCTTCAGTTCCACAAAGCTACGTTTGTTTGTGCATGTGCTGCCTTAATTTAATATTGGCATATTGTCACATTGGTTGGTTTAGCTATCTCGCCCGGGCCCGGCTGGCCGGCTGGGTGTTTAATTTCTTCATGTCGGATGTCATGACACTGACAGGGACGCAGTGTAAGACTAGCAATGGGGGGTTTGGGCAGGGCCAATGGGAGGTGACATGCATTGCTAACTGCGGGAGGAGATCAGATTGCATGTCAGTTTTCGCTTTGTTGTAAGTTCATTGAACACAACTAGGTTAAATTGTCAACACTCCTTTGCATCCTTCTTTCCTTTTCGTGCTTTCTGCATTTCTTCCTAACCCCTTCCTCTCCCCCTCCTTCTTCCCGTTTTTCTCCCTTCTCATCTCTCGTGTCACTCTTTCCTCCTGGTGTTCTTCTGCTCTCACACGTTCGAGCTCTCTGTTTTTGGAATTCCGTCTCCTTTCTTCTTGGTCACAGCAAAGGACCGATCTAGTGCCAATGCTCCTCAATTCAGAATCAGGAAGTTGTGGCTCTTGGGTGCCTGCAGCTCCATTTACAGCCTCTGTGATCTTTGGCCCCGGTACCCTTCTGGCAATACGAAATAATGTGCATATAAAGTGGCTTTCATGGTAGGTCCAACACGCGACTGACCTTGTCCCAGCCCTCTCATCCTTTCACAGACATGTCAGTACATTTTCAGATCTTGCCATTGGTGTCAATGGCTCAAGTTAAAAACTTCTCAAGACTGATTCCGGCGCTCGCTGCAACAAATGGTGTGGAAATGCAGTGCTTACCTTTACCATCACTTTGCCTGCAGCTCACTCACTGGCAAATGCACAGACCAGAGGAAAAAACGATGCCCTTCTACAACTGCAGTCATGACAACACTGTCCTTTTGGACGTTGCAACTGTGTGCCTTAAAAGGTCTTTGCATTGCATTCAAACAGCGTTGTACACCACGGAACTGTCCCTTTAAGGTAGGTACTAATGTCCGGAAGTGACGTTCTGGCAACAAAATAGTGAAAACATGCTCCAGGGTGACCACCCTGTCCTAATACACTTATCACAGGGCTGCTGAGAATCGCCAGGATTACCCCATTAAACCTCGAGTCCTACTGTGTTGCAGTGTCCGAGCCAAGTCGGGAGGTGTGGGGGAAGTCAGAGATCCCTTGTAAATCCCGATTAGTCCTCCTGATGCCCGTCAAATGGTGAAATGGTATTGACCTGTGTGTGGCCCATGGTGATCGCTTCGCCCCATCTGGCACCAACAAATGACACGCACCATCGTTTCTTAGGAGAAGTGCAGTGCATGTAATTAGACAGCAGCCGGCGGTAGTAGCACTTTTCAACAATGCTGCAACACAATTGTATTGGGAATTATGCACGTTTCCGCCCTAGCTAGGCAAAACTGCACAGTACCGTCGCATGCATGACAAACCTGCTGAGAAATACCGTTACTGTTCCATTAAAAGTATTCAAGCAATGCCGAGAAATGCCAAATTGCCCAATTAAATGTGATGCAGCTCTGATGAGAAATGCTGTTTCTGCCCCTCTAGATGCATTGCCAATCTACCCACACTTGACAGCAGTATCTCATCACATGTATGAGAGCTCTACTGAGAAGTGCCCGTTCTCTCCCGTTAAAAGTATTGCCGCTCTGCTCTGCTTTGCTGAGAAGTGTCTATACTGCCCCCTTTAATGCACTGCAGCTCCACCCAGAAAGGATTGCAAATCTATTTCTGTACCATTAAATGTATTGCAGCAGTGCTCCAATGTGCAGATTCTGCCCTGTTAACCACCCGGAAGCTCTTCTGAGAAATTGTGGTGCAGATCCCGTATTGCAGTTAAACCCAGACGTCAAAGTACGTTCACATCCCAAGTATGACAGCCCTGATCAGAAGTGCTGCTACGCGCCCATTAAAACTATTGCAGCTATGCATTCTACTTCAATGACCTACAGCACCGCTAAGACATGTTGCTGCTGCCCCATTGTATTTGCTGCAGCCCTACTGCAAAGTGATGGTACTGTACAAGTGAATGAATTGCAGCCCTGCTGAGAAGTAAATTTGCTGTCACATTAGTGTACTGTAACCCCGCGCAAGGGTGCTGCTGCTGTCCCATTGAAAGTATTGCTACTGTGACACACACATGTCAAGCTCAGCAGTACATCCTTCTGTAAACCCCATCCAACAGCCAGGTCGGCCATCAGTTCTCATATTTTAGTTTCATCTCACCGAGGCAGTTATTATTTAATCATTGCATTTTGGCTAAACTCCTGTTTTTACTTAGCTAGTCCGGCTTTTATTGTTTTCACAGCTACAAAATAAGTGCTGACAGTAATTTATATTTAAAAGTGCTGGAAGTTTGCTGCGCAGCAGGGCCGAGTCTGTGAGGAGTGCCATCTGGGTGCTTTGTATTCTGAAACCCAGACCTTGGTGGGCCATGGGTAGGTAGGAATTTTTTCAAAGTGTCGGGGTGATCTATCTCTCTACTCACGAAAAGCCACGTTTAAACATTTTCCTTCGAGTTCGAGTGGTTATTTTTCATGTGTATATCCACTTTCACTCGGTAGGTTTTGCCACGTAAAATGCTCCACGACTGTCAACTGAGAGCTAGATGTACAGATAACATGAGACTTACTCGCAGATTACTGCATCCACCTCAATCTATGTATGGGGTTGTTCCTTCACAGAGCAAGCTGTCAATCCCTTCTTTCAGCACTTGCTTTGTGCTTTGAAACACAATTTCTTGATGTATAAGCGCCTTACAAATGCACAATAAAAATAAATATATAGGCTGACCGTCTTTTAATATCGCTGTATCTTTAAAAAAATAAATAAAGAAAGAGTGACTACTTCCTCCTTGGCTGTTCTGCTCCCTTCCCCACACACAACACAGCTTTAATTGGAACTGTATAAATGTCAACCAGTTCTGCCTTCAGCCACTCCATGTTCAACTAGTGTGCCTGTCCTTCACCGAAGTCCTGTTAAAAACAAGCATTGGCAAAGCCAACAGTTTAAGCTTGTGTATCGATATTAGGCATTCACCAGGCAGTGCCATTATATGCTCAGGTAATCACTACTTTGCAGCTGCTACCATCAATGGACAGTTAATACCACTGTGGCAGTGCCTGGCAAATGCTTTTCCCATGCCTACGTAATAGACTAAACGGTTGGCATAGCCAATGCTCATTTAAGAATGCCTTTTATCTGTGTGCCCTTCCCAGCACAGGAATTGGATGGAATGGATTAGGGATGCATGTTGTCAGGGCACATTTAATACTGGATTAGTTTTTCTCATCTGTAGAATGTGTAACATCCCTGTACAGCCCCACTTGTCCCTGTGTATATAGTCCCATCATGAAACGTTTTTAAATATGACTTTTCAATCATATATGTTTAAAACATGCTTTCAATGCACTCATTCTGACTAATTGTATTCATTGTTTTCTTGGGGGATACTCCCAATCCTCTCAAGTAAAGTTGGACTAATGTGCTGTTGTTGCTAGTTTGGCAAAATAGTCAATAGTACAAATAGTTTAAAGTGATTACACATTTTAAAGTTTATGTAATTATTTTGATAGCTGTGTTCTTTGCCTACTACATGTGAATCTATTATATGTGCATCACGTATGTAAATCTCTGACATGCCTCTTATGATTTGTTCCTATTTATATATGAAAGGTTGTTTTCAATAAACAAGCAAGTACTGTGAATCCTGCTAAAACAATCTATATTTGAACTTGTTTTTAAATACATTTTTCTTCAGCAAACGTTTTGCACTTAAAAAATATTATTTTGTTCTGGCAACAAATGGTAGCATTTATTTGCATTAAAACAAATTACTATGAAAATGTGAACAAATACATTCAATTGGAACACTGTCAGATTATATTACATATTGCTACCAGAGATCCATATTGGGTATATTTTGCCCCTATATTTAGGCAGTACACGTCAGCAATTGTGCCAATTAATGTCTACTACTATATCCAATCTACTTTAATATAATGTGCACATACCCTCTTTTTCTGAAATTATCACTGGCTGATGTTCCTACTTTAAGTTATAGTGAAGAAGACAATAATCAATGATATGTTTCCCAAACATGAAATGAAGAACTAATTAAAATAAAGACATCTTTCCATGCGTTTACCTTCAGGAATCCTTGAAAGCTAACATCATTCCGGCGGCTTAATAGTTAGAAATGAGCCTTGTTTATTCGTGAGTGAAAGTTAATATAAAAAGAATTATAGCTGCCTTGATACCTTGCTATCTTGCTACCAAATGTAGCAGAGACATGATGGTGCTTACAACAAAGAGTCAACAGTAAAATTCAAACTAAAGTTGATGAGGCAATACCAACATAACCAATGCCAAAGATACATTAACATAAATTGTTAAACAAATCAACACATTTAGATAAGTCACTCGTATCAAAAAGCAAATAATCTAACTAAAGATATCGTTTCAGTCTGAAATAATGTATCAATTGTTGGCTGATGACTATTTGTCAAAACAATCTACTGAAAGCTTTGGTGGATTCTATCAGACCAAGGTGTTCCGCATCAACGCAGATATGTTATGTTCTCAGACTCTTTTGGAAGTGACTCTATGAACAAGGATACATAGATTTATAAAAGCTATTTAAAATGGAGAATTAAATATAAGTACATTTTTCAATTGTGGTAATCTAAGATTTCTTTTATTTTTTTAATGTCCTTTTTAATCTGGTTTGTTTGTCAATGATGTTGTGTGGAAATCTGTAGTAACTGAAACACACAAAAATAAAAATAAAACATGGACACATAACAGATGATATATTTCCTCCCTTTTCAATAGGGAAACCTTTTCTGGGAGAGGCTCGCTGAGGGAAAGACAACAAGACCTGCAACTTCAAAGTTACTGGCATCAACGCTCTTCTATCACTGTCTGCACTCGTAGATGGGCATACCAGAGAAGAGTCAATAGAAACAATTTCCCCAGCACATGTGAACTGGACTTGCCAGCCCTTAAAGCTGAGTAGCAATTCCCTGTAGATGGATGGGGATGCAGATTTTATTCATATATCAATAATCGAAACGACTCAGGTAATTTGGCAAAAGGAAGACTGTTTAATTTTCAATTGTCTAAAACAGGGAGTACAACGAACATCAATGCACTCGCTCGATCCTCTTAAAGCATCTTATAAAAAACTGGGTTCCTATACCAAAAATGTGTCATCAGTGACGTTAACCTGCATCACTACCAACATCATCCTACGTGGCAAACTACAAAAACCTATGAGCAGTATTGATAGGTTCAAAGTGAATATCTAAGCATACACTCTATACTAGTATGGGTCAGTGAATGAAAGTGATAAGGTACTTAACATATCAGGTGGGGCAACTAAGCCCTCACCTCCAAATGGCCACTATGAATGTCACTAAATGTACCACATCCCATTGGCTATGCAAACTATAGGACCCTTAATTACGTGGTCCTCTACAATTGGTTGGCTTCTAACCACCTTCAATACTTTTCGACCTACGTCTAGCAGCAGGCAGGCTGAACATCCAGGTGCTGGTGAGCTCGTTTTAGCACCAGCTTCCCCCCAATTTGCAAACTAATCCATCATCACCTCAATGGTCCATTGTCAATTAGGGCTTTGAAGCACGGCATTGAGTTTGTTCTTAGATCTGAGAAATTCAGGGAGTGAAAGCACGGTCTGCCCTCATGCGTAGGTGTGACCATCTCGTCCATCCACCTTCATCCTTCCACGTGACTAGAGACCATGGAATCGAGCTTCTGGTGAATTTAAAATACACATTTTTAATAGAACTCTGACGTCTTTTGTTTTTGTCCATGCCTTCAGAACAGGAGTTCTGTTCTTTCACACGATTTGTATCCATTGTCAGTTTGGTCCACTTTGATAAGACCTTGGCTTCTTGGCTCACCCGACTTTGGCTTCCGTGATTCATTTTGTTAATTCAGCTGCTTTTTAACTGCGATACACTGACATTAGGCCTTCTTGTTACTGTTCAGCACTGCTATAATGCGTAGTGGAAACATCCATCTTTACTTGTCCATATGCATATATATGTATATATATATATATATATATATATATATATATATATATATATATATATATATATATATATATATATATATATATATATGTAAAAAAGGACTGGAAACCAATCCGAGTTACATCGGCACTCCGGCTGTGATAAAAGCGAAAGACTGGATATCTCCAACAAATCCACACACAGGCTTGTGCACCGTGCAGTCAAAGTGTCCTTTATTATTTGAAATACATGGACAAAGGAGGCAGCAACGGTCTTGGATGCAAGAAAAGGAACGACGCGTTTCACCCTACTCGGGCTTCGTCTGGTATGTGACATAGAGAGAGGACTGTAGTGTTATAGAGCAAAGTGTATACGTCCTTTTTCAATGTTTTGCACTTAAGTAAAGTAACAAGTGGTAGACAAGAAGGCAGCCATGTTGGAACTTGCATGACCACCCATTTCAGTGCATTCATGAGAGACACGGTGTTTTTATAGGCACTATAGTAATTCGAAACGCTTTTGTCAAATCAAACCAATTATCCCATGTGGGTTGGGGGATGGACAATTTGCCTGAAATTACTGGTATAAAATGATGTATTTTCATCCTAGTGTTTGCCAATACCGACAAAATTAAGAGAAACGATTGTACATCGTCTTCTATTATACTAGGTTTGTTTAATTCAGCCCTAGTGGGCCGACACAGTGTCTCAGCATGAACTGAAATGTGGTGCCACAAAAGTTTACAAAATACATGTTGCAGACATCAAAATTGAAATATGCAGATGTTTCATAGGTAATAAAGTGCTGTGTGCTATGTAAACATTAAAGGACTATTAATTGACAAAGTTCTGAGTGCTATCAATAAAGTGCATAATATAAAGTGCATATTGCAAAATCACAAGTAGTTGGTAATTTGACCATGGGCTGTATGTAACCCTTGCGGGTGCCTCTATGGTATGTTCTATCCTACTCAGATCGCATCAACTCCACAGAAATTTACTGGGAAACGCTAAAAAGCGCTAAAAACGCTAAAAACGCAGCAAGGGGTAAGGAAGGAGGGGGGAAGGGGGGGAAGGGGGGCATAAAACTGTCATTAATATATATCATAAGTATCAAAAAAAAATATATATATATATATATATATATATATATTGGCGCTTGCCGCAATCTATTCACTATAAAGCCAGCCTCATGATTACTTCGTCTGTCTGCATTTCATGCATCTGTACACATGTAAAATGACTTGATTTCTTCATCAGTTCTTTGGCATAAGCTTCTTCACCTTGATCCCAAGATGTCACTTATCCTCAATACTTTCTTGATGCCTCATAGAATATCTTCATTCTCTTATGTCTCTGCATCTTTTATGTATGTCAGCTCGACTCTGTGTGACATCCCATTCGTCTTTACCGTTTATCTACTCTGCTTCTTCAGAAATCTCATTTAAATGACTATCATACTTCTTTGTATGCAGGTATGGCTTCCTCAATGGGAATCTTGCTTCTAGGATTCTCTTAGGTATTGAGATATCTAAAGGTGCTGCACAGTTTTCATACTCTGCCTTTTGTCATTTTAACTGATCCCTGTATGTCACATACTCTGGTTTCCAATCTACAGGCAACATAGGCTACGTGGTTGAAGTGAGGGTACTTTGCTCCTCCTCTACACATGCACTAACTGGTTCTGCACATAAATTGAGATTAGACAATATTTTAGAAAAATCAGGCTAAAATGTTTTTTCAGTGACCAAACTAACATATAATCCACAGCGACGCACGGCTGAGGAATACATCCTCTGATAACTCAAAGACTAATGAAATCCTAACATTTGAAAAAGTGGTTCTAAAAGACATGGCCTCACTACAAACAAAAGCCAAACGTTCAGTGTCTAATCTTAATCCTTGCAAAAGACATGCACTAAATACCTTCAAACGAGTTCCTGAGGTTATCAAGCCCGCCGACAAAGGAGGTGGTATTGTTATTACGAATCACGGCTATGAAGCGATGCCCTTTAAATTGTTAAATATAGGGATCCACTACAACAAACTTTACAAAGACCCTACAGTTTACATTCAAACACTGATAGGGAATGCTACTTTATTAGCACTTGAATATGAGTATCTGAATAAATCTGACCCTGCATACCATCTTTTTTTGTCTTACTTAATCTTCATTAAAGCCTGGTAAAACCTCCTGGAAGACCAATAATCTATGGTAGATCATTTTTTGCAGACAATAGGTCTGAAGCCTGAAACATACCTTAAACACACTAAGGATGTCTTTGACTCATTTGATAATTTACAATTTGATGACCAGATATAACTCCAGGTCACAATGCTTACCTAAGCACTATAAACCAATATTCCTCAGTGATTGAATGTGTCAGGCACGTTTTAAATACAGCTATCCTTGACAGTATAAACCCTAATGTTTTCAACAAAGAATTGATGTCAAAACCTTTGATAATAATTACTTTCAATTTACTATAATCTTTTACAACCCATAAAGTGCTCGGCTATGGGGACCGTCTTTGCCCCGAGTCTAGTTTTTCTGTCCCATTGGCTACAAAAACTATAGGACCCTTAATTACGCATGTCTCAATATGAAAATAAAAACTTTTTTTACCACAACCAATCCCTTTTTGACAAAAATCAAAATATGGAAACACTATATGGAAATTATTTAAATAATCTGGCGTGTTAATCTGGAATGATTAGCCCACTTCCAGATATGGTTAACCAACTTAATCCACACATCTAGTTTAAGAAGGAAGTGAGTGCTATGAAAATTCATTGTTGGGACATTACCATCAGAAACCCAGGAAAAATGAACATGCTGCCTATATAGAAAGTGCACAGATCACAACTCCCTGCTTCATTATAACAGCTATCAGCCTGGGTCCCTAAAGGGCATCTCCGCTGCTGACAATATTTGCAAATTCATAGGAATTGCAATTCCATCCATGACTATAATGAACAGTCTTTAACACTAGTTCGATTGCCTCGAGGCATTTTGCCCTTGAAAATTGGTAAACATTCCTACAATTGAGCATGGCATACCCCTTGTGACATTTACTTAATATGGAAGATAAAGGGGAAGACAATAACAAACTAGTTTGTGTCACTACATTTATTCCTAATGCTACTTAAATTAAACAGATCATGAAGAAGCATTAGTCTTTAGTCCAATTACTTCCTGGGGGGAACAGCTACCTTTAACTGCTTAAAAATGAAATAAGAACCTAGGGGACCAATTGGTGAATCCCAAATACTCCTTGCTTAACATATGAAGGAGGCAATCATTGCTCTCGGCAAACTGCGAGCCATGTGCTGTTTGCAAATTAAAAAGAAAAGTGAGCAGTTTTACGATTGTCAACTGTACTTTGGAGACTCAAACAGTTAACCAACTGCAAACTATCAGGAGTAGTATACTGTATTGAATGCCCAATGTGGTTTAAGGTATACCATCCATATGACATCGGCGGCTAATGTTAGAATAGGAGAACACAGTTCTTGCAAAAATATGAATACACCTGTAGTCAAACATTTTCTTGAAAACAACCACACAGTAAATTACCTTCTGTGGTGGATTGCTAACTAAGTACCACACCGGACATGGCAAGAAGATTTTTATACAAAGAACATGCTTGGATCCACAGAATGGATAGCTATCAACAGGCTCTGAATGAGGATTGTGATTGGACAATTTTAACAAATGTTGGCTGAAGGTATGCAACATGATTCTAGTTGATCTTTGTGTATACTGATGCCCCGGGATTATAGATACATTACTGCCTATGCGTATTCTTAGATTAATCATCAATGACAAAAGGTTTATGGCAATGGAGCAATATATCGCTTCCAAACTAAGTTAGTGGACACACTTTTAGTTTCTTGCAGGACACCATAAAACTCATTTTCTTGACCTTCACTCCCAATTATATTCTTACTTTATTCAAGAGTTGGTTACAATTATCAAACTCATTTACACCTGGAGAAAGAAGCAATCTCATTGAGACTCTGATATTAGAACTGATGCTTCAATTTACACATTCAAGCTAATAAATATCCCGCTGGACTGATACACATGACCTAGGAACATGTGCTAGTTTGCTTATAAGATGTACTGTGGGTGTTCAAGCGCTTCATGAAACACTATTTCTATATAAAGGGATTTTTTTCTCTCCAATAAACAAGTATGTAATGTGAATCATGCTGAAACAATTTACATTTAAACTATTTTTTAAATAAAAAATGTTTTCTTCAGCATTTTGCAACTAACAAACTTTATGTTGTCCTGGCAACAAATGATATCATTGCATGCAAATAATTATTATGAAATATTGAACATATATATCCAATTGGAACACTCTCTGTCTCAGGAGGATAGCTCAGGGGCAACATGCTCGCCTTGGAATCAAGACTACACGGAGCAACACAGCTTCGATCCCTGGGTCCGCACTTAGAAACCTCTGGGTATTAAGCATGTTATAAATAACCTATCATATCATATAAAAGCAAGCTGCAGAGGAATGGGCCACCCTCTATCAAGAGATGTATTCCCTTTCATTCTCTAGAATGGTTTCACTATTTTGCTAAATATGTAGTTTGCCTAAATGAGAGTGCATCTTCCCTTTAGAAAGTAATTGATGCACACTTTCAGTCTCTCTGCAACAGCGCCACATACATACTTGTATGGCAGCTGAGTAGGTGTGTTCTATAATTTTCGTGTGAAAGACATATTTGTGTGTACTTGATGACACTGTCCTTACAGTGGAGGGATACCATTAGAAAATCAGTTTTTTCATGATTAGAGTAAGTCCATGGAGATTCACTTTCAAAGTTTCTGTTAGGATCACTGGAGGAAACGTTAGAATGTATCTGATCTGATGTATGAGCAAACAAAACCTCCTTTGAGACTGTGTAGTTAGGGTTATGTTGGTGTTTCCATAGGAAGTGAATTTTTTGGGTGGCTTATAACTTCGCTCCCTCTGGACGAATCCTCACCAAACTTTGCAAAAAAAAGTATATGGCCCACTCTATTTGCAAAGTTTGGTGAGGATTCGTCCAAGGGAGGAAAAGTTATAGGGGGGTCCCAAAGCTTGTGTTTTTTCCTATAGACATAATGAGAAAAAACTTTCTGCATGGCTACAGGCCAAACCGCTGGACGGATTTACACCAAATTTGCAGCAGGAGCGGGGGCTTGCTTTTTGCAAATTTGGTGTAAATCCGTCCAGTAGTTTTTTATAAAATGACCAAAACGTAAGGCAAAAAAATTAGTGATATCTGTGTTCACTTCGCAGACGGACTTCCCTGTTTGCTCCGCGGACAGCACCCCGATTGGCCCATGGCCTTGCGTCATGTCCGCGGACATGCAACGTGTTCGCTGATTGGACGGCGTGAGGCGTGGAGCGCGTCAGATTTTCTGTGGCGCCCGCTATCTTGTATTCGCCGTCGACCGCGTACAGCGCGGTGAAACGTGGATAAAAAATTGTATTTAGTGCCGTGTGTAAGAGTGTTTGGGGAGGGTGGGGGAGTATGAGCTAGGTTCAATGTTTTGTTTTTTTATGTGCTAGGCGTTTTTGTTGTGTTCGATTTGTCCACGGAGAGCACGGCTGTTCTGACATTTTGTAAATAAACTAAATGGTGGGGTGTTTAGAGGACAGAGTATGTGTCATTTTTGTTCGCAAGGAAGGTAAAAATGAGCTATCAACACTCGCGGTGTACTTAATTGTCAATTAAGGGGATCAATTCGGCGGTGATAATGCGCGGTAGAAAACATTATGCCACTTTGAACGAACAAGTTCAACTTGAGCGGTCTTTAATGCTATGCTATTGTAATTATATTTGGTATAAAATAATCTAAAGGGTTACTTACAGTACAATTGCAATTTCCATTGTCTACGAGTAGTGCAGTCCCAAAATACGGCTCCGTGTGTGCGAACGATCTTTTGCATAGTGATATAATATATAAAAGTGGTTTCGTTTCAGAAATGTCATCCTTATCTTCTCTTATGTTTTAGCAACACTCCTTCAAGAGAAGTCTTTCATCACAATCTCTGTCTGTCAAGGTCAAAACACAATACAACCTTATAGTCCACTTCGTGAGCCTCTCCGGGGCCCGAGAAAAAAATGGAAGCAGCTGACCTTCACTGTGAACGAGCATAAATTCTTACTTTGCAACATTCTGTGTAAAGCCATCTGTGAGAAGTTGGTTTTTGCACGCCATGTTTGTATATTGTTTGTATAATATTAAAAAAAGTTTGTTTAAGGGACGTTATGGTTCTAAGTACAGCCGAAAGACCCCAGAAAATCACAAGTTATGGTAAGCTATGAAAAATAACTCGCGCCACCACCGTGCACTGCTAAGACTAACACGCAGGACATCAAAGATGACATCGCAAATGTCATTGATGAAATCACTGATGACATCACATGTGTATGTACTTTTCATGGAATTTGTGTACTAGGGATTTTTATTATAATGTTGCGAAAAAAGTGTCAAGGATATTGCAATAAATATCATACCGTTATTAGTGCTTTGAACGATGCATTGATATAAATAGCATTGTATTATGGGATTCTATCTAATATACTGAGCTACTAATGGAGAAGCATAGCATTGTGTACAGAGTACAAGATGAAAGTATAATATTTGTAATGTTAATATGTTGAATAATGAAATGATAATTGTCCTGAAATGTTTGAAAATTCACAAAATGGGGGTGTTCTGAGGACGTTATTCGTATTGTGTGATTGCTTAGCTGTATGCAATGAGGGAATGGCACAGAGAGTAAAGTGGACGCCATCCGCGGACACCGCGGCTGTTCGTGGACAGGGCGTGCTACATCCGGGTTTTTCCAGGAATACGGATCAGCCAATCAGATGTCGAGGTTGTGGATTTGTGTTGAAAGAGACTGTTTGTGGTGAAGATGGCAGAAGTAGAGAAAGTCAGGGTGTTGGTGCTTGGAGATATGTTTGTGCATGGTTTACAACAGTACACTCAATGCAGGCATGTTGCAAAGAACTTTGATGTGAAAGGATTGAGGTGATGTGGAGCACTGTGCCTGATTGCAATGTACAGGGAATTGTAGAAGTTTGTGAGGATATGGCCACGATTAACAGTCCGCATGTGGTAGTTTTGCACTATGGTGCTTTCCATTTGGGCAACGTCAGTGCCCCTACTTGGTTGGCTGATTTGGAACGCTTTGTTCAAGCCGTAATGAAGATCCTTCCAAATGCAAAAGTAATTTTTTCTGGATTACTACCTAGGGCAATATGGGACAATAGTTCAGTTTTTTGTCCTCAGCAAAACATTGCTAGGTGTGTCATCAACCGAGGCATGTGTGCCTTCATGCTTAGAGCTGGTATGTTCTTCTGTAATAATGAGAATATTGATGCCAGTAATGCTGTTAATTTTAAAGAAGATGGCATCTCTTTATCTTTTATGGGAAATGTCTTTCTATTTTGGAATGTAAGGGTTGCTTTGGAGAAGGTTATGTGAAGATTTTAAGAGTAAAGTAAGAAAAGAAAAACAAGAAAAAAAATACAAAATAACAGGTGTCTGTCCAGCATCTGTAAAAAAAACAAAAAAACAACTCTTTTCAGAGCCAACTTCAAAGGGGAAATGGGGCACACTATTTAAATTTACATTCACCACGCTCAGATTTTCGATATGTCCGCGGACATGCCGGTAGTCCGCGGACATGAAAATCACTACGAGGGGGTTAGTATGTTCTATGTTACATGTATATGAAGTCAGGGATATTATGGTTAAGTTGTGCTACTACAAACCTATGAAATTCAGTGAAAAAACTTTGTTATAGGGACATTATGGTTAAGTTGCGCTACTAAAAACCTATGAAATTCAGTGAAAAAACTTAGTTAAAGGGACGTTATGGTTCAAAGTAAAACCAAAAAACCCCTGAAATTCGGCAGTTATGATAAGATAAGTAACCATAACTCGCGCCACCGTGCACTGCTAACACTAACACCCAGGACATCAAAGATGACATCACAAATGTCATTGATGACATCACTGATGACATCACATGTCTGGCTCCCCCTTTTTTTCCTTTACTGATATATCTAGGCCACATGGTTTTGCTCAGTAACAGTCAAGGGGCCTCATTACGACCCTGGCGTATATATTCTTCCAACCAGTGATTACACAGGCAATCGAGTCACACTTCTGGTAGGCTCAATCACGCAAAGGTTTCGCCAAAGTCCAGATACAGATTAAAACATATATCCTGTTGCTTGATCACATTACTCATCCACTAGTGAGATACATTTAAATAAACGAATGGAGAGGAAGAAAGAAAGCAAGAAAGAAAGAAAGAAAAAAAGAAAGAAAGAAAGAAAGAAAGAAAGAAAGAAAGAAAGAAAGAAAGAAAGAAAGAAAGACAGCCATTTGACCGTTGTCCTTCATCGCTGTTTGGCATCCACAGTCCCAGTTTAAAACCAGCCATTACCAGATGCGTAAATGGTGACCAACATAGCACATGTCTAAACAATAAATACGGATATTACACTTATTGAGGACGTGTGTCACACACCAAAGTACCAAAGTGTGCCTTGCATCAGTGCTAGATATCCTCAAAAACTATATATATATATATATATATATGTATATATATATATATATATATTACATGGCCACGGTAGTGGCCATGTAGTTATGGTGAAGTTGCTGTTTCCATAGGAAGAGCACTTTTTGGGCGGCTTATAACTTCGCTCTCCCTGGACGAATCCTCACCAAACTTTGCAAAAAAAGTTTTTGGGTCACTCTGAATTCTGTTGCAAAGTTTGGTGAGGATTTGTCCAGGGGGGGCAAAGTTATAGGGGGGTCCCAAAACTTTTGTTTTTCCCATAGACATAATGGGAAAAAACTTTGCTCACGCCTACAGCCCAAACCGCTGGACGGATTTACACCAAATTTGCGGCAGGGGCGGCGGCTTGGTCCCGAAAGCGTGCTTTGCTTTATTTGGTGTAAATCCGTACAGTAGTTTTTAAGAAAATGACAAAAATGTAAGTGAAAAAAATTAGTGATATCTGTGTTCGCTTCGCGGACACACTTCCCTGTTCGCTCCGCGGACAGGACGGTGATTGGGCAAGCAGCTTGCGTGATGTCCGCGGACATCTGACGTGCTCTCTCATTGGATGCGGTGAAAGCGTGCAGTGCGTCTGGCTTCAGACACGCCCGCCATCTTTGTGCCTCGCAAGAGAGGCTTTGTATCCCTCCTGCACAGTAAGTCCCTCACCCCCGCTCATGCCCGTGTCTGTCTCCTGTACCTCCCACCCCCCCGCTCATGCCCCGTGTGTCCTTCTTGTCACCCCCACTCATGCTCTGTGTCTTCCCTTTTCCTCCAGCCCCCCGCTCACGCCATCAGCACACGGTGGCCAGCGGAGGGCCGAGGAGCGGGATCTGCCACCTGCACACGAACGTCGTGTGTCTTTCTCCCTCTCGCCCACGCCCCACTCATGTCCGTGTGTCTTTCTCCCTCCCACCCACCCCCGCTCATGTCCGTGTGTCTTTCTTCCTTGCGCCCACCCCCTGCTCATGCCCCGCTTGTGCCCTGCTCGTCTCTCACACCCGCCCACCCCCGCTCATGCCCCGTGTGTCTCTCCCACCCCCGTGTGTCTCTCTCATCCCCCGCTCATGTCTGTGTGTCTCTCCCCTCCCGCCCACCCCCTGCTCATGTCCGTGTGTCTCTCCCCTCCCGCCCAACCCCCGCTCATGTCCCTGTGTCTCTCCCCACCCGCTGCCCCCGCTCATGCCCCGTGTGTCTCTTTATATCCCCCGCACCCCCGCTCATGCCCCGTGTATCTCTCTCCCCTTCCCCCCACCCCCTGCTCATGCCCCGTGTGTCTCTCCCCCTCCCGCCCCCCCGCTCATATCTCGTGTGTCTCTCTCCCTCCCCCCACCACCGCTCATGCCCCGTGTGTCTCTCCCCCTCACGCCCACCCCCCTGCTCATGCCCCGTGTGTCTCTCTCCCCTTCCCCCCACCCCCTGCTCATGCCCCGTGTGTCTCTCTCCCTCCTCCCCACCCCCGCTCATGCCCCGTGTGACTCTCTTCCTCCCCCCACTACAGCTCATGCCCCGTGTGTCTCTCCCCCTCCCGCCCACCCCCCCGCTCATGCCCCATGTGTCTCTCTCCCCTTCCCCCCACCCCCCGCTTATGCCCCGTGTGTCCTGATCCCTCCTCCCCACCCCCGCTCATGACCCGTGTGTCTCTCAGCCTCCCCGCCACCCCCGCTCATGCCCCATGTGTCTCTCCCCCTCCCGCCCACCCGCGGCTCATGCCTGTGTGTCTCTACCCCTCCCGCCTGCCACCCGCTCATGCCCTGTGTTTCTCTCTCCCTCCCCCCCACCCCCGCTCATGCTCTGTGTGTCTCTCTCCCTCCCCTCCACCCCCGCTCATGCCCCGTGTCTCTCTCCCCTTCCCCCCTCCCCCCGCTTATGCCTCGTGTGTCTCTCTCCCTACCCCCCACCCCCGCTCTTGCCCCATGTGTCTCTCTCCCTACCCCCCACCCCCGCTCTTGCCCTGTGTGTCTTTCCCCCTCCTGCCCACCCCTGCTTTTGCCCCGTGTCTCTTTCCCCCTCCCACCCACCCTTGCTCTTGACCCGTGTCTCTTTCCACCTCCGCCAACCCCCGCTCTTGCCCCGTCCCTTTCCCCCTCCCACCCACCTCCGCTCTTGCCCCGTGTCTCTTTCCCCCTCCCGTCCACCCCCGCTCTTGCCCCCTCCCGCCCACCCCGCTCTTGCCCCGTGTCTCTTTCCCCCTCCCACCCACCCCTGCTCTTGCCCCGTGTCTCTTTCCCCCTCCCGCCCACCCCTGCTCTTGCCCCATGTCTCTTTCCCCCTCCCGCCTACCCCCGCTTTTTTGCCCCGTGTCTCTTTCCCCCTCCTGCCAACCCCTGCTATTGCCCTGTGTCTCTTTCCCCCTCCTGCCCACCCCCGCTCTTGCCCTGTGTCTCTTTCCCCCTTCCGCCCACCCCCGCTCTTGCCCCGTGTGTCTTTCCCCCTCCCGCCCACCCCCGCTCTTGCCCCGTGTCTTTCCCCCTCCCGCCCACCCCCGCTCTTGCCCCGTGTCTTTCCCCCTCCCGCCCACCCCCACTCTTGCCCCGTGTCTTTCCCCCTCCCGCCCACCCTTGCTCTTGCCCCTTGTCTTTCCCCCTCCCGCCCACCCCTGCTCTTGCCCCGTGTGTCTCTCCCCCTCCCGCCCATCCCCCGCTCATGTCCCGTGTGTCTCTCCCCCTCCGGCTCATGCCCCGTGTGTCTCTTTCCCTTCCCCCCACCCCCAGCTCATGCCCCGTGTGTCTCTCTCCCTTCCCCCCACCCCCTGCTCATGCCCCGTGTGTCTCTCTCCCTCCCCCACCCTCCGCTCATGCCCCGTGTGTCTCTCTCCCCTTCCCCCCACCCCCCGCTAATGCCCCGTGTGTCTCCCTCCCTCCCACCTCCGATCATGCCCCGTGTGTCTCTCTCCCTCCTGCCCACCCCCCGCTCATGCCCCGTGTGTCTCTCTCCCTCCCGCCCACCCCCCGCTCATGCCCTGTGTGTCTCTCTCCCTCCCCCCACCCCCCGCTCATGCCCCATGTGTCTCTCTCCCTCCCCCACCCCCGCTCATGCCCCGTGTGTCTCTCTCCACTTCCCCCCACACCCCGCTCATGCCCCGTGTCTGTCTTCTGTTCCCCCGCTCATGCCCCGTGTCTGTCTCCTGTTCCCCCCACCCCTTGCTCATGCCCCGTGTCTGTCTCCTGTTCCCCCCACCCCCCGCTCGTGCCCCGTGTCTCTCCTGTTGCCCCCCACCCCCCACTCATGCCCCGTGTCTCTCCTGTTGCCCCCACCCCCGCTCATGCCCCGTGTCTGTCTCCTGTTCTCCCCACCCCTGCTCATGCTCCGTGTCTGTCTCCTGTTCCCCCCACCCCCCGCTCATGCCCTGTGTCTGTCTCCTGTTGCCCCCACCCCCGCTCATGCCCCGTGTCTGTCTCCTGTTGCCCCCCACCCCAAGCTCATGCCCCGTGTCTGTCTCCTGTTGCCCCCCACCCCGACTCATGCCCTGTCTCTGTCTCTGTTGTTCCCGCCCACCCCCGCTCTTGTCCCGTCCCTTTCCCCCTCCCACCCACCTCCGCTCTTGCCCCGTGTCTCTTTCCCCCTCCCGTCCACCCCCTCTCTTGCCCCCTTCCGCCCAACCCCGCTCTTGCCCCGTGTCTCTTTCCCCCTCCCGCCCACCCCCGCTCTTGCCCCGTGTCTCTTTCCGTCTCCCGCCCACCCCTGCTCTTGCCCCATGTCTCTTTCCCCCTCCCGCCTACCCCCGCTTTTACCCCATGTCTCTTTCCCCCTCCCGCCCACCCCTGCTATTGCCCTGTGTCTCTTTCCACCTCCTGCCCACCCCTGCTCTTGCCCTGTGTCTCTTTCCCCCTTCCGCCCACCCCCGCTCTTGCCCCGTGTCTCTTTCCCCCTCCCGCCCACCCCCGCTCTTGCCCCGTGTCTTTCCCCCTCCTGCCCACCCCCGCTCTTGCCCCGTGTCTTTCCCCCTCCCGCCCACCCCCGCTCTTGCCCTGTGTCTTTCCCCCTCCCGCCCACCACTGCTCTTGCCCCATGTCTCTTTCCCCCTCCCGCCTACCCCCGCTTTTTTGCCCCGTGTCTCTTTCCCCCTCCTGCCAACCCCTGCTATTGCCCTGTGTCTCTTTCCCCCTCCTGCCCACCCCCGCTCTTGCCCTGTGTCTCTTTCCCCCTTCCGCCCACCCCCGCTCTTGCCCTGTGTGTCTTTCCCCCTTTCCCCCTCCCGCCCACCCCCGCTCTTGCCCCGTGTCTTTCCCCCTCCCGCCCACCCCCGCTCTTGCCCCGTGTCTTTCCCCCTCCCGCCCACCCCCACTCTTGCCCCGTGTCTTTCCCCCTCCCGCCCACCCTTGCTCTTGCCCCTTGTCTTTCCCCCTCCCGCCCACCCCTGCTCTTGCCCCGTGTGTCTCTCCCCCTCCCGCCCATCCCCCGCTCATGTCCCGTGTGTCTCTCCCCCTCCGGCTCATGCCCCGTGTGTCTCTTTCCCTTCCCCCCACCCCCAGCTCATGCCCCATGTGTCTCTCTCCCTTCCCCCCACCCCCTGCTCATGCCCCGTGTGTCTCTCCCCTTCCCCCCACCCCCCGCTAATGCCCCGTGTGTCTCCCTCCCTCCCACCTCCGATCATGCCCCGTGTGTCTCTCTCCCTCCTGCCCACCCCCCGCTCATGCCCCGTGTGTCTCTCTCCCTCCCGCCCACCCCCCGCTCATGCCCTGTGTGTCTCTCTCCCTCCCCCCACCCCCCGCTCATGCCCCATGTGTCTCTCTCCCTCCCCCACCCCCGCTCATGCCCCGTGTGTCTCTCTCCCCTTCCCCCCACACCCCGCTCATGCCCCGTGTCTGTCTTCTGTTCCCCCGCTCATGCCCCGTGTCTGTCTCCTGTTCCCCCCACCCCTTGCTCATGCCCCGTGTCTGTCTCCTGTTCCCCCCACCCCCCGCTCGTGCCCCGTGTCTCTCCTGTTGCCCCCCACCCCCCACTCATGCCCCGTGTCTCTCCTGTTGCCCCCACCCCCGCTCATGCCCCGTGTCTGTCTCCTGTTCTCCCCACCCCTGCTCATGCTCCGTGTCTGTCTCCTGTTCCCCCCACCCCCCGCTCATGCCCTGTGTCTGTCTCCTGTTGCCCCCACCCCCGCTCATGCCCCGTGTCTGTCTCCTGTTGCCCCCCACCCCAAGCTCATGCCCCGTGTCTGTCTCCTGTTGCCCCCCACCCCGACTCATGCCCTGTCTCTGTCTCTGTTGTTCCCGACCACCCCCGCTCTTGTCCCGTCCCTTTCCCCCTCCCACCCACCTCCGCTCTTGCCCCGTGTCTCTTTCCCCCTCCCGTCCACCCCCTCTCTTGCCCCCTTCCGCCCAACCCCGCTCTTGCCCCGTGTCTCTTTCCCCCTCCCGCCCACCCCCGCTCTTGCCCCGTGTCTCTTTCCGTCTCCCGCCCACCCCTGCTCTTGCCCCATGTCTCTTTCCCCCTCCCGCCTACCCCCGCTTTTACCCCATGTCTCTTTCCCCCTCCCGCCCACCCCTGCTATTGCCCTGTGTCTCTTTCCACCTCCTGCCCACCCCTGCTCTTGCCCTGTGTCTCTTTCCCCCTTCCGCCCACCCCCGCTCTTGCCCCGTGTCTCTTTCCCCCTCCCGCCCACCCCCGCTCTTGCCCCGTGTCTTTCCCCCTCCCGCCCACCCCCGCTCTTGCCCCGTGTCTTTCCCCCTCCCGCCCACCCCCGCTCTTGCCCTGTGTCTTTCCCCCTCCCGCCCACCACTGCTCTTGCCCTGTGTCTTTCCCCCTCCCGCCCACCCCTGCTCTTGCCCCGTGTGTCTCTCCCCCTCCCGCCCATCCCCCGCTCATGTCCCGTGTGTCTCTCCCCCTCCCGCTCATGCCCCGTGTGTCTCTCTCCCTTCCCCCCACCCCCGCTCATGCCCCGTGTGTCTATCTCCCTCCCCCCCACCCCCCGCTCATGCCCCATGTGTCTCTCTCCCTCCCCCACCCTCCGCTCATGCCCCGTGTGTCTCTCTCCCCTTCCTCCCACCCCCTGCTCATGCCCCGTGTGTCTCTCTCCCTCCCCCCCACCCCCGATCATGCCCCGTGTGTCTCTCTCCCTCCTGCCCACCCCCGCTCATGCCCCGTGTGTCTCTCTCCCTCCCGCCCACCCCCCACTCATGCCCCGTGTGTCTCTCTCCCTCCCCCCACCCCCCGCTCATGCCCCGTGTGTCTCTCACCCTCCCCCACCCCCGCTCATACCCCGTGTGTCTCTCTCCCCTTCCCGCCACACCCCGCTCATGCCCCGTGTCTGTCTTCTGTTCCCCCGCTCATGCCCCGTGTCTGTCTCCTGTTCCCCCCACCCCTTGCTCATTCCCCGTGTCGGTCTCCTGTTCCCCCCACCCCCCGCTCATGCCCCGTGTCTCTCCTGTTGCCCCCCACCCCCGGCTCATGCCCCGTGTCTCTCCTGTTGCCCCCCACCCCTGCTCATGCCCCGTGTCTGTCTCCTCTTCTCCCCACCCCCGCTCATGCTCCGTGTCTGTCTCCTGTTCCCCCCACCCCCCACTCATGCCCTGTGTCTGTCTCCTGTTGCCCCCCACCCCCGCTCATGCCCCGTGTCTGTCTCCTGTTGCCCCTCACCCCCCGCTCATGCCCCGTGTCTGTCTCCTGTTGACCCCACACCCACTCATGCCCTGTGTCTGTCTCTGTTGTTCCCCCACCCCCCGCTCATGCCCTGTGTCTGTCTTCTGTTCCCCCACACCCCGCTCATGCCCCGTGTCTGTCTCCTGTACCCCCACCCTCCGCTCATGCCCCGTGTCTGTCTCCTGTTGCCCCCCGCTCATGCCCTGTGTCTGTCTCCTGTACCCCCCACCCGCTCTTGCCCGTGTCTCTCTCCTGTCGCCCCCACTCCCCCGCTCATGCCCCGTGTCTGACTTATGTTCCCCCCACCCCCCGCTCATGCCCCGTGTCTGTCTCCTGTACCCCCCACTCTGCGCTCATGCCCCGTGTCTCTCTCCTGTTGCCCCCCACCCCCCGCTCATGCCCCGTGTCTGTCTCCTGTTGACCCCCACCCCCCCGCTCATGCCCCGTGTCTTTCTCCTGTTCTCCCCAACCCCGCTCATGCCCCGTGTCTGTCTCCTGTTTTCCCCACCCCCCCGCTCATGCCCCGTGTCTGTCTCCTGTTCTCTCCACCCCCTGCTCATGCCCCGTGTCTCTCTCCTGTGGGCCCCACCCCCCGCTCATGCCCCGTGTCTGTCTCCTGTTGCCCCCAACTCCCGCTCATGCCCTGTGTCTGTCTTCTGTTCCCCCACCCCCGCTCATGCCCCGTGTCTGTCTCCTGTACCCCCCACCCTCCGCTCATGCCCCGTGTCTGTCTCCTGTTGCCCCCCGCTCATGCCCTGTGTCTGTCTCCTGTACCCCCCACCCGCTCTTGCCCGTATCTCTCTCCTGTCGCCCCCACTCCCCCGCTCATGCCCCGTGTCTGACTTATGTTCCAGCCACCCCCCGCTCATGCCCCGTGTCTGTCTCCTGTACCCCCCACTCTGCGCTCATGCCCCGTGTCTCTCTCCTGTTGCCCCCCACCCCCCGCTCATGCCCCGTGTCTGTCTCCTGTTGACCCCCACCCCCCCGCTCATGCCCCGTGTCTTTCTCCTGTTCTCCCCAACCCCGCTCATGCCCCGTATCTGTCTGCTGTTCCCCCCATCCCCTGCTCATGCCCCGTGTCCGTCTCCTGTTTTCCCCACCCCCCCGCTCATGCCCCGTGTCTGTCTCCTGTTCTCTCCACCCCCTGCTCATGCCCCGTGTCTCTCTCCTGTTGGCCCCACCCCCCGCTCATGCCCCGTGTCTGTCTCCTGTTGCCCCCAACTCCCGCTCATGCCCCGTTTCTCCCTTGTGTTCCCCCCACCCCCGCTCATGCCCTGTGTTTCCCTCGTGTTACCCCCACCCCCTCCGCTCATACCCTGTGTCTCCCTCGTGTTCCCCCCACCCCCCGCTCATGCCCCTTGTCTCTCTCCTTTCCCCCCCATCCCCGCTCTTGTCCCGTGTGTGCCCTGTACCCCCCCGCTCATGCCCCGTGTCTCCCTCGTGTTCCTCCCCACCCCCCGCTCATACCCCGTGTCTCCCTCATGTTCCTCCCCACCCGCTGCTCATGCCCCATGTCTCTCTCGTGTTCCCCCCACCACCGCTCATGCCCCGTGTTTCCTTCCTTTTCCCCCTACCCCACCCTCGTGCCCCGCTCGTCTCTCCCACCCGCCCAACCCCCGCTCATGCCCCGTGTCTGTCTCCTGTTGCCCCCCACCCCGACTCATGCCCTGTGTCTGTCTCTGTTGTTCCCGCCCACCCCTGCTCTTGCCCCGTCCCTTTCCCCCTCCCACCCACCTCCGCTCTTGCCCCGTGTCTCTTTCCCCCTCCCGTCCACCCCCTCTCTTGCCCCCTCCCGCCCACCCCCGCTCTTGCCCGGTGTCTCTTTCCCCCTCCCACCCACCCCCGCTCTTGCCCCGTGTCTCTTTCCCCCTCCCGCCCACCCCTGCTCTTGCCCCATGTCTCTTTCCCCCTCCCGCCTACCCCCGCTTTTACCCCGTGTCTCTTTCCCCCTCCCACCCACCCCTGCTATTGCCCTGTGTCTCTTTCCCCCTCCTGCCCACCCCCGCTCTTGCCCTGTGTCTCTTTCCCCCTTCCCCCCACACCCGCTCTTGCCCCGTGTCTCTTTCCCCCTCCCGCCCACCCCCGCTCTTGCCCCGTGTCTTTCCCCCTCCCGCCCACCCCTGCTCTTGCCCTGTGTCTTTCCCCCTCCCACCCACCCCCACTCTTGCCCCCTGTCTTTCCCCCTCCCGCCCACCCCTGCTCTTGCCCTGTGTCTTTCACCCTCCCGCCCACCCCTGCTCTTGCCCCGTGTGTCTCTCCCCCTCCCGCCCATCCCCCGCTCATGTCCTGTGTGTCTCTCCCCCTCCCGCTCATGCCCCGTGTGTCTCTCTCCCTTCCCCCCACCCCCTGCTCATGCCCCGTGTGTCTCTCTCCCTCCCCCCCACCCCCTGCTCATGCCCCATGTGTCTCTCTCCCTCCCCCACCCTCCGCTCATGCCCCGTGTGTCTCTCTCCCCTTCCTCCCACCCCCCGCTCATGCCCCGTGTGTCTCTCTCCCTCCCCCTCACCCCCGATCATGCCCCGTGTGTCTCTCTCCCTCCTGCCCACCCCCCGCTCATGCCCCGTGTGTCTCTCTCCCTCCCGCCCAGCCCCCGCACATGCCCCGTGTGTCTCTCTCCCTCCCCCCACCCCCCGCTCATGCCCCGTGTGTCTCTCTCCCTCCCCCACCCCCGCTCATGCCCCGTGTGTCTCTCTCCCCTTCCCGCCACACCCCGCTCATGCCCCGTGTCTGTCTTCTGTTCCCCCGCTCATGCCCCGTGTGTCTCCTGTTCCCCCCACCCCTTGCTCATGCCCCGTGTCTGTCTCCTGTTCCCCCCACCCCCCGCTCATGCCCCGTGTCTCTCCTGTTGCCCCCCACCCCCGGCTCATGCCCCGTGTCTCTCTCTTGTTGCCCCCCACCCCTGCTCATGCCCCGTGTCTGTCTCCTCTTCTCCCCACCCCCGCTCATGCTCCGTGTCTGTCTCCTGTTCCCCCCACCCCCCGCTCATGCCCTGTGTCTGTCTCCTGTTGCCCCCCACCCCCGCTCATGCCCCGTGTCTGTCTCCTGTTGCCCCCCACCCCCCGCTCATGCCCCGTGTCTGTCTCCTGTTGACCCCACCCCCACTCATGCCCTGTGTCTGACTCTGTTGTTCCCCCCACCCCCCGCTCATGCCCTGTGTCTGTCTCCTGTTCCCCCACCCCCCGCTCATGCCCCGTGTCTGTCTCCTCTACCCCCCACCCTCCGCTCATGCCCCGTGTCTGTCTCCTGTTGCCCCCCCGCTCATGCCCTGTGTCTGTCTCCTGTACCCCCCACCCGCTCTTGCCCGTGTCTCTCTCCTGTTGCCCCCACTCCCCCGCTCATGCCCCGTGTCTGACTTATGTTCCCCCCACCCCCTGCGTCTGTCTCCTGTACCCCCCACTCTGCGCTCATGCCCCGTGTCTCTCTCCTGTTGCCCCCCACCCCCCGCTCATGCCCCGTGTCTGTCTCCTGTTGACCCCCACCCCCCCGCTCATGCCCCGTGTCTTTCTCCTGTTCTCCCCAACCCCGCTCATGCCCCGTATCTGTCTGCTGTTCCCCCATCCCCTGCTCATGCCCCGTGTCTGTTTCCTGTTTTCCCCACCCCCCCGCTCATGCCCCGTGTCTCTCTCCTGTTGGCCCCACCCCCCGCTCATGCCCCGTGTCTGTCTCCTGTTGCCCCCAACTCCCGCTCATGCCCCGTGTCTCCCTTGTGTTCCCCCCACCCCCGCTCATGCCCTGTGGTTCCCTCGTGTTACCCCCACCCCCTCCGCTCATACCCCGTGTCTCCCTCGTGTTCCCCCCACCCCCCGCTCATGCCCCTTGTCTCTCTCCTTTCCCCCATCCCCGCTCTTGTCCCGTGTGTGCCCTGTACCCCCCCGCTCCTGCCCCGTGTCTCCCTCGTGTTCCTCCCCACCCCTCGCTCACACCCCGTGTCTCCCTCATGTTCCTCCCCACCCGCTGCTCATGCCCCATGTCTCTCTCGTGTTCCCCCCACCACCGCTCATGCCCCGTGTTTCCTTCCTTTTCCCCCCTACCCCACCCTCGTGCCCCCCTCGTCTCTCCCACCCGCCCAACCCCCGCTCATGCCCCGTGTGTCTCGCCAATCCCCCACTCATGTCCGTGTGTCTCTCCCCTCCCGCCCACCCCCCGCTCATGCCCGGTGTGTCTCTTTACCTCCTCCCCAACCCCGCTCATGCCCCGTGTGTCTCTCTCCCCTTCCCCCCACCCCTGCTCATGCCCCGTGTGTCTCTCCGCCTCCCACCCCCCCGCTCATGTCCCGTGTGTCTCTCTCCCTCCCCCACCACTGCTCATTCCCCGTGTGTTTCTCCCCCTCCCGCCCACTCCCCCGCTCATGCCCCGTGTGTCTCTCTCCCCTTCCCCCCACCCCCCGCTCATGCCCCGTGTGTCTCGATCCCTCCTCCCCACCCCCGCTCATGCCCCGTGTGTCTCTCTCCCTCCCCGCCACCCCCGCTCATGCCCCGTGTGTCTCTCCCCCTCCCGCCCACCTGCCGCTCATGCCCCGTGTGTCTCTACCCCTCCCGCCCACTCCCCGCTCATGCTCCGTGTGTCTCTCTCCCTTCCCCCCACCCCCGCTCATCCCCTGTGTGTCTCTCTCCCTCCCCTCCACCCCCGCTCATGCCCCGTGTCTCTCTCCCCTTCTCCCCACCCCCCGCTCATGCCTCGTGTGTCTCTCTCCCTACCCCCCACCCCCGCTCTTGCCCCATGTTTCTCTCTCCCTACCCCCCACCCTCGCTCTTGCCCTGTGTGTCTTTCCCCCTCCCGCCCACCCCTGCTCTTGCCCCATGTCTTTTTCCCCCTCCCGCCCACCCCTGCTCTTGACCCGTGTCTCTTTCCCCCTCCCGCCCACCCCCGCTCTTGCCCCGTGTCTCTTTCCCCCTCCCACCCACCTCTGCTATTGCCCAGTGTCTCTTTCCCCCTCCTGTCCACCCCCGCTCTTGCCCCCTCCCGCCCACCCCCGCTCTTGCCCTGTGTCTCTTTCCCCCTCCTGCCCACCCCCGCTCTTGCCCCCCCTCACCCACCCCTGCTCTTGCCCCGTGTCTCTTTCCCCCTCCCGCCCATTCCCACTCTTGCCCCGTGTCTTTCCCCCTCCCGCCCACCCCCACTCTTGCCCCATGTCTTTCCCCCTCCCGCCCACCCCTGCTCTTGCCCCGTGTGTCGCTCCCCCTCCCGCCCATCCCCCGCTCATGTCCCGTGTGTCTCTCCCCTTCCCGCTCATGCCCCGTGTGTCTCTCTCCCTCCCACCACCCCCCACTCATGCCCCGTGTGTCTCTCTCCCTCCCCCCACCCCCGCTCATGCCCCGTGTCTCACTCCTGTTGCCCCCCACTCCCCTGCTCATGCCCCGTGTCTGTCTTCTGTTCCCCCCACCCCCCTCATGCCCCGTGTCTGTCTCCTGTGCCCCCCACCCCCGCTCCTGCCCCGTGTCTGTCTCCTGTTGCCCCCACCCATACCCCGTGTCTGTCTCCTGTACCCCCCACTCCGCGCTCATGCCCCATGTCTCTCTCCTGTTGCCCCCACCCCCCGCTCATGCCCCGTGTCTGTCTCCTGTTGCCCCCCACACCCCCGCTCATGCCCCGTGTCTGTCTCCTGTTCTCCCCACCCCCGCTCATGTCCCGTATCTGTCTCCTGTTCCCCCATCCCCCGCTCATGCCCCGTGTCTGTCTCCTGTTCTCCCCACCCCCCTGCTCATGCCCCGTATCTGTCTCCTGTTCCCCCCATCCCCCGCTCATGCCCCGTGTCTGTCTCCTGTTCCTCCCCACCCCTCGCTCACACCCCGTGTCTCCCTCATGTTCCTCCCCACCCGCTGCTCATGCCCCATGTCTCTCTCGTGTTCCCCCCACCACCGCTCATGCCCCGTGTTTCCTTCCTTTTCCCCCCTACCCCACCCTCGTGCCCCCCTCGTCTCTCCCACCCGCCCAACCCCCGCTCATGCCCCGTGTGTCTCGCCAATCCCCCACTCATGTCCGTGTGTCTCTCCCCTCCCGCCCACCCCCCGCTCATGCCCGGTGTGTCTCTTTACCTCCTCCCCAACCCCGCTCATGCCCCGTGTGTCTCTCTCCCCTTCCCCCCACCCCTGCTCATGCCCCGTGTGTCTCTCCGCCTCCCACCCCCCCGCTCATGTCCCGTGTGTCTCTCTCCCTCCCCCACCACTGCTCATTCCCCGTGTGTTTCTCCCCCTCCCGCCCACTCCCCCGCTCATGCCCTGTGTGTCTCTCTCCCCTTCCCCCCACCCCCCGCTCATGCCCCGTGTGTCTCGATCCCTCCTCCCCACCCCCGCTCATGCCCCGTGTGTCTCTCTCCCTCCCCGCCACCCCCGCTCATGCCCCGTGTGTCTCTCCCCCTCCCGCCCACCTGCCGCTCATGCCCCGTGTGTCTCTACCCCTCCCGCCCACTCCCCGCTCATGCTCCGTGTGTCTCTCTCCCTTCCCCCCACCCCCGCTCATCCCCTGTGTGTCTCTCTCCCTCCCCTCCACCCCCGCTCATGCCCCGTGTCTCTCTCCCCTTCTCCCCACCCCCCGCTCATGCCTCGTGTGTCTCTCTCCCTACCCCCCACCCCCGCTCTTGCCCCATGTTTCTCTCTCCCTACCCCCCACCCTCGCTCTTGCCCTGTGTGTCTTTCCCCCTCCCGCCCACCCCTGCTCTTGCCCCATGTCTTTTTCCCCCTCCCGCCCACCCCTGCTCTTGACCCGTGTCTCTTTCCCCCTCCCGCCCACCCCCGCTCTTGCCCCGTGTCTCTTTCCCCCTCCCACCCACCTCTGCTATTGCCCAGTGTCTCTTTCCCCCTCCTGTCCACCCCCGCTCTTGCCCCCTCCCGCCCACCCCCGCTCTTGCCCTGTGTCTCTTTCCCCCTCCTGCCCACCCCCGCTCTTGCCCCCCCTCACCCACCCCTGCTCTTGCCCCGTGTCTCTTTCCCCCTCCCGCCCATTCCCACTCTTGCCCCGTGTCTTTCCCCCTCCCGCCCACCCCCACTCTTGCCCCATGTCTTTCCCCCTCCCGCCCACCCCTGCTCTTGCCCCGTGTGTCGCTCCCCCTCCCGCCCATCCCCCGCTCATGTCCCGTGTGTCTCTCCCCTTCCCGCTCATGCCCCGTGTGTCTCTCTCCCTCCCACCACCCCCCACTCATGCCCCGTGTGTCTCTCTCCCTCCCCCCACCCCCGCTCATGCCCCGTGTCTCACTCCTGTTGCCCCCCACTCCCCTGCTCATGCCCCGTGTCTGTCTTCTGTTCCCCCCACCCCCCTCATGCCCCGTGTCTGTCTCCTGTGCCCCCCACCCCCGCTCCTGCCCCGTGTCTGTCTCCTGTTGCCCCCACCCATACCCCGTGTCTGTCTCCTGTACCCCCCACTCCGCGCTCATGCCCCATGTCTCTCTCCTGTTGCCCCCACCCCCCGCTCATGCCCCGTGTCTGTCTCCTGTTGCCCCCCACACCCCCGCTCATGCCCCGTGTCTGTCTCCTGTTCTCCCCACCCCCGCTCATGTCCCGTATCTGTCTCCTGTTCCCCCATCCCCCGCTCATGCCCCGTGTCTGTCTCCTGTTCTCCCCACCCCCCTGCTCATGCCCTGTATCTGTCTCCTGTTCCCCCCATCCCCCGCTCATGCCCCGTGTCTGTCTCCTGTTCTCCCCACCCCCCCGCTCATGCCCCGTGTCTGTCTTCTGTTGGCCCCACCCCCCGCTCATGCCCCGTGTCTGTCTCCTGTTGCCCCCCACCCCCCGCTCATGCCCCGTGTCTCCCTCGTGTTCCCCCCACCCCCCGCTCATGCCCCCTATTTCCCTCGTGGTACCCCCCACCCCCTCTGCTCATACCCCATGTCTCCCTCATGTTCCCCCCACCCACCGCTCATGCCCCTTGTCTCTCTCCTTTCCCCCAACCCCCGCTCTTGTCCCGTGTGTGCCCTGTACCCCCGCTCATGCCCCGTGTCTCCCTCATGTTCCTCCCCACCCGCTGCTCATGCCCCGTGTCTCTCTCGAGTTCCCCCCACCACCGCTCATGCCCCGTGTTTCCTTCCTTTCTTCCTTTTCCCCCCACCCCCTACCCCTGCTCTTGCCCCGTGTCTCTTTCCCCCTCCCACCCACCCCCGCTCTTGCCCTGTGTCTCTTTCCCCCTCCCGCCCCCCCGCTCTTGCCCCGTGTCTCTTTCCCCCTCCCGCCCACCCCCGCTCTTGCCCCGTGTCTTTCCCCCTCCCGCCCACCCCCACTCTTGCCCCGTGTCTTTCTCCCTCCGGCCCAACCCTGCTCTTGCCCCATGTCTTTTCCCCTCCCGCCCACCCCTGCTCTTGCCCCGTGTGTCTCTCCCACTCCCGCCCATCCCCCGCTCATGCCCCCTGTGTCTCTCTACCTCCCCCCGCCCCCTGCTCATGCCCCGTGTGTCTCTCTCCCTCTCCCCCACCCCCCGCTCATGCCCCGTGTGTCTCTCTCCCTCCCCCACCCCCCGCTCATGTCCCGTGTGTCTCTCTCCCCTTCCCCCCACCCCCCGTGTGTCTCTCGCCCTCCCCCCACCCCCAATCATGCCCCGTGTGTCTCTCTCCCTCCTGCCCACCCCCCACAGATGCCTGTGTGTCTCTCTCCCTCCCGCCCACCCCCTGCTCATGCCCTGTGTGTCTGTCTCCCTCCCCCGCTCATGCCCTATGTGTCTCTCTCCCTCCCCCCACCGCCGCTCATGCCCCGTGTCTGTCTTCTGTTCCCCCGGCTCATGCCCCGTGTGTGTCTCCTGTTCTCCCCACCCCCGCTCATGCCCCGTATCTGTCTCCTGTGCCCCTCATGTGCCGTGTCTGTCTCCTGTTGCCCCCATGCCCCCGCTCATGCCCCGTGTCTGTCTCCTGTTCTCCCCACCCCCACTCATGCCCCGTGTCTGTGTCCTGTTCCCCCGCCCCCCGCTCATGCCCCGTGTGTCTCTCTCCCGGCCCCCCACCCCCCGCTCATGCCCCATGTGTCTCTCTCCCTCCCCCCACCCCCCGCTCATGCCACGTGTGTCTCTCTCCCCTTCCCCCCACCCCCCGCTCCTGCCCCGTGTGTCTCTCGCCCTCCCCCCACCCCCGATCATGCCCCGTGTGTCTCTCTCCCTTCTGCCCACCCCCCGCTCATGCCCCGTGTGTCTCTATCCCTCCCGCCCACCCCCTGCTCATGCCCCGTGTGTCTATCTCCCTCCCCCGCTCATGCCCCGTGTGTCTCTCTCCCTCCCCCCACCCCCGCTCATGCCCCGTGTCTGTCTTCTGTTCCCCCCGCTCATGCCCCGTGTCTGTCTCCTGTGCCCCTCATGTGCCGTGTCTGTCTCCTGTTGCCCCCCATGCCCCCACTCATGCCCCATGTCTGTCTCCTGTTCTCCCCACCCCCACTCATGCCCCGTGTCTGTGTCCTGTTCCCCCACCCCCCGCTCATGCCCCATGTCTATCTCCTGTTGCCCCCCACCCCCCGCTCCTGCCCCGTGTGTCTCTCGCCCTCCCCCCACCCCCGATCATGCCCCGTGTGTCTCTCTCCCTCCTGCCCACCCCCCGCTCATGCCCCGTGTGTCTCTCTCCCTCCCGCCCACCCCCTGCTCATGCCCCGTGTGTCTCTCTCCCTCCCCCACTCATGCCCCGTGTGTCTCTCTCCCTCCCCCCACCCCCGCTCATGCTCCGTGTGTCTCTCTCCCATTCCCCCCACACCCCGCTCATGCCCCGTGTCTGTCTTCTGTTCCCCCCGCTCATGCCCCGTGACTGTATCCTGTCCTCCCCACCCCCCGCTCATGCCCCGTATCTGTCTCCTGTGCCCCTCATGTGCCGTGTCTGTCTCCTATTGCCCCCCATGCTCCCGCTCATGCCCCGTGTCTGTCTCCTGTTCGACCCACCCCCACTCATGCCACGTGTCTGTGTCCTGTTCCCCCACCCCCCGCTCATGCCCCATGTCTATCTCCTGTTGCCCCTCACACCCCGCTCATGCCCCGTGTCTGTCTTCTGTTCCCACCGCTCATGCCCCGTGTCTGTCTCCTGTTCTCCCCACCCCCCGCTCATGCCCCGTATCTGTCTCCTGTGCCCCTCATGTGCCGTGTCTGTCTCCTGTTGTCCCCCATGCCCCCACTCATGCCCCATGTCTGTCTCCTGTTCTCCCCACCCCCACTCATGCCCCGTGTCTGTGTCCTGTTCCCCCACCCCCCGCTCATGCCCCATGTCTATCTCCTGTTGCCCCCCGCTCCTGCCCCGTGTGTCTCTCGCCCTCCTCCCACCCCCGATCATGCCCGTGTGTCTCTCTACCTCCTGCCCACACCCCGCTCATGCCCCGTGTGTCTCTCTCCCTCCCGCCCACCCCCTGCTCATGCCCTGTGTGTCTCTCTCCCTCCCCCACTCATGCCCCGTGTGTCTCTCTCCCTCCCCCCACCCCCGCTCATGCCCCGTGTGTCTCTCTCCCATTCCCCCCACACCCCGCTCATGCCCCGTGTCTGTCTTCTGTTCCCCCCGCTCATGCCCCGTGACTGTCTCCTGTCCTCCCCACCCCCAGCTCATGCCCTGTATCTGTCTCCTGTGCCCCTCATGTGCCGTGTCTGTCTCCTGTTGCCCACCATGCCCCTGCTCATGCCCCATGTCTGTCTCCTGTTCTCCCCACCCCCACTCATGCCCCGTGTCTGTGTCCTGTTCCCCCACCCCCCGCTCATGCCCCATGTCTATCTCCTGTTGCCCCTCACCCCCCGCTCATGCCCCGTGTCTGTCTCCTGTTCCCCCACCCACTCATGCCCCGTGTCTGTCTCCTGTTCCCCCCACACGCTCATGCCCCGTGTCTCTCTCTTGTTGCCCCCACCCCCCGCTCATGCCCCGTGTCTGTCTCCGGTTTTCCCCACCCCCCACTCATGCCCCGTGTCTGTCTCGTGTTCCCCCCACCACTGCTCATGCCCTGTGTTTCCTTCCTTTCCCCCCCCTACCCCTGCTCTTGCCCCGTGTCTCTTTCCCCCTCCCACCCACCCCCGCTCTTGCCCTGTGTCTCTTTCCCCCTCCCGCCCACCCCCGCTCTTGCCCCGTGTCTCTTTCACCCTCCCGCCCACACCCGCTCTTGCCCTGTGTCTTTCCCCCTCCCGCCCACCCCCACTCTTGCCCCGTGTCTTTCTCCCTCTGGCCCACCCCTGCTCTTGCCCCGTGTCTTTCCCCCTCCCGCCCACCCCTGCTCTTGCCCCGTGTGTCTCTCCCCCTCCCGCCCATCCCCGCTCATGTCCCGTGTGTCTCTCCCCCTCCCGCTCATGCCCTGTGTGTCTCTCTCCCTCCCCCCACCCCCCGCTCATGCCCGTGTGTCTCTCTCCCTCCCCCCCACCCCCGCTCATGCCCCATGTGTCTCTCTCCCTCCCCCCACCCCCCGCTCATGCCCTGTGTGTCTCTCTCCCCTTCCCCCCACCCCCCGCTCCTGCCCCGTGTGTCTCTCGCCCTCTCCCCACCCCTGATCATGTCCCGTGTGTCTCTCTCCCTCCTGCCCACCCCCCGCTCATGCCCCGTGTGTCTCTCTCCCTCCCGCCCACCCCCTGCTCATGCCCCGTGTGTCTCTCTCCCTCCCCCGCTCATGCCCCGTGTGTCTCTCTCCCTCCCCCCACCCCCGCTCATGCCCCGTGTCTGTCTTCTGTCCCCCCCGCTCATGCCCCGTGTCTGTCTCCTGTTCTCCCCACCCCCCGCTCATGCCCCGTATCTGTCTCCTGTGCCCCTCATGTGCCGTGTCTGTCTCCTGTTGCCCCCCATGCCCCCACTCATGCCCCGTGTCTGTCTCCTGTTCTCCCCATCCCCACTCATGCCCCGTGTCTGTGTCCTGTTCCCCCACCCCCCTCTCATGCCCCATGTCTATCTCCTGTTGCCCCCCACCTCCCGCTCCTGCCCCGTGTGTCTCTCGCCCTCCCTCCACCCCCGATCATGCTCCGTGTGTCTCTCTCCCTCCTGCCCACCCCCGCTCATGCCCCGTGTGTCTCTCTCCCTCCCGCCCACTCCCTGCTCAATGCCCCGTGTGTCTCTCTGCCTCCCCCACTCATGCCCCGTGTGTCTCTCTCCCTCCCCCCACCCCTGCTCATGCCCCGTGTGTCTCTCTCCCATTCCCCCCACACCCCGCTCATGCCCCGTGTCTGTCTTCTGTTCCCCCCGCTCATGCCCCGTGACTGTCTCCTGTCCTCCCCACCCCCCGCTCATGCCCCGTATCTGTCTCCTGTGCCCCTCATGTGCCGTGTCTGTCTCCTGTTGCCCCCCATGCCCCCGCTCATGCCCCGTGTCTGTCTCCTGTTCTCCCCACCCCCACTCATGCCCCGTGTCTGTGTCCTGTTCCCCCACCCCCCGCTCATGCCCCATGTCTATCTCCTGTTGTCCCCCACCCCCGCTCATGCCCTGTGTCTGTCTCCTGTTCCCCCCACCCACTCATGCCCCGTGTCTGTCTCCTGTTCCCCCCACACGCTCATGCCCCGTGTCTCTCTCTTGTTGCCCCCACCCCCCGCTCATGCCCCGTGTCTGTCTCCTGTTCTCCCCACCCCCCACTCATGCCCCGTGTCTGTCTCCTGTTCCTCCCACCCCCCCGCTCATGTCCCGTGTCTGTTCTCACCACCTCCCGCTCATGCCCCGTGTCTGTTGTTCCCCCCACCCCCCGCTCATGCCCCGTGTCTGTCTCCTGTTCCCCCCACCCCTTGCTCATGCTCCGTGTCTGTCTCCTGTTCCCCCACCCCGCTCATGCCCCGTGTCTCTCCTGTTGCCCCCCACCCCCCGCTCATGCCCCGTGTCTCTCCTGTTGCCCCCCACCCCCCGCTCATGCCCCGTGTCTGTCTCCTGTTGCCCCCCCGCTCATTCCCTGTGTCTGTCTCCTGTTCTCCCCATCCCCGCTCATGCTCCGTGTCTGTCTCCTGTTGCCCCCCACCGCCGCTCGTGCCCCGTGTCTGTCTCCTGTTGCCCCCCACCCCCGCTCATGCCCTGTGTCTGTCTCTGTTGTTCCCCCCACCCCCCGCTCATGCCCTGTGTCTGTCTCCTGTTCTCCCCACCCCCCGTTCATGTCCCATGTCTGTCTCCTGTACCCCCCCACCCCCGCTCATGCCCCGTGTCTGTCTCCTGTACCCCCCACCACCTGCTCATGCCCCGTGTCTGTCTCCTGTTGCCCCCCCGCTCATGCCCCGTGTCTGTCTCCTGTACCTCCCACCCGCTCATGCCCATGTCTCTCTCCTGTTGCCCCCACCCCCTGCTCATGCCCCGTGTCTGTCTCCTGTACCCCCCACCCCCGCTCATGCCCCGTGTCTCACTCCTGTTGCCCCCCACTCCCCTGCTCATGCCCCGTGTCTGTCTTCTGTTCCCCCCACCCCCCTCATGCCCCGTGTCTGTCTCCTGTGCCCCCCACCCCCCGCTCCTGCCCCGTGTCTGTCTCCTGTTGCCCCCACCCATACCCCGGGTCTGTCTCCTGTACCCCCCACTCCGCGCTCATGCCCCATGTCTCTCTCCTGTTGCCCCCACCCCCCGCTCATGCCCCGTGTCTGTCTCCTGTTGCCCCCCACGCCCCCGCTCATGCCCCGTGTCTGTCTCCTGTTCTCCCCACCCCCGCTCATGTCCCGTATCTGTCTCCTGTTCCCCCCATCCCCCGCTCATGCCCCGTGTCTGTCTCCTGTTCTCCCCACCCCCCTGCTCATGCCCCGTATCTGTCTCCTGTTCCCCCCATCCCCCGCTCATGCCCCGTGTCTGTCTCCTGTTTTCCCCACCCCCCCGCTCATGCCCCGTGTCTGTCTCCTGTTGGCCTCACCCCCCGCTCATGCCCCGTGTCTGTCTCCTGTTGCCCCCCACCCCCCGCTCATGCCCCGTGTCTCCCTCGTGTTCCCCCCACCCCCCGCTCATGCCCCGTATTTCCCTCGTGGTACCCCCCACCCCCTCTGCTCATACCCCATGTCTCCCTCATGTTCCCCCCACCCACCGCTCATGCCCCTTGTCTCTCTCCTTTCCCCCAACCCCCGCTCTTGTCCCGTGTGTGCCCTGTACCCCCGCTCATGCCCCGTGTCTCCCTCATGTTCCTCCCCACCCGCTGCTCATGCCCCGTGTCTCTCTCGAGTTCCCCCCACCACCGCTCATGCCCCGTGTTTCCTTCCTTTCTTCCTTTTCCCCCCACCCCCTACCCCTGTTCTTGCCCCGTGTCTCTTTCCCCCTCCCACCCACCCCCGCTCTTGCCCTGTGTCTCTTTCCCCCTCCCGCCCCCCCGCTCTTGCCCCGTGTCTCTTTCCCCCTCCCGCCCACCCCTGCTCTTGCCCCGTGTCTTTCCCCCTCCCGCCCACCCCCACTCTTGCCCCGTGTCTTTCTCCCTCCGGCCCAACCCTGCTCTTGCCCCGTGTCTTTTCCCCTCCCGCCCACCCCTGCTCTTGCCCCGTGTGTCTCTCCCCCTCCCGCCCATCCCCCGCTCATGCCCCCTGTGTCTCTCTACCTCCCCCCGCCCCCTGCTCATGCCCCGTGTGTCTCTCTCCCTCTCCCCCACCCCCCGCTCATGCTCCGTGTGTCTCTCTCCCTCCCCCACCCCCCGCTCATGTCCCGTGTGTCTCTCTCCCCTTCCCCCCACCCCCCGTGTGTCTCTCGCCCTCCCCCCACCCCCAATCATGCCCCGTGTGTCTCTCTCCCTCCTGCCCACCCCCCACTCATGCCTGTGTGTCTCTCTCCCTCCCGCCCACCCCCTGCTCATGCCCTGTGTGTCTGTCTCCCTCCCCCGCTCATGCCCTATGTGTCTCTCTCCCTCCCCCCACCGCCGCTCATGCCCCGTGGCTGTCTTCTGTTCCCCCGGCTCATGCCCCGTGTGTGTCTCCTGTTCTCCCCACCCCCGCTCATGCCCCGTATCTGTCTCCTGTGCCCCTCATGTGCCGTGTCTGTCTCCTGTTGCCCCCATGCCCCCGCTCATGCCCCGTGTCTGTCTCCTGTTCTCCCCACCCCCACTCATGCCCCGTGTCTGTGTCCTGTTCCCCCACCCCCCGCTCATGCCCCATGTCTATCTCCTGTTGCCCCCCACCCCCTGCCCCGTTTGTCTCTCGCCCTCCCCCCAGCCCTGATCATGCCCCGTGTGTCTCTCTCCCTCCTGCCCACCCCCCGCTCATGCCCCGTGTGTCTCTCTCCCTCCCGCCCACCCCCTATTCATGCCCCGTGTGTCTCTCTCCCTCCCCCGCTCATGCCCCGTGTGTCTCTCTCCCTCCTCCCACCCCCGCTCATGCCCTGTGTGTCTCTCTCCCCTTCCCCCCACACCCCGCTCATGCCCCGTGTCTGTCTTCTGTTCCCCCCGCTCATGCCCCGTGTCTGTCTCCTGTTCTCCCCATCCCTCGCTCAGGCCCCGTATCTGTCTCCTGTGCCCCTCATGTGCCGTGTCTGTCTCCTGTTGCACCCCATGCCCCCGCTCATGCCCCGTGTCTGTCTCCTGTTCTCCCCACCCCCACTCATGCCCCGTGTCTGTGTCCTGTTCCCCCACCCACTCATGCCCCGTGTCTGTCTCCTGTTCCCCCAAACGCTCATGCCCCGTGTCTCTTTCTTGTTGCCCCCCACACCCCGCTCAATCCCCGTGTCTGTCTCCTGTTCTCCCCACCCCCGCTCATGCCCCGTGTGTCTCTCTCCCTCCCCCCACCCCCGCTCATGCCCCGTGTGTCTCTCTCCCCTTCCCCTCACCCCCCGCTCCTGCCCCGTGTGTCTCTCCCCCTCCCGCCCACCCCCGCTCTTTCTCCCTCCCGCCGACCCCTGCTCTTGCCCCGTGTCTCTTTCCCCCTCCCACCCACCCCCGCTCTTGCCTGTGTCTCTTTCCCCCTCCCACCCACCCCCGCTCTTGCCCCGTGTCTCTTTCCCCCTCCCGCCCACCCACGCTCTTGCCCTGTGTCTTTCCCCCTCCCGCCCACCCCCACTCTTGCCCCGTGTCTTTCCCCCTCCAGCCCACCCCTGCTCTAGCCACGTGTCTTTCTCCCTCAAGCCCACCCCTGCTCTTGCCCTGTGTGTCTCTCCCCCTCCCGCCCATCCCCCGCTCATGTCCCGTGTGTCTCTCCCCCTCCCGCTCATGCCCTGTGTGTCTCCCTCCCTCCCCCCACCCCCCGCTCATGCCCCGTGTGTCTCTCTCCCTCCCACTCACCCCCGCTCATGCCCCGTGTGTCTCTCTCCCTCCCCCCACCCCCTGCTCATGCCCCGTGTGTCTCTCTCCCCTTACCCCACCCCCCGCTCCTGCCCCGTGTGTCTCTCTCCCTCCCCCCACCCCCGATCATGCCCCGTGTGTCTCTCTCCCTCCTGCCCACCCCCCGCTCATGACCCGTGTGTCTCTCTCCCTCCCGGACACCCCCTGCTCATGCCCCGTGTGTCTCTCTCCCTCCCCGCTCATGCCCCGTGTGTCTCTCTCCCTCCCCCCACCCCCGCTCATGCCCCGTGTGTCTCTCTCCCCTTCCCCCCACACCCTGCTCATGCCCCGTGTCTGTCTTCTGTTCCCCCGCTCATGCCCCGTGTCTGTGTCCTGTTCTCCCCACCCCCCGCTCATGCCCCTTATCCGTCTCCTGTGCCCCTCATGTGCCGTGTCTCTCTCCTGTTGCCCCCATGCCCCCGCTCATGCCCTGTGTCTGTCTCCTGTTCTCCCCACCCCCACTCATGCCCCGTGTCTGTGTCCTGTTCCCCCACACCCCGCTCATGCCCCATGTCTATCTCCTGTTGCCCCCCACCCCCGCTCATGCCCCGTGTCTGTCTCCTGTTCCCCCAACCCACTCATGCCCTGTGTCTGTCTCCTGTTCCCCCCACACGCTCATGCCCCGTGTCTCTCTCTTGTTGCCCCCCACCCCCCGCTCATGCCCGGTGTCTGTCTCCTGTTCTCCCCACCCCCCTCTCATGCCCCGTGTCTGTCTCCTGTTCCTTCCACCCCCCGCTCATGCCCCGTGTCTGTTCTCCCCACCCCCCGCTCATGCCCCGTGTGTTGTTCCCCCACCCCCACTCATGCCCCGTGTCTGTCTCCTGTTCCCCCCACCCCTTGCTCATGCCCCGTGTCTGTCTCCTGTTCCCCCACCCCCGCTCATGCCCCGTGTCTCTCCTGTTGCCCCCCACCCCCCGCTCATGCCCCGTGTCTCTCCTGTTGCCCCCCATCCCCCGCTCATGCCCCGTGTCTGTCTCCTGTTGCCCCCCATCCCTGCTCATGCCCTGTGTCTGTCTCCTGTTCTCCCCATCCCCGCTCATGCTCCGTGTCTGTCTCCTGTTCCCCCTCACCCCCCTCTCATGCCCTGTGTCTGTCTCCTGTTGCCCCCCACCCCCGCTCATGCCCCGTGTCTGTCTCCTGTTGCCCCCCACACCTCCCGCTCATGCCCCGTGCCTGTCTCCTGTTGCCCGCCACCCCCTGCTCATGCCCTGTGTCTGTCTCTGTTGTTCCCCCACCCCCGCTCATGCCCTGTGTCTGTCTCCTGTTCCCCCCACCCCCCGCTCATGCCCCATGTCTGTCTCCTGTACCCCCCACCCCCCGCTCATGCCCCGTGTCTGTCTCCTGTTGCCCCCCCGCTTATGCCCCGTGTCTGTCTCCTGTACCTCCCACCCGCTCATGCCCGTGTCTGTCTCCTGTACCACCCACCCCCCACTCATGCCCCGTGTCTCACTCCTGTTGCCCCCCACTCCCCCGCTCATGCCCCGTGTCTGTCTTCTGTTCCCCCCACCCCCCCTCATGCCCCGTGTCTGTCTCCTGTACCCCCCCACCCCCGCTCATGCCCCGTGTCTGTCTCCTGTACCCCCCACCACCCGCTCATGCCCCGTGTCTGTCTCCTGTTGCCCCCCCGCTTATGCCCCGTGTCTGTCTCCTGTACCTCCCACCCACTCATGCCTGTGTCTGTCTCCTGTACCCCCCACCCCCCGCTCATGCCCCGTGTCTCACTCGTGTTGCCCCCCACTCCCCTGCTCATGCCCCGTGTATGTCTTGTTCCCCCCACCCCACCTCATGCCCCGTGTCTGTCTCCTGTTGCCCCCACCCCCCGCTCCTTCCCCGTGTCTGTCTCCTGTTGCCCCCACCCATGCCCCGTGTCTGTCCCCTGTACCCCCCACTCCGCGCTCATGCCCCATGTCTCTCTCCTGTTGCCCCCCACCCCCGCTCATGCCCCGTGTCTGTCTCCTGTTGCCTCCCACCCCCCCGCTCATGCCCCGTGTCTGTCTCCTGTTCTCCCCACCCCCGCTCATGCCCCGTATCTGTCTCCTGTTCCCCCCATCCCCCGCTCATGCCCCGTGTCTGTCTCCTGTTCTCCCCACCCCCCCGCTCATGCCCCGTGTCTGTCTCATGTTGGCCCCACCCCCCGCTCATGCGCCGTGTCTGTCTCCTGTTGCCCCCCACCCCCGCTCATGACCCGTGTCTCCCTCGTGTTCCCCCCACCCCCCGCTCATGCCCCGTGTTTCCCTCGTGGTACCCCCCACCCGCTCTGCTCATATCCCATGTCTCCCTCGTGTTCCCCCCACCCACCGCTCATTACCCTTGTCTCTCTCCTTTCCCCCCACCCCTGCTCTTGTCCCGTGTGTGCCCTGTACCCCCCGCTCATGCCCCGTGTCTCCCTCATGTTCCTCCCCACCCGCTGCTCATGCCCCGTGTCTCTCTCGTGTTCCCCCCACCACTGCTCATGCCCCGTGTTTCCTTCCTTTTCCCCCCACCCCCTACCCCTGCTCTTGCCCCGTGTCTCTTTCCCCCTGCCACCCACCCCCGCTCTTGCCCTGTGTCTCTTTCCCCCTCCCGCCCACCCCCGCTCTTGCCCCGTGTCTCTTTCACCCTCCCGCCCACCCCCGCTCTTGCCCCGTGTCTTTCCCCCTCCCGCCCACCCCCACTCTTGCCCCGTGTCTTTCTCCCTCTGGCCACCCCTGCTCTTGCCCCGTGTCTTTCCCCCTCCCGCCCACCCCTGATCTTGCCCCGTGTGTCTCTCTCCCGGCCCCCCACCCCCCGCTCATGCCCCATGTGTCTCTCTCCCTCCCCCCACCCCCCGCTCATGCCCCGTGTGTCTCTCTCCCCTTCCCCCCACCCCCCGCTCCTGCCCCGTGTGTCTCTTGCCCTCCCCCCCGATCATGCCCCGTGTGTGTCTCTCCCTTCTGCCCACCCCCCGCTCATGCCCCGTGTGTCTCTCTCCCTCCCGCCCACCCCCTGCTCATGCTCCGTGTGTCTCTCTCCCTCCCCCGCTCATGCCCCGTGTGTCTCTCTGCCTCCCCCCACCCCCGCTCATGCCCCGTGTCTGTCTTCTGTTCCCCCCGCTCATGCCCCGTGTCTGTCTCCTGTGCCCCTCATGTGCCGTGTCTGTCTCCTGTTGCCCCCCATGCCCCCACTCATGCCCCATGTCTGTCTCCTGTTCTCCCCACCCCCACTCATGCCCCGTGTCAGTGTCCTGTTCCCCCACCCCCCGCTCATGCCCCATGTCTATCTCCTGTTGCCCCCCACCCCCCGCTCCTGCCCCGTGTGTCTCTCGCCCTCCCCCCACCCCCGATCATGCCCCGTGTGTCTCTCTCCCTCCTGCCCACCCCCCGCTCATGCCCCGTGTGTCTCTCTCCCTCCCGCCCACCCCCTGCTCATGCCCCGTGTGTCTCTCTCCCTCCCCCACTCATGCCCCGTGTGTCTCTCTCCCTCCCCCCACCCCCGCTCATGCTCCGTGTGTCTCTTTCCCATTCCCCCCACACCCCGCTCATGCCCCGTGTCTGTCTTCTGTTCGCCCCGTGACTGTATCCTGTCCTCCCCACCCCCCGCTCATGCCCCGTATCTGTCTCCTGTGCCCCTCATGTGCCGTGTCTGTCTCCTGTTGCCCCCCATGCCCCCGCTCATGCCCCGTGTCTGTCTCCTGTTCGACCCACCCCCACTCATGCCACGTGTCTGTGTCCTGTTCCCCCACCCCCCGCTCATGCCCCATGTCTATCTCCTGTTGCCCCTCACCCCCCGCTCATGCCCCGTGTCTGTCTTCTGTTCCCACCGCTCATGCCCCGTGTCTGTCTCCTGTTCTCCCCACCCCCCGCTCATGCCCCGTATCTGTCTCCTGTGCCCCTCATGTGCCGTGTCTGTCTCCTGTTGTCCCCCATGCCCCCACTCATGCCCCATGTCTGTCTCCTGTTCTCCCCACCCCCACTCATGCCCCGTGTCTGTGTCCTGTTCCCCCACCCCCCGCTCATGCCCCATGTCTATCTCCTGTTGCCCCCCACCCCCCGCTCCTGCCCCATGTGTCTCTTGCCCTCCCCCCACCCCCGATCATGCCCCGTGTGTCTCTCTCCCTCCTGCCCACACCCCGCTCATGCCCCGTGTGTCTCTCTCCCTCCCGCCCACCCCCTGCTCATGCCCCGTGTGTCTCTCTCCCTCCCCCACTCATGCCCCGTGTGTCTCTCCCCCTCCCGCTCATGCCCCGTGTGTCTCTCTCCCTTCCCCCCACCCCCCGCTCATGCCCCGTGTGTCTATCTCCCTCCCCCCCACCCCCCGCTCATGCCCCATGTGTCTCTCTCCCTCCCCCACCCTCCGCTCATGCCCCGTGTGTCTCTCTCCCCTTCCTCCCACCCCCTGCTCATGCCTCGTGTGTCTCTCTCCCTCCCCCCCACCCCCGATCATGCCCCGTGTGTCTCTCTCCCTCCTGCCCACCCCCGCTCATGCCCCGTGTGTCTCTCTCCCTCCCGCCCACCCCCCACTCATGCCCCGTGTGTCTCTCTCCCTCCCCCCACCCCCCGCTCATGCCCCGTGTGTCTCTCTCCCTCCCCCACCCCCGCTCATGCCCCGTGTGTCTCTCTCCCCTTCCCGCCACACCCCGCTCATGCCCCGTGTCTGTCTTCTGTTCCCCCGCTCATGCCCGTGTCTGTCTCCTGTTCCCCCCACCCCTTGCTCATTCCCCGTGTCGGTCTCCTGTTCCCCCACCCCCCGCTCATGTCCCGTGTCTCTCCTGTTGCCCCCCACCCCCGGCTCATGCCCCGTGTCTCTCCTGTTGCCCCCCACCCCTGCTCATGCCCCGTGTCTGTCTCCTCTTCTCCCCACCCCCGCTCATGCTCCGTGTCTGTCTCCTGTTCCCCCACCCCCCGCTCATGCCCTGTGTCTGTCTCCTGTTGCCCCCCACCCCCGCTCATGCCCCGTGTCTGTCTCCTGTTGCCCCTCACCCCCCGCTCATGCCCCGTGTCTGTCTCCTGTTGACCCCACCCCCACTCATGCCCTGTGTCTGTCTCTGTTGTTCCCCCACCCCCCGCTCATGCCCTGTGTCTGTCTTCTGTTCCCCCACCCCCCGCTCATGACCCGTGTCTGTTTCCTGTACCCCCCACCCTCCGCTCATGCCCCGTGTCTGTCTCCTGTTGCCCCCCGCTCATGCCCTGTGTCTGTCTCCTGTACCCCCCACCCGCTCTTGCCCGTGTCTCTCTCCTGTCGCCCCCACTCCCCCGCTCATGCCCCGTGTCTGTCTCCTGTTCCCCCTCACCCCCCTCTCATGCCCTGTGTCTGTCTCCTGTTGCCCCCCACCCCCGCTCATGCCCCGTGTCTGTCTCCTGTTGCCCCCCACACCCCCCGCTCATGCCCCGTGCCTGTCTCCTGTTGCCCCCCACCCCCTGCTCATGCCATGTGTCTGTCTCTGTTGTTCCCCCACCCCTGCTCATGACCTGTGTCTGTCTCCTGTTCCCCCCACCCCCCGCTCATGCCCCATGTCTGTCTCCTGTACCCCCCACCCCCCGCTCATGCCCCGTGTCTGTCTCCTGTTGCCCCCCCGCTTATGCCCCGTGTCTGTCTCCTGTACCTCCCACCCGCTCATGCCCGTGTCTGTCTCCTGTACCCCCCACCCCCCACTCATGCCCCGTGTCTCACTCCTGTTGCCCCCCACTCCCCCGCTCATGCCCTGTGTCTATCTTCTGTTCCCCCCACCCCCCCTCATGCCCCGTGTCTGTCTCCTGTACCCCCCCACCCCCGCTCATGCCCCGTGTCTGTCTCCTGTACCCCCCACCACCCGCTCATGCCCCGTGTCTGTCTCCTGTTGCCCCCCCGCTTATGCCCCGTGTCTGTCTCCTGTACCTCCCACCCGCTCATGCCCGTGTCTGTCTCCTGTACCCCCCACCCCCCGCTCATGCCCCGTGTCTCACTCCTGTTGCCCCCCACTCCCCTGCTCATGCCCCGTGTCTGTCTTCTGTTCCCCCCACCCCCCTCATGCCCCGTGTCTGTCTCCTGTTGCCCCCACCCCCCGCTCCTGCCCCGTGTCTGTCTCCTGTTGCCCCCACCCATGCCCCGTGTCTGTCCCCTGTACCCCCCACTCCGCGCTCATGCCCCATGTCTCTCTCCTGTTGCCCCCCACCCCCGCTCATGCCCCGTGTCTGTCTCCTGTTGCCTCCCACCCCCCCGCTCATGCCCCGTGTCTGTCTCCTGTTCTCCCCACCCCCGCTCATGCCCCGTATCTGTCTCCTGTTCCCCCCATCCCCCGCTCATGCCCCGTGTCTGTCTCCTGTTCTCCCCACCCCCCCGCTCATGCCCCGTGTCTGTCTCATGTTGGCCCCACCCCCCGCTCATGCGCCGTGTCTGTCTCCTGTTGCCCCCCACCCCCGCTCATGACCCGTGTCTCCCTCGTGTTCCCCCCACCCCCCGCTCATGCCCCGTGTTTCCCTCGTGGTACCCCCCACCCCCTCTGCTCATACCCCATGTCTCCCTCGTGTTCCCCCCACCCACCGCTCATGCCCCTTGTCTCTCTCCTTTCCCCCCACCCCTGCTCTTGTCCCGTGTGTGCCCTGTACCCCCCGCTCATGCCCCGTGTCTCCCTCATGTTCCTCCCCACCCGCTGCTCATGCCCCGTGTCTCTCTCGTGTTCCCCCCACCACGGCTCATGCCCCGTGTTTCCTTCCTTTTCCCCCCACCCCCTACCCCTGCTCTTGCCCCGTGTCTCTTTCCCCCTGCCACCCACCCCCGCTCTTGCCCTGTGTCTCTTTCCCCCTCCCGCCCACCCCCGCTCTTGCCCCGTGTCTCTTTCACCCTCCCGCCCACCCCCGCTCTTGCCCCGTGTCTTTCCCCCTCCCGCCCACTCCACTCTTGCCCCGTGTCTTTCTCCCTCTGGCCACCCCTGCTCTTGCCCCGTGTCTTTCCCCCTCCCACCCACCCCTGCTCTTGCCCTGTGTGTCTCTCCCCCTCCCGCCCATCCCCCGCTCATGTCCCGTGTGTCTCTCCCCCTCCCGCTCACGCCCTGTGTGTCTCTCTCCCTCCCCCGCCCCCCGCTCATGCCCCGTGTGTCTCTCTCCCGGCCCCCCACCCCCTGCTCATGCCCCATGTGTCTCTCTCCCTCCCCCCACCCCCCGCTCATGCCCCGTGTGTCTCTCTCCCCTTCCCCCCACCCCCCGCTCCTGCCCCGTGTGTCTCTCGCCCTCCCCCCACCCCCGATCATGCCCCGTGTGTCTCTCTCCCTTCTGCCCACCCCCCGCTCATGCCCCGTGTGTCTCTCTCCCTCCCGCCCACCCCCTGCTCATGCCCCGTGTGTCTCTCTCCCTCCCCCGCTCATGCCCCGTGTGTCTCTCTCCCTCCCCCCACCCCCGCTCATGCCCCGTGTCTGTCTTCTGTTCCCCCCGCTCATGCCCCGTGTCTGTCTCCTGTGCCCCTCATGTGCCGTGTCTGTCTCCTGTTGCCCCCCATGCCCCCACTCATGCCCCATGTCTGTCTCCTGTTCTCCCCACCCCCACTCATGCCCCGTGTCTGTGTCCTGTTCCCCCACCCCCCGCTCATGCCCCATGTCTATCTCCTGTTGCCCCCCACCCCCCGCTCCTGCCCCGTGTGTCTCTCGCCCTCCCCCCACCCCCGATCATGCCCCGTGTGTCTCTCTCCCTCCTGCCCACCCCCCGCTCATGCCCCGTGTGTCTCTCTCCCTCCCGCCCACCCCCTGCTCATGCCCCGTGTGTCTCTCTCCCTCCCCCACTCATGCCCCGTGTGTCTCTCTCCCTCCCCCCACCCCCGCTCATGCTCCGTGTGTCTCTCTCCCATTCCCCCCACACCCCGCTCATGCCCCGTGTCTGTCTTCTGTTCCCCCCGCTCATGCCCCGTGACTGTATCCTGTCCTCCCCACCCCCCGCTCATGCCCCGTATCTGTCTCCTGTGCCCCTCATGTGCCGTGTCTGTCTCCTGTTGCCCCCCATGCCCCCGCTCATGCCCCGTGTCTGTCTCCTGTTCGACCCACCCCCACTCATGCCACGTGTCTGTGTCCTGTTCCCCCACCCCCCGCTCATGCCCCATGTCTATCTCCTGTTGCCCCTCACCCCCCGCTCATGCCCCGTGTCTGTCTTCTGTTCCCACCGCTCATGCCCCGTGTCTGTCTCCTGTTCTCCCCACCCCCCGCTCATGCCCCGTATCTGTCTCCTGTGCCCCTCATGTGCCGTGTCTGTCTCCTGTTGTCCCCCATGCCCCCACTCATGCCCCATGTCTGTCTCCTGTTCTCCCCACCCCCACTCATGCCCCGTGTCTGTGTCCTGTTCCCCCATCCTCCGCTCATGCCCCATGTCTATCTCCTGTTGCCCCCCGCTCCTGCCCCGTGTGTCTCTCGCCCTCCCCCCACCCCCGATCATGCCCGTGTGTCTCTCTCCCTCCTGCCCACACCCCGCTCATGCCCCGTGTGTCTCTCTCCCTCCCGCCCACCCCCTGCTCATGCCCCGTGTGTCTCTCTCCCTCCCCACTCATGCCCCGTGTGTCTCTCTCCCTCCCCCCACCCCCGCTCATGCCCCGTGTGTCTCTCTCCCATTCCCCCCACACCCTGCTCATGCCCCGTGTCTGTCTTCTGTTCCCCCCGCTCATGCCCCGTGACTGTCTCCTGTCCTCCCCACCCCCAGCTCATGCCCTGTATCTGTCTCCTGTGCCCCTCATGTGCCGTGTCTGTCTCCTGTTGCCCCCCATGCCCCTGCTCATGCCCCATGTCTGTCTCCTGTTCTCCCCACCCCCACTCATGCCCCGTGTCTGTGTCCTGTTCCCCCACCCCCCGCTCATGCCCCATGTCTATCTCCTGTTGCCCCTCACCCCCCGCTCATGCCCCGTGTCTGTCTCCTGTTCCCCCCACCCACTCATGCCCCGTGTCTGTCTCCTGTTCCCCCCACACGCTCATGCCCCGTGTCTCTCTCTTGTTGCCCCCACCCCCCGCTCATGCCCCGTTTCTGTCTCGTGTTCCCCCCACCACTGCTCATGCCCTGTGTTTCCTTCCTTTTCCCCCACCCCCTACCCCTGCTCTTGCCCCGTGTCTCTTTCCCCCTCCCACCCACCCCCGCTCTTGCCCTGTGTCTCTTTCCCCCTCCCGCCCACCCCCGCTCTTGCCCCGTGTCTCTTTCACCCTCCCGCCCACACCCGCTCTTGCCCTGTGTCTTTCCCCCTCCCGCCCACCCCCACTCTTGCCCCGTGTCTTTCTCCCTCTGGCCCACCCCTGCTCTTGCCCCGTGTCTTTCCCCCTCCCGCCCACCCCTGCTCTTGCCCCGTGTGTCTCTCCCCCTCCCGCCCATCCCCGCTCATGTCCCGTGTGTCTCTCCCCCTCCCGCTCATGCCCTGTGTGTCTCTCTCCCTCCCCCCACCCCCCGCTCATGCCCGTGTGTCTCTCTCCCTCCCCCCACCCCCCGCTCATGCCCCATGTGTCTCTCTCCCTCCCCCCAACCCACCGCTCATGCCCTGTGTGTCTCTCTCCCCTTCCCCCCACCCCCCGCTCCTGCCCCGTGTGTCTCTCGCCCTCTCCCCACCCCCGATCATGCCCCGTGTGTCTCTCTCCCTCCTGCCCACCCCCCGCTCATGCCCCGTGTGTCTCTCTCCCTCCCGCCCACCCCCTGCTCATGCCCCGTGTGTCTCTCTCCCTCCCCCCCTCATGCCCCGTGTGTCTCTCTCCCTCCCCCCACCCCCGCTCATGCCCCGTGTCTGTCTTCTGTCCCCCCCGCTCATGCCCCGTGTCTGTCTCCTGTTCTCCCCACCCCCCGCTCATGCCCCGTATCTGTCTCCTGTGCCCCTCATGTGCCGTGTCTGTCTCCTGTTGCCCCCCATGCCCCCACTCATGCCCCGTGTCTGTCTCCTGTTCTCCCCACCCCCACTCATGCCCCGTGTCTGTGTCCTGTTCCCCCACCCCCCTCTCATGCCCCATGTCTATCTCCTGTTGCCCCCCACCTCCCGCTCCTGCCCCGTGTGTCTCTCGCCCTCCCCCCAGCCCCGATCATGCTCTGTGTGTCTCTCTCCCTCCTGCCCACCCCAGCTCATGCCCCGTGTGTCTCTCTCCCTCCCGCCCACTCCCTGCTCAATGCCCCGTGTGTCTCTCTGCCTCCCCCACTCATGCCCCGTGTGTCTCTCTCCCTCCCCCACCCCTGCTCATGCCCCGTGTGTCTCTCTCCCATTCCCCCCACACCCCGCTCATGCCCCGTGTCTGTCTTCTGTTCCCCCCGCTCATGCCCCGTGACTGTCTCCTGTCCTCCCCACCCCCCGCTCATGCCCTGTATCTGTCTCCTGTGCCCCTCATGTGCCGTGTCTGTCTCCTGTTGCCCCCCATGCCCCCGCTCATGCCCCGTGTCTGTCTCCTGTTCTCCCCACCCCCACTCATGCCCCGTGTCTGTGTCCTGTTCCCCCACCCCCCGCTCATGCCCCATGTCTATCTCCTGTTGTACCCCACCCCCGCTCATGCCCTGTGTCTGTCTCCTGTTCCCCCCACCCACTCATGCCCTGTGTCTGTCTCCTGTTCCCCCCACACGCTCATGCCCCGTGTCTCTCTCTTGTTGCCCCCACCCCCCGCTCATGCCCCGTGTCTGTCTCCTGTTCTCCCCACCCCCCACTCATGCCCCGTGTCTGTCTCCTGTTCCTCCCACCCCCCCGCTCATGTCCCGTGTCTGTTCTCACCACCTCCCGCTCATGCCCCGTGTCTGTTGTTCCCCCCACCCCCCGCTCATGCCCCGTGTCTGTCTCCTGTTCCCCCCACCCCTTGCTCATGCCCCGTGTCTGTCTCCTGTTCCCCCATCCCGCTCATGCCCCGTGTCTCTCCTGTTGCCCCCCACCCCCCGCTCATGCCCCGTGTCTCTCCTGTTGCCCCCCACCCCCCGCTCATGCCCCGTGTCTGTCTCCTGTTGCCCCCCCGCTCATTCCCTGTGTCTGTCTCCTGTTCTCCCCATCCCCGCTCATGCTCCGTGTCTGTCTCCTGTTGCCCCCCACCGCCGCTCGTGCCCCGTGTCTGTCTCCTGTTGCCCCCCACCCCCCGCTCATGCCCTGTGTCTGTCTCTGTTGTTCCCCCACCCCCCGCTCATGCCCTGTGTCTGTCTCCTGTTCTCCCCACCCCCCGTTCATGCCCCATGTCTGTCTCCTGTACCCCCCCACCCCCGCTCATGCCCCGTGTCTGTCTCCTGTACCCCCCACCACCTGCTCATGCCCCGTGTCTGTCTCCTGTTGCCCCCCCGCTCATGCCCCGTGTCTGTCTCCTGTACCTCCCACCCGCTCATGCCCATGTCTCTCTCCTGTTGCCCCCACCCCCTGCTCATGCCCCGTGTCTGTCTCCTGTACCCCCCACCCCCGCTCATGCCCCGTGTCTCACTCCTGTTGCCCCCCACTCCCCTGCTCATGCCCCGTGTCTGTCTTCTGTTCCCCCCACCCCCCTCATGCCCCGTGTCTGTCTCCTGTGCCCCCCACCCCCCGCTCCTGCCCCGTGTCTGTCTCCTGTTGCCCCCACCCATACCCCGTGTCTGTCTCCTGTACCCCCCACTCCGCGCTCATGCCCCATGTCTCTCTCCTGTTGCCCCCACCCCCCGCTCATGCCCCGTGTCTGTCTCCTGTTGCCCCCCACGCCCCCGCTCATGCCCCGTGTCTGTCTCCTGTTCTCCCCACCCCCGCTCATGTCCCGTATCTGTCTCCTGTTCCCCCATCCCCCGCTCATGCCCCGTGTCTGTCTCCTGTTCTCCCCACCCCCCTGCTCATGCCCCGTATCTGTCTCCTGTTCCCCCCATCCCCCGTTCATGCCCCGTGTCTGTCTCCTGTTCTCCCCACCCCCCCGCTCATGCCCCGTGTCTGTCTCCTGTTGGCCCCACCCCCCGCTCATGCCCCGTGTCTGTCTCCTGTTGCCCCCCACCCCCCGCTCATGCCCCGTGTCTCCCTCGTGTTCCCCCCACCCCCCGCTCATGCCCCGTATTTCCCTCGTGGTACCCCCCACCCCCTCTGCTCATACCCCATGTCTCCCTCATGTTCCCCCCACCCACCGCTCATGCCCCTTGTCTCTCTCCTTTCCCCCAACCCCCGCTCTTGTCCCGTGTGTGCCCTGTACCCCCGCTCATGCCCCGTGTCTCCCTCATGTTCCTCCCCACCCGCTGCTCATGCCCCGTGTCTCTCTCGAGTTCCCCCCACCACCGCTCATGCCCCGTGTTTCCTTCCTTTCTTCCTTTTCCCCCCACCCCCTACCCCTGCTCTTGCCCCGTGTCTCTTTCCCCCTCCCACCCACCCCCGCTCTTGCCCTGTGTCTCTTTCCCCCTCCCGCCCCCCCCGCTCTTGCCCCGTGTCTCTTTCCCCCTCCCGTCCACCCCCGCTCTTGCCCCGTGTCTTTCCCCCTCCCGCCCACCCCCACTCTTGCCCCGTGTCTTTCTCCCTCCGGCCCAACCCTGCTCTTGCCCCGTGTCTTTTCCCCTCCCGCCCACCCCTGCTCTTGCCCCGTGTGTCTCTCCCCCTCCCGCCCATCCCCCGCTCATGCCCCCTGTGTCTCTCTACCTCCCCCCGCCCCCTGCTCATGCCCCGTGTGTCTCTCTCCCTCTCCCCCACCCCCCGCTCATGCCCCGTGTGTCTCTCTCCCTCCCCCACCCCCGCTCATGTCCCGTGTGTCTCTCTCCCCTTCCCCCCACCCCCCGTGTGTCTCTCGCCCTCCCCCCACCCCCAATCATGCCCCGTGTGTCTCTCTCCCTCCTGCCCACCCCCCGCTCATGCCTGTGTGTCTCTCTCCCTCCCGCCCACCCCCTGCTCATGCCCTGTGTGTCTGTCTCCCTCCCCCGCTCATGCCCTATGTGTCTCTCTCCCTCCCCCCACCGCCGCTCATGCCCCGTGTCTGTCTTCTGTTCCCCCGGCTCATGCCCCGTGTGTGTCTCCTGTTCTCCCCACCCCCGCTCATGCCCCGTATCTGTCTCCTGTGCCCCTCATGTGCCGTGTCTGTCTCCTGTTGCCCCCATGCCCCCGCTCATGCCCCGTGTCTGTCTCCTGTTCTCCCCACCCCCACTCATGCCCCGTGTCTGTGTCCTGTTCCCCCGCCCCCCGCTCATGCCCCGTGTGTCTCTCTCCCGGCCCCCCACCCCCCGCTCATGCCCCATGTGTCTCTCTCCCTCCCCCCACCCCCCGCTCATGCCACGTGTGTCTCTCTCCCCTTCCCCCCACCCCCCGCTCCTGCCCCGTGTGTCTCTCGCCCTCCCCCCACCCCCGATCATGCCCCGTGTGTCTCTCTCCCTTCTGCCCACCCCCCGCTCATGCCCCGTGTGTCTCTCTCCCTCCCGCCCACCCCCTGCTCATGCCCCGTGTGTCTCTCTCCCTCCCCCGCTCATGCCCCGTGTGTCTCTCTCCCTCCCCCCACCCCCGCTCATGCCCCGTGTCTGTCTCCTGTTCCCCCGCTCATGCCCCGTGTCTGTCTCCTGTGCCCCTCATGTGCCGTGTCTGTCTCCTGTTGCCCCCCATGCCCCCACTCATGCCCCATGTCTGTCTCCTGTTCTCCCCACCCCCACTCATGCCCCGTGTCTGTGTCCTGTTCCCCCACCCCCCGCTCATGCCCCATGTCTATCTCCTGTTGCCCCCCACCCCCCACTCCTGCCCCGTGTGTCTCTCGCCCACCCCCCACCCCCGATCATGCCCCGTGTGTCTCTCTCCCTCCTGCCCACCCCCCGCTCATGCCCCGTGTGTCTCTCTCCCTCCCGCCCACCCCCTGCTCATGCCCCGTGTGTCTCTCTCCCTCCCCCACTCATGCCCCGTGTGTCTCTCTCCCTCCCCCCACCCCCGCTCATGCTCCGTGTGTCTCTCTCCCATTCCCCCCACACCCCGCTCATGCCCCGTGTCTGTCTTCTGTTCCCCCCGCTCATGCCCCGTGACTGTATCCTGTCCTCCCCACCGCCCGCTCATGCCCCGTATCTGTCTCCTGTGCCCCTCATGTGCCGTGTCTGTCTCCTGTTGCCCCCCATGCCCCCGCTCATGCCCCGTGTCTGTCTCCTGTTCGACCCACCCCCACTCATGCCACGTGTCTGTGTCCTGTTCCCCCACCCCCCGCTCATGCCCCATGTCTATCTCCTGTTGCCCCTCACCCCCCGCTCATGCCCCGTGTCTGTCTTCTGTTCCCACCGCTCATGCCCCGTGTCTGTCTCCTGTTCTCCCCACCCCCCGCTCATGCCCCGTATCTGTCTCCTGTGCCCCTCATGTGCCGTGTCTGTCTCCTGTTGTCCCCCATGCCCCCACTCATGCCCCATGTCTGTCTCCTGTTCTCCCCACCCCCACTCATGCCCCGTGTCTGTGTCCTGTTCCCCCACCCCCCGCTCATGCCCCATGTCTATCTCCTGTTGCCCCCCGCTCCTGCCCCGTGTGTCTCTCGCCCTCCCCCCACCCCCGATCATGCCTGTGTGTCTCTCTACCTCCTGCCCACACCCCGCTCATGCCCCGTGTGTCTCTCTCCCTCCCGCCCACCCCCTGCTCATGCCCCGTGTGTCTCTCTCCCTCCCCCACTCATGCCCCGTGTGTCTCTCTCCCTCCCCCCACCCCCGCTCATGCCCCGTGTGTCTCTCTCCCATTCCCCCCACACCCCGCTCATGCCCCGTGTCTGTCTTCTGTTCCCCCCGCTCATGCCCCGTGACTGTCTCCTGTCCTCCCCACCCCCAGCTCATGCCCTGTATCTGTCTCCTGTGCCCCTCATGTGCCGTGTCTGTCTCCTGTTGCCCCCCATGCCCCTGCTCATGCCCCATGTCTGTCTCCTGTTCTCCCCACCCCCACTCATGCCCCGTGTCTGTGTCCTGTTCCCCCACCCCCCGCTCATGCCCCATGTCTATCTCCTGTTGCCCCTCACCCCCCGCTCATGCCCCGTGTCTGTCTCCTGTTCCCCCCACCCACTCATGCCCCGTGTCTGTCTCCTGTTCCCCCCACACGCTCATGCCCCGTGTCTCTCTCTTGTTGCCCCCACCCCCCGCTCATGCCCCGTGTCTGTCTCCGGTTTTCCCCACCCCCCACTCATGCCCCGTGTCTGTCTCGTGTTCCCCCCACCACTGCTCATGCCCTGTGTTTCCTTCCTTTTCCCCCCACCCCCTACCCCTGCTCTTGCCCCGTGTCTCTTTCCCCCTTCCACCCACCCCCGCTCTTGCCCTGTGTCTCTTTCCCCCTCCCGCCCACCCCCGCTCTTGCCCCGTGTCTCTTTCACCCTCCCGCCCACACCCGCTCTTGCCCTGTGTCTTTCCCCCTCCCGCCCACCCCCACTCTTGCCCCGTGTCTTTCTCCCTCTGGCCCACCCCTGCTCTTGCCCCGTGTCTTTCCCCCTCCCGCCCACCCCTGCTCTTGCCCCGTGTGTCTCTCCCCCTCCCGCCCATCCCCGCTCATGTTCCGTGTGTCTCTCCCCCTCCCGCTCATGCCCTGTGTGTCTCTCTCCCTCCCCCCACCCCCCGCTCATGCCCGTGTGTCTCTCTCCCTCCCCCCCACCCCCCGCTCATGCCCCATGTGTCTCTCTCCCTCCCCCCCCGCTCATGCCCTGTGTGTCTCTCTCCCCTTCCCCCCACCCCCCGCTCCTGCCCCGTGTGTCTCTCGCCCTCTCCCCACCCCTGATCATGTCCCGTGTGTCTCTCTCCCTCCTGCCCACCCCCCGCTCATGCCCCGTGTGTCTCTCTCCCTCCCGCCCACCCCCTGCTCATGCCCCGTGTGTCTCTCTCCCTCCCACGCTCATGCCCCGTGTGTCTCTCTCCCTCCCCCCACCCCCGCTCATGCCCCGTGTCTGTCTTCTGTCCCCCCCGCTCATGCCCCGTGTCTGTCTCCTGTTCTCCCCACCCCCCGCTCATGCCCCGTATCTGTCTCCTGTGCCCCTCATGTGCCGTGTCTGTCTCCTGTTGCCCCCCATGCCCCCACTCATGCCCCGTGTCTGTCTCCTGTTCTCCCCACCCCCACTCATGCCCCGTGTCTGTGTCCTGTTCCCCCACCCCCCTCTCATGCCCCATGTCTATCTCCTGTTGCCCCCCACCTCCCGCTCCTGCCCCGTGTGTCTCTCGCCCTCCCCCCACCCCCGATCATGCTCCGTGTGTCTCTCTCCCTCCTGCCCACCCCCGCTCATGCCCCGTGTGTCTCTCTCCCTCCCGCCCACTCCCTGCTCAATGCCCCGTGTGTCTCTCTGCCTCCCCCACTCATGCCCCGTGTGTCTCTCTCCCTCCCCCCACCCCTGCTCATGCCCCGTGTGTCTCTCTCCCATTCCCCCCACACCCCGCTCATGCCCCGTGTCTGTCTTCTGTTCCCCCCGCTCATGCCCCGTGACTGTCTCCTGTCCTCCCCACCCCCCGCTCATGCCCCGTATCTGTCTCCTGTGCCCCTCATGTGCCGTGTCTGTCTCCTGTTGCCCCCCATGCCCCCGCTCATGCCCCGTGTCTGTCTCCTGTTCTCCCCACCCCCACTCATGCCCCGTGTCTGTGTCCTGTTCCCCCACCCCCCGCTCATGCCCCATGTCTATCTCCTGTTGTCCCCCACCCCCGCTCATGCCCTGTGTCTGTCTCCTGTTCCCCCCACCCACTCATGCCCCGTGTCTGTCTCCTGTTCCCCCCACACGCTCATGCCCCGTGTCTCTCTCTTGTTGCCCCCACCCCCCGCTCATGCCCCGTGTCTGTCTCCTGTTCTCCCCACCCCCCACTCATGCCCCGTGTCTGTCTCGTGTTCCCCCCACCACTGCTCATGCCCTGTGTTTCCTTCCTTTTCCCCCCACCCCCTACCCCTGCTCTTGCCCCGTGTCTCTTTCCCCCTTCCACCCACCCCCGCTCTTGCCCTGTGTCTCTTTCCCCCTCCCGCCCACCCCCGCTCTTGCCCCGTGTCTCTTTCACCCTCCCGCCCACCCCCACTCTTGCCCCGTGTCTTTCTCCCTCTGGCCCACCCCTGCTCTTGCCCCGTGTCTTTCCCCCTCCCGCCCACCCCTGCTCTTGCCCCGTGTGTCTCTCCCCCTCCCGCCCATCCCCGCTCATGTTCCGTGTGTCTCTCCCCCTCCCGCTCATGCCCTGTGTGTCTCTCTCCCTCCCCCCACCCCCCGCTCATGCCCGTGTGTCTCTCTCCCTCCCCCCCACCCCCCGCTCATGCCCCATGTGTCTCTCTCCCTCCCCCCCCGCTCATGCCCTGTGTGTCTCTCTCCCCTTCCCCCCACCCCCCGCTCCTGCCCCGTGTGTCTCTCGCCCTCTCCCCACCCCTGATCATGTCCCGTGTGTCTCTCTCCCTCCTGCCCACCCCCCGCTCATGCCCCGTGTGTCTCTCTCCCTCCCGCCCACCCCCTGCTCATGCCCCGTGTGTCTCTCTCCCTCCCCCGCTCATGCCCCGTGTGTCTCTCTCCCTCCCCCCACCCCCGCTCATGCCCCGTGTCTGTCTTCTGTCCCCCCCGCTCATGCCCCGTGTCTGTCTCCTGTTCTCCCCACCCCCCGCTCATGCCCCGTATCTGTCTCCTGTGCCCCTCATGTGCCGTGTCTGTCTCCTGTTGCCCCCCATGCCCCCACTCATGCCCCGTGTCTGTCTCCTGTTCTCCCCACCCCCACTCATGCCCCGTGTCTGTGTCCTGTTCCCCCACCCCCCTCTCATGCCCCATGTCTATCTCCTGTTGCCCCCCACCTCCCGCTCCTGCCCCGTGTGTCTCTCGCCCTCCCCCCACCCCCGATCATGCTCCGTGTGTCTCTCTCCCTCCTGCCCACCCCCGCTCATGCCCCGTGTGTCTCTCTCCCTCCCGCCCACTCCCTGCTCAATGCCCCGTGTGTCTCTCTGCCTCCCCCACTCATGCCCCGTGTGTCTCTCTCCCTCCCCCCACCCCTGCTCATGCCCCGTGTGTCTCTCTCCCATTCCCCCCACACCCCGCTCATGCCCCGTGTCTGTCTTCTGTTCCCCCCGCTCATGCCCCGTGACTGTCTCCTGTCCTCCCCACCCCCCGCTCATGCCCCGTATCTGTCTCCTGTGCCCCTCATGTGCCGTGTCTGTCTCCTGTTGCCCCCCATGCCCCCGCTCATGCCCCGTGTCTGTCTCCTGTTCTCCCCACCCCCACTCATGCCCCGTGTCTGTGTCCTGTTCCCCCACCCCCCGCTCATGCCCCATGTCTATCTCCTGTTGTCCCCCACCCCCGCTCATGCCCTGTGTCTGTCTCCTGTTCCCCCCACCCACTCATGCCCCGTGTCTGTCTCCTGTTCCCCCCACACGCTCATGCCCCGTGTCTCTCTCTTGTTGCCCCCACCCCCCGCTCATGCCCCGTGTCTGTCTCCTGTTCTCCCCACCCCCCACTCATGCCCCGTGTCTGTCTCCTGTTCCTCCCACCCCCCCGCTCATGTCCCGTGTCTGTTCTCACCACCTCCCGCTCATGCCCCGTGTCTGTTGTTCCCCCCACCCCCCGCTCATGCCCCGTGTCTGTCTCCTGTTCCCCCCACCCCTTGCTCATGCTCCGTGTCTGTCTCCTGTTCCCCCACCCCGCTCATGCCCCGTGTCTCTCCTGTTGCCCCCCACCCCCCGCTCATGCCCCGTGTCTCTCCTGTTGCCCCCCACCCCCCGCTCATGCCCCGTGTCTGTCTCCTGTTGCCCCCCCGCTCATTCCCTGTGTCTGTCTCCTGTTCTCCCCATCCCCGCTCATGCTCCGTGTCTGTCTCCTGTTGCCCCCCACCGCCGCTCGTGCCCCGTGTCTGTCTCCTGTTGCCCCCCACCCCCCGCTCATGCCCTGTGTCTGTCTCTGTTGTTCCCCCACCCCCTGCTCATGCCCTGTGTCTGTCTCCTGTTCTCCCCACCCCCCGTTCATGCCCCATGTCTGTCTCCTGTACCCCCCCACCCCCGCTCATGCCCCGTGTCTGTCTCCTGTACCCCCCACCACCTGCTCATGCCCCGTGTCTGTCTCCTGTTGCCCCCCCGCTCATGCCCCGTGTCTGTCTCCTGTACCTCCCACCCGCTCATGCCCATGTCTCTCTCCTGTTGCCCCCACCCCCTGCTCATGCCCCGTGTCTGTCTCCTGTACCCCCCACCCCCGCTCATGCCCCGTGTCTCACTCCTGTTGCCCCCCACTCCCCTGCTCATGCCCCGTGTCTGTCTTCTGTTCCCCCCACCCCCCTCATGCCCCGTGTCTGTCTCCTGTGCCCCCCACCCCCCGCTCCTGCCCCGTGTCTGTCTCCTGTTGCCCCCACCCATACCCCGTGTCTGTCTCCTGTACCCCCCACTCCGCGCTCATGCCCCATGTCTCTCTCCTGTTGCCCCCACCCCCCGCTCATGCCCCGTGTCTGTCTCCTGTTGCCCCCCACGCCCCCGCTCATGCCCCGTGTCTGTCTCCTGTTCTCCCCACCCCCGCTCATGTCCCGTATCTGTCTCCTGTTCCCCCCATCCCCCGCTCATGCCCCGTGTCTGTCTCCTGTTCTCCCCACCCCCCTGCTCATGCCCCGTATCTGTCTCCTGTTCCCCCCATCCCCCGCTCATGCCCCGTGTCTGTCTCCTGTTCTCCCCACCCCCCCGCTCATGCCCCGTGTCTGTCTCCTGTTGGCCCCACCCCCCGCTCATGCCCCGTGTCTGTCTCCTGTTGCCCCCCACCCCCCGCTCATGCCCTGTGTCTCCCTCGTGTTCCCCCCACCCCCCGCTCATGCCCCGTATTTCCCTCGTGGTACCCCCCACCCCCTCTGCTCATACCCCATGTCTCCCTCATGTTCCCCCCACCCACCGCTCATGCCCCTTGTCTCTCTCCTTTCCCCCAACCCCCGCTCTTGTCCCGTGTGTGCCCTGTACCCCCGCTCATGCCCCGTGTCTCCCTCATGTTCCTCCCCACCCGCTGCTCATGCCCCGTGTCTCTCTCGAGTTCCCCCCACCACCGCTCATGCCCCGTGTTTCCTTCCTTTCTTCCTTTTCCCCCCACCCCCTACCCCTGTTCTTGCCCCGTGTCTCTTTCCCCCTCCCACCCACCCCCGCTCTTGCCCTGTGTCTCTTTCCCCCTCCCGCCCCCCCGCTCTTGCCCCGTGTCTCTTTCCCCCTCCCGCCCACCCCCGCTCTTGCCCCGTGTCTTTCCCCCTCCCGCCCACCCCCACTCTTGCCCCGTGTCTTTCTCCCTCCGGCCCAACCCTGCTCTTGCCCCGTGTCTTTTCCCCTCCCGCCCACCCCTGCTCTTGCCCCGTGTGTCTCTCCCCCTCCCGCCCATCCCCCGCTCATGCCCCCTGTGTCTCTCTACCTCCCCCCGCCCCTGCTCATGCCCCGTGTGTCTCTCTCCCTCTCCCCCACCCCCCGCTCATGCCCCGTGTGTCTCTCTCCCTCCCCCACCCCCCGCTCATGTCCCGTGTGTCTCTCTCCCCTTCCCCCCACCCCCCGTGTGTCTGTCGCCCTCCCCCCACCCCCCATCATGCCCCGTGTGTCTCTCTCCCTCCTGCCCACCCCCCACTCATGCCTGTGTGTCTCTCTCCCTCCCGCCCACCCCCTGCTCATGCCCTGTGAGTCTGTCTCCCTCCCCCGCTCATGCCCTATGTGTCTCTCTCCCTCCCCCCACCGCCGCTCATGCCCCGTGTCTGTCTTCTGTTCCCCCGGCTCATGCCCCGTGTGTGTCTCCTGTTCTCCCCACCCCCGCTCATGCCCCGTATCTGTCTCCTGTGCCCCTCATGTGCCGTGTCTGTCTCCTGTTGCCCCCATGCCCCCGCTCATGCCCCGTGTCTGTCTCCTGTTCTCCCCACCCCCACTCATGCCCCGTGTCTGTGTCCTGTTCCCCCACCCCCCGCTCATGCCCCATGTCTATCTCCTGTTGCCCCCCACCCCCTGCCCCGTTTGTCTCTCGCCCTCCCCCCAGCCCTGATCATGCCCCGTGTGTCTCTCTCCCTCCTGCCCACCCCCCGCTCATGCCCCGTGTGTCTCTCTCCCTCCCGCCCACCCCCTATTCATGCCCCGTGTGTCTCTCTCCCTCCCCCGCTCATGCTCCGTGTGTCTCTCTCCCTCCCCCCACCCCCGCTCATGCCCTGTGTGTCTCTCTCCCCTTCCCCCCACACCCCGCTCATGCCCCGTGTCTGTCTTCTGTTCCCCCCGCTCATGCCCCGTGTCTGTCTCCTGTTCTCCCCATCCCTCGCTCAGGCCCCGTATCTGTCTCCTGTGCCCCTCATGTGCCGTGTCTGTCTCCTGTTGCACCCCATGCCCCCGCTCATGCCCCGTGTCTGTCTCCTGTTCTCCCCACCCCCACTCATGCCCCGTGTCTGTGTCCTGTTCCCCCACCCACTCATGCCCCGTGTCTGTCTCCTGTTCCCCCCAAACGCTCATGCCCCGTGTCTCTTTCTTGTTGCCCCCCACACCCCGCTCAATCCCCGTGTCTGTCTCCTGTTCTCCCCACCCCCCGCTCATGCCCCGTGTCTGTCTCCTGTTCCTCCCACCCCCCCGCTCATGCCCCGTGTCTGTTCTCCCCACCCCCCGCTCAAGCCCCGTGTCTGTTGTTCCCCCCACCCCCCGCTCATGCCCCGTGTCTGTCTCCTGTTCCCCCCACCCCTTGCTCATGCCCCGTGTCTGTCTCCTGTTCCCCCACCCCCGCTCATGCCCCGTGTCTCTCCTGTCGCCCCCCACCCCCCGCTCATGCCCCGTGTCTCTCCTGTTGCCCCCCACCCCCCGCTCATGCCCCGTGTCTGTCTCCTGTTGCCCCCCAACCCCCGCTCATGCCCTGTGTCTGTCTCCTGTTCTCCCCATCCCCGCTCATGCTCCGTGTCTGTCTCCTGTTCCCCCTCACCCCCCTCTCATGCCTGTGTCTGTCTCCTGTTGCCCCCCACCCCCGCTCATGCCCCGTGTCTGTCTCCTGTTGCCCCCCACCCCCGCTCATGCCCCGTGTCTGTCTCTGTTGTTCCCCCCACCCCCGCTCATGCCCTGTGTCTGTCTCCTGTTCCCCCCACACCCCCGCTCATGCCCCATGTCTGTCTCCTGTTCTCCCCACCCCCGCTCATGCCCCGTATCTGTCTGCTGTTCCCCCCATCCCCTGCTCATGCCCCGTGTCTGTCTCCTGTTCTCCCCACCCCCCCGCTCATGCCCAGTGTCTGTCTCCTGTTCTCCCCATCTCCCCACCCCCTGCTCATGCCCCGTGTCTCTCTCCTGTTGGCCCCACCCCCCGCTCATGCCCTGTGTCTGTCTCATGTTGCCCCCAACCCCCCGCACATGCCCCGTGTCTCCCTCGTGTTCCCCCCACCCTCCGCTCATGCCCCGTGTTTCCCTCGTGTTCCCCCCACCCAGCGCTCATGCCCCTTGTCTCTCTCCTTTCCCCCCACCCCCGCTCTTGTCCCGTGTGGGCCCTGTACCCCCCGCTCATGCCCCGTGTCTCCCTCATGTTCCTCCCCACCCGCTGCTCATGCCCCGTGTCTCTCTCGTGTTCTCCCCACCACCGCTCATGCCCCGTGTTTCCTTCCTTTTCCCCCCACCCCCTGCTCATGCCATGTTTGTACCCTGTTCCCTATCACCCCCCGCTCATGCCTGTGTGTCTCCCCTGTTCCCCCCACCCCCGCTCATGCCCTGTTGTGTTCTTTATACACCCCGCATTCCCTTTCCATGATGGCCATCTTGGTAAAAGATTTTCCTTCTTACGGTGTAGGAAGGAAAATCTTTTTGTTCTTTTTTACCACCCGGCGTTCCCACTTTGAGGACATAAGATGTTAGTGGTCTTCATCTATTGAAAAGGATGTTATGGTGACGTTGCACTAATAAAAACCTTTCAAATTTAGTTAAAAAAAAATGTTACAGGGACATTATGGTTAAGTTGCACTAATAAAAACCTATGAAATTCAATGAAAAAACTTTGTTAAAGGGACGTTATGGTTAAGTTGTGCTACTAAAAACCTATGAAATTCAGTGAAAAAACTTTGTTAAAGGGACGTTATGGTTAAGTTGAGCTACTAAAAACCTATGAAATTCAGTCAAGAAACTTTGTCAAAGGGACGTTATGGTTCCAAGTAAAACCGAAAAACCCTTGAAATTCGCCAGGTATGGTAAGCTAAGCAACTATACCTCGCGCCACCACCATGCACTGCTAAGACTAACACCCAGGACATCAAAGATGACATCACAAATGTCATTGGTGACATCACTGATGACATCACATGTCCGGCTCGTTCTTTTTTCTTTTGCTGACATATCTAGGCCACATGGTTTTCTTCAGTAACAGTCAGAAACTAAAAATGTTATTTTATTTGCAGACGTATCCTTCAAGTAGGTTCTTACAATAATTCCCTTAGAGTCCAGTCACATCATATGAAACATATACATACGGGAAGACACAAGCTTGAAAGACAGCAATCCTTTTTGTGCATAAAGATAATCAGTAGACTTATGAGCACTTTCAGATAGTTCTGTTGTTTTTTTTTTTTTATGGATGTACTTTCCCTGTGGGTCCAATCACATCAAGTGATACACATACATAGGGTAAATAGCAGCTTTGAAACAGAGCAATCATTTATTTGCATGAAAATAATCAGTTAAGTTATGAATTGTTTCTGCTACTTTCCCTGTATATACCCATATTGGTATGTGTTCTTGTGTCTTTGTGTTTTGTCTATAGTAATGCAATTATGTAATACATGTGTTTTATTAGCTAGGTATTACATATTTCACAGTACACAAAAATCTATTAAGAAAACAATTATCATTTCATTATTCAACATATTAACATTACGAATATTATACCTTCATCTTGTACGCTGCACACAATGTTATGTTTCGGTATGAGTAGCTTAGTATACTAGATAGAACCCCATAATGGAATGCTATTTATATAAATGCATCGTCCAATGCACTAATTAGGGTATGATATTTATTGCAATGATCCTTGACACTTGTTTCGTAACATTATAATAAGAATCCCTTGTACACATATTTCATGAAAAGTACATACACATGTGATGCCATCAGTGATGTCACCAATGACATTTGTTATGTCATCTTTGATGTCCTGGGTGTTAGTCTTCCATCTTCTACGTCATCTAGTATGGAACCCTAGGTACAATTTCATATGTTACTTTCTTAAAAATGCAGGAACTGGGCATATTCTCTATCGAGGTCTCTCCTCATGATACCTCTTAATTGCTTGGCTTGTCCTCAGATCAATTTCACTCAATATTTAACACTCATTATTCTCAACAGGGAGTACAACGGACATCAACAGACGTTGCAGCGCAAATTCTCTCAGTGTACTTTAGAAAAAACAACCATTTTAAAGCAAAAAATCATCATAGGTGATGTTTAACCTACATATTACTAAAGTTATCCTACATGACAAACTACAAAAACCTATGAGTAATGGTGATAGGCTCTTAGTGAACCTTTAAGTATATGTTCCATACTAGTCTAAGAGAGTGAAACTATGTGATTGGTTTCTTAACATCACGTGGCGCAACTAAGCCCTCCCCTCAGAATGGCCACTATGAACGTCACTAAATTTACAATATCCCATTGGCTTTGCAACTATAGGACCCTAAAATATGTGACCCCCTACAATTGGTTGGCACTCTATATTATATAGTGGAAGTCCATACAGTTGCTGAATTTTAAATATACAGTCGGTATTGGTTGGTACCTTAGGAGTCATTGATGTACATGGTGCATGAGTACTTGTATACTACATAAATTGCCATAATGCATAGGCGGTATTGGAAGGTATGAATACCTTGGCAAAAGGTGGTGCTTGTACAATAGATAAAGTGCTGTTATGCATAAGCAGCATCGTGTGAGTCGGAATACTCAAGCAGCCATTGATATACTAAAATGCAAGAGTGCTTGTACAGAATGGAAAGGTATAAATACCTTGGCAAAAGGTGGTGCTTTTACAATACATGAAGTGCCATCATGCATAAGCAGCATTGTGTGAGTCTGACTAGACTCTAGCAGTCATTGATATACTAAAGTGTAACAGTGATTGTACAGTACTTGAAGTGACAGTGTACATAGGCAGCATTAGATAAGTATAAATATGAGTATATGTACCCTAGCAGTCATTGATGTATAAGGTGCATGAGTGTGTGTATAATACATAAAGTGCAATGGTTCGTGGGCAGCATTAGATAGGTATATACACCTTTGCAAAAGGTGGTACTTATGCAATACATAAAATGCCTTTCTGCATACGCAGCATTGTGTGGGTCTGAATACTCTAGCATCCATTAATATACTAAAGTTCCAGAAAATGTGTTAAAGCATAAAGTGCCTTGTGCATTAATAGCATTAAATAGGTATGAATACCTTTAGCAACAAATAGTGTTCAGCATACAGAATTATGTAGGTATGAATACCCTAACAACCGTGGGTATACAAAGTAAAAAAGATATTGAAAGTAAAATAAAAGAGTTTGTGTATAGCACATAAAATGGCATTGTCCATATGCAACATTTGACAGATATAAATAGCTTAGCAGTCAACAGTATTTGATATGCCACTGTGTTTAGACAATACATCATGAGCTAACAACATCATGTGTATAAAGTGCAATTGTGCGTAGGCATTATTTTATCTGCACCATGGGCAAAATAACCATATTCTCATCTTCAATAGCAATACTTTCCTCACATTTACACAATAGTTTTTTGCCGGGGTTCTCCAGCATTATCAACCCACAACTTGGTAAGGGATGTAAAATAATGACTACAAAAATATTTGTTAAAAAATAATGTGCTGTGACATGTAACACCTATCACCATTAAAAACTAGAGAATGATTAAACGACCAATGTCCTATGCATTTTTTGTCAGCTCTCATTATATACAAAATATATTGTAATGTAGTTTAAATAAACTTTGTTTGTTCATGCCATAAAATGACATGCTCTAGAGCTATTGTTACATGCATGTCCGAGGATGTGGAAGTCTATAATATAGCCTGCTAGTTCTTATAGTTACACCCAATCTAAATCCATTCTACAGAAACACAATGCAATTTTCTAATATCTGTTATTTGTGCTTTTTTCTTTCAAATGGGGAGAGATCTCTGGGTCATTTTTGAGAATTCTCCAATGAGTGTCCAAGATCTTCCTAACTCTCATAGCTTGCACATGGTATGTCGTGATGAATCTCGTGGTATTGTTCAATTTATCCCTTGGTCGTTTGTGTTGTAGAAGATCTTATATTTTCTTCGCCTTGGCCTTGTCAAATGCCCATTCTATTGTTGCTTTCTGATATCCACTTTTTACAAATATTTTGGCTGTTGATTTGGCGTGTTTCTGAACCTCTGTTTCTGTTCAGCAATTTCTACATGTCCTGGTCATCTCACCATATGGTATGCTGCTTATATATTTTTTGGGATGGCAACTGCTAGCATGTAACACTGAATTAGTACTTGTTAATTGTCTATACATTTTGCTTTCCAGTGGTCCATTTTCCACGTAGATAAGTACGTCTAAATAGATGATTTGTTGTTTGTGATGATGTTCCGTGAATTGCATGTTTTGATGATTCTGATTAATTGCTCCGACAAAGTTTACCATTCTCGCATGCTACCGTTCCAGATTATGAAGAGGTCATCTATATAGTGGTTCCAGGAGATAATTCTGTTGCTGTATTTTCCGAATTCATCACTGTGCAATATTTCTTGTTCCCACATACCCATTGTCAAGTTGGCATATATGGAGCGAAAGTTGTCCCCATTGCTGTGCCGCAGATTTGTAGGAAACATGTTCCATCAAACAGGAATGCGTCATGTTCAAGGCAAAACATCAGCATTTCGAATAGCATCCTGGAGTGGTCTCTATAGCTTACAGTCTTTGTTGATGGGTATAATTTAATTGCTTGAATTCCTATCTTGTGCTCTATGCTTGTGTATAGCGAAACCACATCCAGAGTGGTGAAGTACTCACTCCCCACAATACCAATGAAATTCAGAATAAAGGACACATCCCAGTAGGGAATGAGACCACGAGAGATAATTGCGAGTTGTCAAAGATTTATATGAGATTCACCATCCAGAGAACTCTACTGTCTCGAGAGCGCTATAGGCAAACAATAGAGATACAATATGTTTTAAAGTGTTACAGCCTCATTACTGATGAGTTATATACAGTCTAAAATTTACAATATCATTGGTTAGAAAGTAGGTGCACATATAGTTCTTTATGGGCCAGCTCCACAGGATTGGCAGATGACATGGCAGGAGGTTGAACATCACGTGATTCAGCTGGGCCAGTCCGTGCGAGGTGAAGTTTAAGCCAGGTCAAAGAGGTGACTGGACCTCACTAGCTAATCTATACACTTATTCTAGACATGCAATAAACCATGAACATCGATATACCTTTAAATAAATCTTAGAGACCTGCAAATTACACACACATGATTATACTGTCATACATTGGGTCATTCATAAGGTGAGGAGTGTGGGGGTCTTGCCTTCTATGATAACCTGGGGACTGGGTTGGTCTGGCACATCAGGGTGAGGCGGGGAGTGGAGTGGCACATGTTAGCTTTGGATAGGATATACTGTGACAGGGGTCTGGGTTTATTGGGGCACTCAAGGTTGATCAGCACAGTGGGGATACACTTCTGTTACATCAAGAGAATACCTTAGGAGGGCAAAGGGTTACGCAAGCAGTAATTTTCAAACAGCAAGGGTGAGGGGTGCAGGAACAGGTTTGTGGAGATGGATGAGCTTCAAGTCATGGTTCAGACCGGTTCACACACAGGACAGTGATCTCAAAGGAAGAATGATACAATACATAGTTTTAATTGTAGCAGTTAGCATCAGCGCATTTGTGAGAAAAAGACTTGGGCTGTGCAGAAAAGGTGGGGGCGGTTAGTGCTCGCTGGACGCGGCGCTGCAGAGGGGATAGGAGACTCCAAAGTGTCGAATTGCGGCCTAGTTCAAAGATGTAGTCGAGGGCACACAAAATGGAATCCAAGTGTATCTTGTAATATCCCCACTTCTGCTCCAGCCGAGGCCTTATTCCTCATGGCAGCAGAAGGGCGATGGAGGCGTCCCCCACTAGTCCAATAGCAAGAGGTTCATTTTGCGTACAATGTATGGAGGGGCTTGTTCGCCACTTCCTTCCTTACATTCCCCCCTTTCGTTACATCTAAAGTAACAAACTAATTGTTATTATTGTTTGCATTCCAATAATACTCCGCCTCCATTACTGCCTCGTCCCACGTAGGTGTACCTTTTATGGGCATCCAGGCCCTGCATCCCCCTAGTAAACTCTGGCCTCTTCGAGCATACTCATCAGAGGTGCAGGTCATGTATATTCCCCCATCCCTATCCAGGTCCACCCAGACCTCCTTGTAAAACTGTAACTCCCTGGGTTCCTTTATTGTAGTATGATATAAATTGTCCAACCTGTCCCCTGGATAATGATACACTGCAGTCAATCCATATTTGGAGGGACCAGGCTCCCCTGTCTGTATCTGTGCATCTTTCATTGTCTGCACCTTTGTCGGTTGCCCCATTGTCACCATCATCATAGCGGAGCTAGGCATTGATTTTGCACAACATCGAACCATTACCTGACACACACAAAAAATTAGTAACAGGAAAACGATGAGTGGGACAAAGATGTTCATCATCATGCTGAACCAGGACGGTATCCAGTTGAAAATGTCATCAAACCAGTTGCTGGGGTGATGCCTCCCTCTTTCTTCATTCTTTCACCCAAGTTATGCACCACCGAGGTCACATGTGACAGGGTCCCATTGTCCGCATCCACAGAAGGTACGAATGTACAGCAGGCACTCCCGATTTTTTGGCAAACATGCTGTCCATTGCTGTGAGTAGATCTAGGGGGTACCGGTTTTGCATGGTCATCAACCGCAGGGCGCAAAGTTCAACTTTTATTACATTGAACCCTTCTTCTGTGTCACTGGCTAGCTGGAACAGTTCCCAGCGCATGATCTGCAGCCATTTGGCGTTTGTTCGCACCTGGAGTCCTGGCAGTAGGAGTGAGGCAAAAAACGTTTCTGCAGAATTAAAGAGTTTGTACTGATCAGGAATCTCTGCCAGGACAGGAGGTTTGAGCATTCACTGGAAATGTAGTTGGATGATCTTCGCTTGTGGGATATTCTGTCCTGTAACTCATCTTCAGAGAGAATGTTGTATGTGGAGGGCTCTATGGTTACTGGCTGGGGTGCCGGTGATGTTTCAGGTGGCACCCTCCCCCTTGGACATGGCTCTCCCTGATCACCATCAAGGCTGAGTGTAGCATTGCCATTGCACAGGTACCTCTCCATGATGGCGGGAGGTGCAGGTACGCTTGGTTGCCACACACCCAGTAACTGTCCATTAAAGCTGCTGTTCCTTTTTTCATGTCTAGAAGGATGATTGTCTTGTTGCAGTGTTTGTTGGAGCCCATTCGTACTTTCCCCTCACCGTGAAAACAAAGTTCACGCGGAATCTCTTTTTGTATCTTGATCGGCTTTTTGAGTGCTTTCACTCACGTTAGTTTGGCAATGTGTTGAGACCATGTTGCAGTGCATGTTCCTTTGACCCATTGAAAGTTCTCTTCTGTCAGTCCTCGCAATGCTTCAGCTTTACATGTGATTGTCTCCTCTAGCCATTCATTTTCTGTGAACATTGTCCCTTTGATGATAAAAAATTGTTCTTTCACACATATTACTCCTTGAGGTTTGCTTGTGCACTTTTTTTTGTTTTGCAGCATTTGTACTGTTACCATGTGTGCCTGGAAGGTACTTTGAATTCTACATAAAACTAGGTGAATTAGACACTGGGCATCTGACATGGGCATTTCTTGGGGTATAAGAACCTTGGGTGTGCCAGAGGCATGGGGTATGAGAGAGCAAACATAACAGCTCTCATTTGTGGCATGTTTAGCTGTGGCACTCATATCTGAGTACCATTTATTGGACTGATCCGGGTGGCGAGCGTCTTCTATTTCATCTAGCACCAGACCATGGTATACATTTCCACCTCTTATTCCCCCCTTTACCATTGTGTAACTTTTTAACCTTTTGATGTCTTATAGGAAAAATGTCCATGTTTCATCATTCTGTTCGCTACCACTCTGCCAAGATTGTGGCACAGGGTACTTTTAGGTAGTTGGGACATAAGGTGTAAAGTGCATTTTATTGCCATATGAGGTAGGTTCTTCAGTTGGGTGCATATTTACATATGGCGATCCCGAAATACCGAACATAGAATAATCGTCATTATACTCATTGGATAAGTTATCAACATCATAACCCATAGCAGTGTATGTAGAAATTGGGGTTTTGACAGTTCGGTTTTTGTGCAGAGTGGTTAGGTTAGCATTCGAGGAAGCATTGTGGGTCCCAATAACTTTAAAGCCATTCTAAATGATGCTTGACCCTTCTTGTATTAACTGTACCCCATTCCCCCCTCCTATATATCCCCTAATATAAAGGAGACGCTCCAATATAGGCCAAGGCAAAACAACATCACATAAAAAACAATAAACACAAAATAGAGACCACAATCATAATTGTAATTTCTAGTACTACTAATTTCTACCCTATCGCTATCTACATTTGTGGCGTTTTTAGTGAGGGCCCTCTTTTCTGTCATATTTCCACCTGAAGGGGCGATATCAATGGGTCAAGTTCACAAAGTAATCCACATTTTTCTTTTTGCACTTCATAACGTATCATTATTATACTCATTTACCTCTTTACCATATACTTTTTTGAAACAAAATATGGGATGACAGGACAAAGAAGCAGAAAAAGTAAGAGAAGAGAGAAGAGAGCGGGAGAGAGCTGATTTTGGACAAAACGAGCTAAACAGAGGGAGAGATAGAGGAAAAGAGATGGAGAGACAGAGGGAGATATAGAGAGACGGAGACATTATATATATATATATTATTTTTTTATTTGGTATCAATCATTATTCGTTACTTTTTTCTTTATCTCACTGCCCTAGTTTTCATTATGCTCTTTATTCCTTTAATTAATATTTGCTTTAGGGAATTGCAACCTCCTGTTCTGGTGGCTGTTCACTCTGGGGTGTAGTGCTCTCATTTGCCTTTCACACATCCGAAAGATTCACGCAGTACTTCAATCCCTTAACCCTTACTGCGGAGGGCATGCAATATATAACTTCGTAGGGGCCATGAAATTGTGGGGAGTTCCACCTCCACATGAAACTGTGCATGTATTCGAGTTCACCAGGCATTAGCTGTGTTGTTGGGCTGTCCTGTGCGGGTGTATTTGTATCAGTTTCATTTTCTTGCATGAATGGAGGTGCTATTTGTTTTGCTCTGCTCCTCACTGCCTTTGTCAGTTGTGTGAGATATTCTTTAAATTCATCCCCCAGCACTGTAGCAGCTCTGTGAGCGTCTGATGCTCTCCTTACTGGAGACAATGGCGTTTGGATGCGCCTTCCCGTCACTTTTTCGTGCGGGCTCAAATGGTAGTACTTACTTGGCTGCGTTCTGAGTTGGAACAGTGCTAGAGGCAAGCAAAATACCCAGTTTTTCGTGAGGGTGTGACAAAGTTTAGACAATCTACTTTTGAGGAGACTGTTTATCTTCTCTACCACTGCGTGAGCTTTCAGGTGATAAATCGAACAAAGTTATGTTTTACCCATAGGAATGTGGCCACTTCCTTACAAAGATTGTTTACAAAGTGTGTGCCGTTGTCTGAATGGATCACATTGCATATCCCCCACCTTGGGAATACCTCCCTCACCAAAAATGTGACCGCACACTTGGCATCTGGGTGTGCACACAGTCCTGTTCAACCCAATGTGAGAAGGGGCAAACTACTACTATGAACTACCTTGCTCTGTTACATCTCTCTCCCATGTTGGCATAATCTATGTGTAGTTCGCGAAATGGTCCTGATGGGCGTGGCAGTGTTCATTGCAATGTTCTGAGTGTCATCCCTGAGCTGTATGTCTGACAGGTGGTGCATTCTATTATTAACTTAATTAAATGTTCCTGCAGATTGGGTATGAACCATTCTTCTTGGATGTCTGCTGCAATATGTTGTTTTGTTACATGTACTGGAAAGTGAAGCTGTTGGAATGCTATCTGTAATAATTCTACCTGCATCACCACTTTTTCTGTCATTTCCTGGTGCCATAGTAGGTCTGTGGGTGATTGTTTGCACCGTCATTTCTCCCATAACTTGCTCGTTGGGTGGGGTGTGCCTGTGTAACTCTATTATTTGAAGTATGGGTGTAGAACTGTACCTCTTCTTTGTCGTCTGGTACTGATGTTTTTACTATAAAATCTGCTGCTGGCGGGATGTTAAAGTATGCTGCTTCTATCGCAGTGGTGTCTGCTGCCGCATTTCTGATTGAGATTGCATCTGTGTTATTTGTATGTGGCTGGCATTTCACTCAGGCCACTACTGATGGTGCTGCTAATGCATCAATGAAGTCATTCAATAGAGCTGCATGTTGTACAGGGGAGCCATCCGCTCTCCTGAATCCTCTTTGTCGCCATCGTGACAAGCCTGAGTGTACCGTTGTTGTCACGTATGCTTAGTCAGAGTATATTGTCACTGCACACCCCTTGGTGGCACGCAATTCTTCAATGAATGCAATTAGTTCTGCTGCTTGTGCTGAAAGATGTGAGGGGAGGCGCTTATGCCCTATCACTTCCTATTCTTCCCCTTCAATTCTTACTACAGCTGCCCCTACATGTTTTTCTCCCGTTTCGCAATCGATAGACACTGACCCATGTACAAAGTATATTTCACCTCCTTCCATAGCGTTTTCACTTGCTTTAGGGATGTCATCTTCTTACCCTTCATATATAGCGCAATCATGCACTTGCACACTTGGCTACATGAGGCATCAGGACCACACTTATCATTAGCTATTCCCGCCAATTACTCCATCCTCCGAGCTGAGAGACCTACTGGCAAAGGAGGAGGCGTAGCGATCATCTCTAAATCACTACTAGGCTGCACACTAGTCTCCACCCTATCAGTGAAATCCTGTGAGCTACTCACAGTCAAGCTACAAACCTCTCCTTCAAGCACAATCACTCTACACCTTATATATAGACCCCCAGACCCCCCTGGAGTCTTCGAAGAAGACATCACCACACTCATCACTGAAAACTCTAAGCCACTAGCACAAACGATTATCCTCGGAGACTTCAATCTCGGCTACAACGACCCCAAGGACGTCCCAGCCACATCCTTAGCAAACGCCCTAACTGAGCATGAATTCACTCAACTCAGTACCTCACCGACTCACCAGAAAGGCAGAATTATCGACTGGGTAGCAATTCTTAACTGCATTACCACGTGCAAGGACGCCCAACCTCTCACATGGACGGATCATTACCTCATCCCCCTCGATATTCACATCAGCCATGTAGCTCCTAAAATGTGCCCCATGGCACCAGCCTGCACAACCAGAAACAAACGCAACATCACCGCTGAAGCCCTACTACCCCTGGTCCTACCTACCCTTAACGCTCTACCAGACAATGCTGATGTAAATCTACTTGTTGACACCTTCAACAATTCCATGGCTACTGCCATTCATACCATTGCCCCTTTGAAACTACGTAAAAGCAAACCAATAAGCCACTTGAATTCGTAGTACACCCCTGAACTTAAACTACTTAGGAAAAAGAAGGCCAAATCAGAACTCCTATGGAAAACTAACCCCTCATCTGAAAACAAGTCCAACCTCAAGAACATCTCCGCGCTTTACAAAAGTGATATAATTCGCACCAAAAAAGATGCCTATAACATTAGGATCGATCAGGCAGGCTCTTCCACCAAAGAATTATTTAAAATACTAAAAGAGCTAGAAAACCCCAATCCACCTTCAGACACCTGCTCAAAAGATAAACCCTGGTGCACCAGCATTCAGAACGCCTTCAACAACAAAATCACATGACTTCAAACTACAATTGAGGACAAACGTCAACAAATCTTCAGCAACAAGACCACCAACCCTATTCTTAGCTCACCAACTCCTATCAAAGATAATATAGGCTTCTCCTTTAAAAAAAGTAACCATCTTAGTAGTCCAAAAAATCATCACCTCCTTAAAACCATCTAACTGCAAAGGGGACAGCTGTCCTGCCCAGATAATAAAAGACGCAGCCAGAGACCTCTCCCCTTTTATCACCAAGCTAATTAACCTCTCACTCACTAATAACTCTGTCCCCAGCAACCTAAAACAATTCTGGGTCTTCCCTCTATTAAAAAAACAATCACTAGACCCAGCCATACCGACTAATTATAGACCCATCACCACTGTCCCTTTCCTGATGAAAATTCTGGACAGAGTCGCCTACATCCAGATTCATGAGTACCTAGAATCGAACCAACTGCTAGGCATATGTCAATCTGGCTTCAGACCTCAACATGGAACAGAAACCGCTCTGGTTGACCTCAAAAGCCAGATTGATGAAATCAAAGACAAAGGTAATGCTGCAATCCTTCTCCTCTTAGACCTCTCAGCGGCTTTCGATTTAGTCGACCACGAAATCCTCTGCAGCCACCTATCTAGCACAGCCCACTCCTCCTCCTCTGCCTCCTCATGGGTACAATCCTTCCTGGCGAACGGAACCATGCGAGTCTTCTCCACAACAGCAGCAGCAGACCCTATCCCCATTACATGCGGAGTTCCACAAGGCTCCTGTGTCTCCCCCACTTTGTATAATATATTTACAAAGCCTCTATTCGACAAATTGGACCGTCTGGGTGTCACCTACACTAATTATGCAGATGACACCCAGATCCTCCTCACCATCTCGGGCAACTACAATGCGGACGTCACCCGGATTAACGAAATCTTCGCCATCATTCAGGCATGGATGGCCACCCACGGCCTTTGCCTGAATGATGAGAAGACGGAGCTTCTTCTAGTCGGCTCTCCCAAAAACCTGTCAAAACTAAGTCCTTGCTACAATAACATTATCATAGATGGTAATACGATCCCCATTGTTAAGAGTGTGAAAACCCTAGGCTTCCACCTAGATGCCAATACCAACCTCGCTAAACAAATCAACTCAACCGCCTCAGCCACTACCTACACGGGTAAGCTTATCAGGGCTAGCAGGCACTTCCTATCCCCCAACAGCTGCCTCACTCTTGCCAGAGCCCTCATTCAGTCATTCAGCATGTACCTAGGAGCCAACCAATCCATAATCAACAAAATCCAGGTTCTCCAAAATAAAGCCCTACGCGCAGTACTTAACATCCCAAAGCGAGAGCACATCTCCACATCCAGGAAAGCGTGTAAATTGCTTTCCATACAGCAAAAAATTGGCCTCAAAACAATCTGCCTCACTTACAAGTCCCTAAACCACTTAGCCCCACTGTACCTCACCAATAAATTTACCTTAAAAACCACCACCAGAACCACCAGATCATCCAACTCCTTATGCCTGTCAGTGCCTAGATTTGTCCTAAAAAGAGCAGGAGGCGCCAGTTTCACAGTGCTTGCCTCCCAACATCGGAACACCCGTCCATTCAACATTAAAACTATTGAGTCCGTTCCAATCTTTAGGAAACAGGTTATTGGCTGGTTACTGAACAAAGAATAGCATTTACCCTCACCTTCGAAGACCTTCACCTCCCTAAGGGCGCCACCTTGCCTATATCATATGTAACTGCTGCCTGTACCATGTAATCTATGTAAATTGCTGTACTATGTAAATGTTTATCTCATGCCTGTAACCGCTTCCTTAAGCGCCCTTCTACCTATGGGTCTGGAGCGCTATACAAATTAATAAAACAAACAAACAAACAAGCATGTCCTCCACTGTGTAGGGCTCTGTAATGAATGTGGCTGGGTTCACAGTTTTGCATCGTACAACATGTACATTTGGGCTGGATATTATTATTTCATATGCTGTTGCTCTCTGTGTGGTGAGTGTGGATTTTGATCTTTCTAGTATGGCAAATAGAGAGTGTTCAACAAACAGTGTGACCGAGCAGCCCCTAACTATTGTGGTGCTTTTCTCTATTGTGAAGGTGGCGGCTGCGAGGGCCTGTTCGCATGCAAAGTGCCCCTACATTACTGAATCTAACATGCCGCTGTAGTAGGCCAATGGCTTGTGACCTAGTGATGTTTTTTGTGTGAGTACTGCTGTCATTAGTATTCCATCGCAATGTGAGAACAGGTAGAACTACCAATCATAATCTGGTGTCGCTAAAACGGGTGCATGTGTAATGAGATCTTTCATTGTATAGAATTGTGTGATCATTTCTTGTGTCCCCATTTCCTGGGGCGCTGTTCTTTTGTGCTTCTTTCAGTGCTTGGAGAAGGAGGCGTGTGTACGCCGCATAGTCTAGTATCCATGCACAGCAATAATTGCATATGCCAAGGAACTGCAGTTTGGCCTTATCCATTTTGTACCCTTTTGCTGCCAGTAGGGTCAGTAGTGTTATTGAATCTGTTCTACATTGATCTTCACTTTCACTGCAGATAAGGAGATCGTCTATGTACTGAATTGTTGTGCTTTTTACAACAATATTGCCGAGGTCTTCGTGCAAAATTATGTTAAATATGCTTGTACTTTCATAGTACCCTTGAGACAGCCTGCAATATTCATATCTTTTTCCCCCTAAGATGAATGCTGTTAAGTATTGGCAACTGGGGTTGAGTGGTACTGAGAAGAAGGCATTCTTCAAATCCACAACCGTGAAACATGTGGCTTTTAATGGACCACTGCATAACTTGGATGCAGGGTTTGGCACTAAGGGGAACTTTTTTTGTATGACATCATTAAGTGGGCAGAGATCCTGGATCATCCTCCACGCCCCACCCCTTGCCTTTTTTATCAGATAAATCGCAGTATTGCATGGTAAATTTGATGGCACAATTATACCCTGTTTCAGTAATGCACTGTCTCTTTTATTACCTCTTCCACTTCTCTGGACAGTGGATATTGTTTTACTCTAGGCGATACCGCGTCCGGTTTTAGTTACATTTTTATGGGTGTTACACCTTGCAAGAATCCTACATTATGGGGCCCTGTTGTCCATAACTCTGGTGGTACCTCTGTCACATCTTGATCAAATATGGAAGGTGGTGTACTGACACTGGCCATGAGGGGGTTGTGTATCTCTCTATGTTGGATCATTATGTCACACATACTTCCATTCTTATTTCCCTGTCAGTGTCATTATCAGCCAATAGCTCTTCATCTTTCAAATCTCTCAGCGCTATGTTTGGGTCTATGAATAATACTGTTCTCCACTCACATCCATGCATGTACAGTCCTATTGCCACAATACGTCTGCCTGATACTTGCACCCCTGTAGGTCAATTGAAAGGATGGTGTCGCGTACAATCTCGGGGCTTATCACAGGGCGGAAAACAAAATCAGATGTCTCCCTCCATTCTTTCCGGGTGATCTCTGGTACCACTCTAGCCAGAACCTGTATCCCGTAGATGAACATGTCAACATCTGTGGGCAACCCCTTACTGCAACCTCGTTTGTCATGGAACTGATCATTAGCATTGCTCGCACTGGACAACTGGAGTGGAGCACACTATTCCCCTTTCTGTAAAGGAGATGGTCATATTAAGCTTACTAAGGAGGTCCCTCCCTAGCAAATTTATGGGTGAATCTTCGTATTATAGCAGGGGCGCCCAAACCGTTTTCCCTCCCACTGTTATGTCCAAATCATTTGTGTAGGGAACTTTTAAAATTGACCCAGAAAACACCTGCATTTCCAAATGTTTCCCCGAGAGGGGAAACCGGCCCTTCACGAGGCGCGATTTTTCCACTCGCAAGTCCACCATAAAGATGAACTGTTTGTTTCCTATATCTGCCCCCACTAGTAGTTCCTCTTCTGCACGTAGGGTAGTCGATAGGACTGGACACGCAAGTGCTTTCTGTGGGCTGTCCTAATCGGGGTATGTGTTTGTTCCTGGGACCGAGAAAATGCTGTCTACAATTACTGCTGCACTGCGAAATGGCGCTGGTGCGCCATTGGTGGTTATAGCAAATATGTTGGGATGGGCGTTCCCCATCGTATTTTGGCGTGCTGCTTCGGGCTGCATGTTTTGTGGCTGTGCTTGTGGTCTGTGTTGAACATATTGTGTTCCTTGCAGGTAGTCATTATAATTTTGTTCTTGTTGTCCATTACCACCCATTGGTAATCCATAGGGGCTGCCTGGTTGAGGGTGGCCGAATTGTTGTTTGTTTCGCCTGCTTCCCGCTCTTTTTCACCACTTAGCAAGCCACGCCCACCTGGTGCCTTCCTGCTTGCCGCTCTGTTTCCCTACTTAAGGAGCCCTCCAGCTTCTTTTCCTTTGCAGATGGGGAGCAGGTGCAAGCGGATCTAGGTCACCTGGCCTAAGCCCCACCCACCTGGTATCTTCCTGCCTGCTGCTCTTTTTCACCACTTAGCAAGCCCCGCCCACCTGGTGCCTTCCTTCACCATCACTGTCTTGTGGCCAATGCTGGATTTGACTTTTATGGACTTCATTCATTCACAGTGCGTCACTCTTTCTCAACTCTCATGCTGGACTTCCTTTGCATCTTGTACTCATGGTGGCCCTGAATCATGCTGTTCCCATCTTCATCTTGTGTCCTGGCTTGCAACATTATGCGTTACTAATGACTTCTGCAATTGCATTTGGTCTCCACTCTTGCTTCTCCACTCTTTTTGACTGCTTACTCTCATTTCTCTCCTCCTTTCCCTTCTCCCTTTTCCTATCTCCTCCCCTTACTTTCTTCTATGCACTTACTCTATCAGAATTGTCCCTGGACCTAATATGATAGCAACCTCGTCTGTTTCCTCCACCCTCCCATTACTGTTTTTTTCCTCCCCACCACGCCTCAAGCACTATCTGAAATGTCGTCAGGCCTAGTATGATAGTCGCTTGTTTTGTTCCTCCGCTCCCTTTCTGCACCCCTCTTCCTCACCTTTTGTTTTTCTCCAGCTGTACCAGAAATGTCGTCAGGCCTAGTACGGTAGTCACCTGTCTGTTTCCTTCCCACTCTCCCCCTCCCTTCCTTATCTACGTCTTAGCTCTTGCACTATCTGAAATGTTGTCAGGCCGAGTACGATAGTTAATTTCACATCCTTACTGTTCATGGCCTGTAAGTATGTGGTTGTATTTTCCCTTGTTCCCTCCCTTGCCTTGAAGCACTTTGAAACACATTGTGTATAGGCGCTATATAAATAAACGATCATATCATATCATATCATGGGAGGGGGTCCTTAATAGTATCCCATAGGCTGTGCTTGACATTCCAGTGAAAAGTGTCTCCACCTCCCACAATTGCAGCAGGACCATTGGCCCCCTTTTCGCATCCCTTGTCCTCCAAAACCTCGATTTCCCTGACCTCCGAATCCCTCTCTCTGTCCCCTGTATCCATCTTGTCCTCTTGTGGGCCTTCCCTGCCATTGGGGTCCATCGTACTGCTCCTCTCCACCCCATTGCTTCTGTCCGTTTGCAGACCACGTAGCTGCCATCCTTGCCAGTGTACTCCCTGACCCCCCCTCCCCATCTCCCTGTCTCTCAGTGGGTAGGGCTGTATTAATCGCAGCGACTTTCACCAGTTTATTCTGTACAAGCTTCGCCTCGCCAGCCAAACTTTTCTGTGCAATTTCTTTCTCTCTTTCTTTGATCTTCCTACAATGATGTACTATAATGCTCTGAATCTCAGGCCAGCCTTTGGCTTCTATCCTAGCTATTTTATACAAGGCCTTCTGTACATCCTTTGGGAGGCCTCTCTTGATGACAAAGTAAAAAAGGGAGGCGGATTGGTCCCAAGCCATGCCCGTTTCTGATCTCCACAAGTCCTGCACCCAAAGAATGAATTGCGCAGCCTCCTCCTCCTCGCCCATAGTACATTGCATTACCAAGTGTAAATCTGGTGTATCAGGGAAAGTTCTCTGCAGTGCATCCCACACTTGTGCTCTCACATTGTTAAAGGCTGACCTATCATGGCGGTCACAATTTATTGTTATTCCCGGGAAACCTGCCTTCACCCACATCCTGTCTGCTTGTTCTCCCACTGCAGACAGTAAAACACTTTTTACATCCCCTTTGCCCAAAGGCACTCCTGATGTGTTTTCTTTTAATGCATGTATCCACTTTCCTGCCCCTCCCTAAAGTGGGGGGAGTACCTTCAACAAGTTATTTTTGTCCATCTGTGCCCATGGTATGTAATGGGGTCTACCTGCTCCTTTGTGGATGAGAGGCATTTGCAATCTTGCTTTACTTCCCTTTTACTTACATTTACCCCTTCAGCTTTACCCAATGACATGTTTCCCAACCTGCCCCTCATCCTCCCCTGCCATCTTTGTCTTATTACCCCATCCTCTGGGTCCTCTCGTAGCGGCTGGGATAATCCTGCTGCTGCTGCCCCCTCTTCGTATTCGTCTAAATCACTCCAAACCTTGTCTATCTCTCTGTCTGAGTTTTCACTTCCTTGTTCCTCCCCTGCTTTACTGCCTCCTTGTTCTGCCCTTACAATTTTTATGGGGGTATCATTAAGGTGGAAGAAAAACTCTCCCGACTTCCACTCATGTTCGGGCCCTGTGGGAAAGTTCCCCTGTGGTAGCGGCGAAGATGTTGACCCACCCGCTGCGCTTGATGGTGCTTCCCCTCCCCCAGGCAGCATTTGTCCTCTGTCACATAATGCTCGTAATCGTGTTAATTCCTTCTGTGTGGAGGCAAGTTGTCTTTCCAAATCCCCAGTGAGACATGCTAAGTTTACTGGAGGGGCGCTCGTTGGTCCGTACAGCCCTTTAGGATCATAAGGAGGCGGGGCTGTGGTTGCGGGGGCACTTGGTTCGGGCAAATAAGATGGGTCACTGTACCCCGCAGCGGTCCTAGTTAGTAGTGGGTATGATCTAGTGAGGTCATTGTCCCCCATTTTTACCACTTTTTCTTCTGTTGTTACTCCTCCCTCCCCTGTTGGGGCCCGTGCCGCTTCCAGCGATACCTCTTTTATTACATCATTACCAAGGAAAGCATCTTCAAACATCCTCCAAAGATCTAATATTTCAGGTCTATTTTGAAGCTGCTTACCCCGATACTTTGCTAGCAGGTGGGTTGTTACAAGGTCTAACACTCTTTTATCAATTGACACTCCTTCTGGCCGCACTTGGGATGATCCCTCGCCCTTTATTTCCGTGATCCATTGCTCATGGTATTTTTGTATTTTCTCACTATACAGTGGGAGGTGCTGGGAGATATGAGCTAAAGGTGTGACTCCCTGATGGCTCCCTTGTTTACCTTTGTGTTTACTCATGTGTGTGTGGTGTGTCACAAATACAATTGAAAAACTATTTCTATTTACTCTGGCAATACTTCAACGCTCACTGTATAATATCACAAAAACCTTGTTAACTACATCTTCTTGCTTCTATATGAACGACAAAGGACACACTTTCAATACTCCTTACATAAATGACAACCTTACATATACCTTTTAGACATGCCGACAAATTGGACTTTACCGACAGTTAACATATAACATGCATTTGCTTTGGGGTTAATTATATTCCCACCCTATCTTAGTCTTACTTATCCATATTCTGTTCTCCCATTCACTCTTCTTGCCCCCTCCCTTCCCTGGGCCCCTTCGAGCTTACTTCTACAAGAGTTACACTTACAAGAAAAAGAATTTACTAAAGTTACTAGTACCTCCCGATTCTTCTAAATATATGCGACTCCTACATTTTTTATCTCCACTTATTTCCTGCACTGGTTGAGATAATGCTATGTGGCGCCGCCTTCTACCCCCCTTCGGAGCTAGGTTCCCGTACTCTTCCTTTATTCAGTTACATCTGTATTCACAACCTAATGGCCATATAAAGAAAAGAGAAGAACAAGCCTATCAGTTACACTCACACAGTCCCTAGACCCAAAATCTAACTCCCCACTATTTTCTCATTGCTACCCTTACACCAATTATATTCCCCTTCTTTGAGATTCTCGCAACCAACCACTACTCATGTGTCCAGGGTGATCCAAGAGCCTCCGTTTACGGTCTATCCACAATCGGAGCCACACCCCAACCAAGTGATGACCCGCCTTGGCGAGCAGTCGGATATTTGCAATGCGGGGACCCTTGGAACCTCTTCTTTTGTGTGCACACTGGTCAGCCACAGGAGGCAATGGTTTTGCTGGTGGCATCGTGGATATCGCCGCACCGCACGTGTGTTTCTCTTGGTGCACCCTCGATCACGTCCCAGGGGTCACCAAGTGAAAGTACTCACTCCCCACAACACCAATGAAATTCAGAATAAAAGACACATCCCAGTAGGGAATGAGACCACGAGAGATGATTGTGAGTTGTCAAAGAGTTATATAAGATTCAGCATCCAGAGAACTCTGCTGCCTTGAGAGTGCTCTGGCAAACAATACAGATCAATATGTTTTAAAGTGTTACAGCGTCATCAGCGGGGAGTGGAGTGGCACATGTTAGCTTTGTACAGGATATACTGTGACAGGGGTCTGGGTTTATTGGGGGCACTCAAGGGTGGTCAGCACAGTGGGAGCACACTTCTGTTACATCAAGAATATACCAGATGGACAGTATGTAGAAACTGCTATGAACTTTTGCATACCGTCACTGCACCCTACTCCCAGTACAGACCCTGGGCTCTCCCCACCCTACTCCCAACATTATCCCAGTGCTGCCGCCCATCCTGCTCCCACCACAGTCCCATAACACAAGCATACACACATCCATACACATATTTAAATAAAAACTAAATCGCCATAAACGTGCCTTCTGCAGGGGCCTGCAGATGGTTGCTAAAATGCCCCGCTCGAGGTTGCTCTGCCCGTATGTGCGAGGAGGCACAGGAGTACCTCCTCACACATACATACATGCAGTGCCCCAGCCAGCATTTCCAATGAGCTATGAAAGGCTGGCGAAGCACAACACCCCCAGCCTTGCATGGCTCAGTGATCATGTGTGGCTGGGGAAATGAACTGTCAAAGGCAAACAGTGTTTCCCTTTGACAGTTCAGCCAGCCCAGGATCACTCACCGAGCTGGAAAGAGCACTGAGGGAGTGCTCAGTGTTTCACTGGGCTGGCTCCTCGGCTCCTCCATAATGGATGAGGTGGCCAGTGGGTGGATGCCCCCTGACCAATTATGGATGAGTCGGCAGCCTTGGACTGGGCTATAGGGCAATAGGGCAATGACCGTATCAAAAATGCAAAATGCTAGTGTAGGCCAGTCAATATAGGCCACATTTCTGGCCAATGTGGGTCAGTTTGAGGAGTTACTTCACTATGCAGCTGCAGCTAGGAGATTTGACCATTGTTGCTGAATAAATATTCTTTAAATATCACAATTTGTTTACATTTGAACAAAAAACAACCCCTTGGGTACTATTCAAACAGTCTGTGACTAAAGGACTGAATATGCATTTGCAACTGCTTGCCATTTTTTCATTGGTGCCTAAGACCATTTTATGGTCCAGTCTGACCATGTCAGCTGCCCCTTCCCATTTCCTCCAATCTAAAAAAAAAAAAAAAAAGATTCTTTATTTATTTATTTATTTACATTTTATGCTGGCCTCTCGTGCCCCCCCCACTGGGATGCGGCCGTGCCCCCGTGGGGGGGCGCGCCCCACAGTTTGAAGACCTCTGCTCTAGGGTCAGTTACCACTCTGCCCCTCTGCTCATCAAATAATTCTATAAATTAGGCCTTCAATTTCTTTTCTTCCTGATTTGGTATGCTAATAACTTTCCTGTCTTATTCCCCTGTTATCAACATGTTTGATGTATGCACCTCAGTCCATTTTCCACCCTGCCTTCTAGAAGACTGTTAGTTTTCTAAACAACTCTTCCTTCTTTGCATTTGGTCTCTAGGTACTGGAGAGTCTGCAGGAAGATGTTAAACTGTGTATGTTTCATGTGACATGTATAAGTGATAAATGTGCCCCTCATGACTGCCTTTAGAGTGTTCCATAAAAGAATAGGAGATAAACTCTCTTGGTTGTTATCCTCCATAAAAGTGTTACAATGTGTTGTGAGGCATTGCATGAAAGCCTCACCCCCTAGAGTCTGATTATTTGTTCATCAAATACTGTCTTTAGCAGTATGCCCCCACTACAATGTGGAGACTACTGCTACATGGTCCAAGGGATATGTGGAAGATATATATATTCAATGAAAAACATTATGGTTAAGTTGCGCTACTAAAAACCTATGAAATTCGGTGAAAAAAATGTGTTAAAGCGACGTTATGGTTAAGTTGCGCTACTAAAAACCCATGAAATTCAGTGAAAAAACTTTGTTAAAGCGACGTTATGGTTACAAGCAAAACCGAAAAACCCCTGAAATTCGCCAGCTATGGAAAGCTAAGAAACTGAAAAAGAAACTGGTAAGTACACTACATTAATTCCTATAGTTATAAACTTTCTTTAGTAGGAAACACTAAAAAAATAATGTATCTTTTTTTTTACACAGAAATGGCTAGCACTAGTGGCTTGAAGAAAGTTTTCCTCGAGATAAAATGACTGAAAACAGTCATACTAATGGTAGACACTGCAGTTTTCAAAGTAAGCCAATCAATACACGTTATTTTATATGTACCTAACGCATTTTCTTTTCTTTAACAAAACATACAGAAAATAAGAATAATACTGAAACAGTACATAATGTACTAATGGAACAACAAACAGACACTGTGGGAAATCATCTACAGCATTTAGAACAAAAAAATGTACAATGAATGACCAATTTCATTATTTTAAAGAACTTTGTAGAAAACCATATCATGGAAAAATTTAAATATCACTGTTGCATGTGCAACTGTACCTCTTCTCCATGTCCCGGTCAACCATTCTCAAAAAATCCCCATCACCAAAAACGTTATGATGAGACCTCAATCCCTTCTTCCCCTACCATCCAACATGTAGAACACCCTAATTCCCCTGTATTTGTCTCCATTTCTGCTTCCCCCTCTCTTTCATAATATCTATATTTTTACAGTGATAAAGTATTATGTCTACTGTACCTATATTTCTCTGTGGTTTTTTTGTCACCCCCTAAACCGGGACCTAGAAGCTGGGAGCCATGGCAACACATGGCTCATTGGTGAGTACATGTGCCTTTGCCCATGCACGTATGTCACACAGAGACAAAGAGACAAACCCAACTAATGACAACCATTTTCACCTCCCCAGGGGACAGTGCCTACCCTCTGAGCATGACAAATGGCACCCGTATTCAATTATTTGCACAATTCTTTTTATTAGAATTAATACTATTAAAGATTTGTGAATGCACGTCTCCTAGACTTTTGTTAGGATATCGCAGGCATACGGGTGGACACCGTTTCCGCTCCTTGAGTGATCTCCTTCACTCACCTTGGGTCTTCTGTGCCCTGCACGTTTACATGCGATGTGGACCCTTCAGATGGTCCGCTCTAATGGTGTACAATGTATTTCAATTGTGATGTACTTTATCTGTAATACTATGAGCAAATATCTGGTATAGGCACATACAGTTTGAATATGAATTTTATGTATTTGTGATACCATAATAAAATGATAATTTATTTTTTATAAAAAAATGACATAAAATTGTTTGGTGTTTTTTGGCCTCTTTGGTCTCGCTCTGGGCTCTTTCTTCCTTTCTTCCTTCCTTCTTAATTTCTGTCTGTTTAACACTCATGTACTAGATGTATATTCTGTTTCGCTTGACATGACCCCTGTTTGATTATCCTCTGAGCACCTACATGATGACGCCAATATGAAACCGCACCACACCACCCCAGGTAAGATACAACGCAGCCTATATTGCATCCAGGGCCAAAGTGGAGCACACATTTGGAGTGCTAAAGTTGCGCTTCTGCTCCATTGACCACTCCAGTGGACATCTACTATATGCACCACCTGTAGTGTGCAGGATCATTGAGGCAGCATGTGTCCTGCCCAATATTACAACACGGCAGGGCGTACCCTGGACATGGTTGTGCCCCCACATCCCCAACCACAGGCACGCACGCTGCGCATGGGAGGGGAAAGGGAACATGGTGGAGTGCACACAGGCCTGGCACATTCCAGGTGACAATCAATGATGACAAATGGACAATCAACTGTCACAACCTTACCACCCTGAGAATGTGTCCTTGGAAGTGCTACATTGTGTGCATCCTTAGCTACTTAAAGCAACCCAATCCCGTGTGACGAAAAGGCACACATTCAAGATTCAGAATGCCACTACCCCCATGCAAAACAGCACATCCAAATACTGGTATGTCACCTAAACCCTCCCAAACCCCATGTCACCCGGCCGGCACACCATGCCATGGCATGCAATGTAAAAAATCCCAAATAAATGCACAACACATGACACAACTGTCACAAAGTGCACTTTGACAAATGGAAATAGGCCTGAGACAATCCCTTCTGACACATGAAAATCAAACCGTACACTGGAACATCCATTCACCAGTTTAACATATCATAAACACAGGACCCAACAGTGACAATGTCAGACGGTGACCAATCACAAAAGCACAAGTGCCTCAATGTGACAAAGTCACCACATGGACCCCTTCCATCTGGAGAGTGTCTCTGCTAGCTAAAGGGGGCATACTGCATGAAGTGTATCAACAATGGTGACAGGCAAGGTAATACATGAAGATGTAACATAAAAATATGCACATTTACCAATATCCAAACCAAAATGTATGCCAACCATGCACTGGACAAATAATCATGAATCCCCACTAGGGGTGTATACACAGGTTGGACTTCAGACTGTCCACAGAAATGATGGAAGCCCAATGCCTCTGTGTAAGTTACTGTCACACGCTGCCCTCCTTGCAAGCCCAGGGAAAGGGGAAGCAAGAGTGGCATATGTGTCTGGACCCCAAGCCACAAACACGAGACAAGCCTATATGGGCCCAGCCGGAACACACAGTGGATGCCTTCGGATGCCACAAAAAGCAACACACTGTCACATAAATGTACAATAGACAACAACATTAAAATAGTAAAATAATCAAAAATGGCCATGGTTGACCGGGGGGAGGGACCACACAGGAGGGAGGAGGTGCAGGGTGCACCTCAACACCCACATGCGTGGATGTTGAGAATGAAAAAAAAATTCCATGGGTTCATGGCCTGCACGGCTAGCCTATAGTGGGAGTAGTGTTGTCGCTGTCGTCACCCTCTGGTGGAACATTAGAAGGTGTGCGTGGTAAGGGAGGATGACCATGCATAGCCCTGGTGTGCTCCTCCATAGCAACAAGCATGCATGCCTGAAAGGTCTGGTTCTGCGTGATGATGGTCCTGAGGTCCCCATGCGGCACCTAATGTTTTGCACAGAGTTCTGCCTGCAAGGTCTCAGGTGACGCATGGATCTCCTCACGGGTTGCTTAGAGTTCAGCAGAGATGTTGTGTGTCAACTGCTCCATCTGCTGTTCTGCCGGTCAACTGCGGGCTATCTCAGGTGCAGCCAGAGTAGATCTGAGGGAGGTGTTCTTCTTCTCCCACACAGTATTCCCAGGTGGCACATAGCCACCACGTTGCCGGACACCACACCTGTCGGGCTGTTAGGGAGAATTCTCATAAATGTGCTAATTTCCCTTACCTTTTGAGACCCCCAGCAACTTTGCTGGATTTCTAGGATTTTAATTTCCACCTGGAAAGAGTCTGAGCCTTTTTTCACACTCTTTCATGTATATTGATGTATGTTTTACTTGTGTGTTCTTTGGATATGGAGTTTTAGATAACTCCATAGGCATCATCTTTTTGTTGTGTGTCACACAGCACCCTCAGTGCAGTGGCGCAGGGATGTCTTTCAGACTTCCCAAGGTTTAAACACCTTCTCTGGGACTGTCTACTGTCTCCCAGTGAATGTAAAGTTAAATTGACTTTACTAGTCTCTTTAAATTCATAGACCCAGCACACACTCTTCCTATAGTGCCCTGGGTTTAAACACTCATGTAGCAGTCAAATTCTACCTTCTTGAAATTGCTGGTGGCAGTGGTTTTAGAACAAACTGCCATGATTTTTCCCAACAGTGAACACTGGTAGCTAAAAATCAGGTCAGCCATGTTTTTCAATATGGCACCCAATACCCGTCTGTAAAAACAGACTCAGGTCATCTTTTTTTGCTGTTTCTTTTTGGAAAGGTCCTTCTAGTGTTTGTCTCTGTGCGCAAAACCAGGTTTGATCCCTTTGTTCCTTGGCCTTTGGCGGGCTTCAGTGCTGAAGCCCTCCTCTGGCACCTGAGTGTCTGGGTTGGACAGAATGTGAGGGAGGTGCCTGAAACTCCCTGTGCTTAGTCTCCTAGGAGACCTGAATGCACTCTAGCGTGATTGGCTGGCTGACTGTCCGGCAAGGACAGCCATCCTGCTGGGTGAGTGACAGCTAGGCTGGAATGAATGGGAGAAAACAGTTTAAAAGCAGTTTCTGGGACTTGGAAGGCATATCGACCACTGGAATGAAAGAACCGAAGACGAGCTGAAGGAAGATGACTGCTGCAATTCCTGGACCGTTGGTTTGCCCGGTAAAGCACTGCTGCTGGTCCGAATTGCCTGAAACTCCCTCGACAGAGAAGCCCTTCAAGCATGACTTCTTCTCTTGCGCTGGTGGGAACAACCAACTCGCAAGCCACCTGGAAACCCTCTCCATACTGGTCAAATTTTCATCAGAGTGCTGTTGAAGACCGGATAGCCAGTGAGAAGGATATCAGATTGTGGACTTTAAGTCACTCATGCCTTAAACAAACATTTTGCCAAGCTGGTGGCTTTCTTCCCTGTGCGGTGCAGGAAACTTCCGATGTCCTCACTCTTGTCCCCACGACTGAGGCTCAGGAACAGCAAGATCTGCTGGAACTGCCAGGAACAACTACCTTAGCTACAGCTGTTCTTCATCCATAAGGTACTGTGCGATTGCGGTAGAGAAATTCTCTTTGTGGCTGTGAAAGTTTGTGAAACTTCCCCAACTTTGGAGTCTTGTTCGCTCCTAATCTGACATATAACTCTTTTCCTTGCAAACTACTTCCCAGAACACTGGCAAAGACTTAACCGTTTACTACCAGAACTGTGCTATCCTATACAAGACCCTGAACCATTGACTTTGGCCTAGGCCTATTGAATTGAATTGCCTCTTGTTGTGAACTGAAACTATTTGCCCTGCCTATGAAATTAACTTTGTATTGATTCTTATAACCTTTGTCTTTCTACCTCTTTTGAAAGTTACTGAAGTGCCATTTTGCTCCCACTTCAGGGGAGCCTAACTTTTTCAGAAACGTATTGGTTGAGTACTGTAGTGTATGATAGTGTGATAGTGAGCTGTTTTTTTACTAGTGGAATGTTTTCTAACTAAATGTGTAAATAAATGTATATTCTTTTACCAAGAAACCTTGAGTAAGTGTTTGTTTGAACTACTGTGATTGCAAGTCCTTTATATTGTATTGTATTGTATTGTATTTATTGATTTATAAAGCGCCTTACACCAAAGCGCTGTATATAACGTCTTGCACTGCTCACATCCCTCTTGAGATAAGTCTGGCTGTTCAGCCACTGCTACCACATAACTGTGTAGTACAGGCTTGTACCAAAGGTGAGATTGTGCTTCCACCTGTAGTCTTAATTGTGTGTAGTGTTCCCCAAGGGTATTGCATGTAATTCTGCCTAACACGGGCCAAAGAATACCTGGCCCTTGGTGCGCTGGCATTGCCTGTGGCTGCAGGACTGCATTCCTCCCTTGCTGAGCCCCAGGAACAGGAGCAAATAGTGTGGAGCGTGACCCTGCATCCGTAACCACCACAGACGGACGTACCAACACTGACTGGCCCTGTGAGGGGTTTACCGGCCCTGTAGGTGTGGCAGATAGAACAGCAGCGACAGCAGTATCACTCACCTGCAACAGCATGAGGGTTCCGCACCAGATGCATAGGGCTCCTCCGAAGTGTACTCATAGACACCCCTGGCCAGGATGGGCTGGAGAACCAATTGATTTTCATGGGCCACCACACCACAGCCTCCAATGGTGCTTGGTTGGGGCACTGAATATGTCACCCCCTCCACCATCTCCTCCTCCTCCACGTCCTCCTCCACTGCATCCAGTGCCTGATCACCTACAGAAAATCAAAAGAAGACATGAACACACATGTTAACAGCATAGGCCACACACATAGGTATCACAATGTCGATGGCCAACACATGAACCAGTCATGTCACACATGACACAAACTCAGGCATGCAGTGTCAATGAAATGGAAGGGGAGCCTGAAAGAATACATGGATGCATGTGAAATGGCAAAATAAGACATGTGTTGCATGGTGCATAGCACCTGCATCACACACAAGCTTTTGACTGGCATAGTGTTTCCACAAACATGACAGATGCCAACACACAGATGGTACGCAGCATAGCCATGCCCGAACTGTCAACCAGACCTAGATGGAAGTTCAATACTACTGTCCATGAGCCATGTACAATGCATGTAATTTGACATTTCATTGAAATCACTATGATAAAACACATGTGTCACATGCTGCAACAGCGCTGTGGGGTTGTAATATAGTGAAGTAAGGCACATGGATCATAAATGGCAGCTCACTTTGACATCATGCAAGTGAATAGGCATGTGGAAGGAGAGAACAGGGTTCAGACATGTGTGGGTGCAGTGCAGTGCATGTGTATGGCCTCAACTATCATTAGGAACACAGAGGCAGTAATGTGAATGTCATGGACTGATGGCAGTGTAATGGCAAGTGCAGTCATTCTGTATAAAATGTTGGTAGTGGATTGTGGATTATAGGGATACAGTAAAGCCCACCCCCAAGGGCGGGGGATGACTTGGAGGCAGTGCATGGCTCAAAATGGTTGCTGAGAGTACAGTGTTATAGCAGACAGTTTGGGCAGGTGTCAGTTGCATTCTTTCAGTCATCTGGGACTAGAGCAGGGGAGAGGAGGACAGAAAACACAGCACATGAGGAAGCATCAGAAGTGCCCCCAGACCTGGAGAAGCTCCAACAGAAGTTGCATAGAGGCAGGAAGGCTGTACCAGAGGGAGGCTTCCACTCGACACAGATGAGAACCCCAAACTAATGGCCATGAGGAGCAACTGACCCTGAGTGAGCAGGAAAGGGATGATCAAATACCGTGAGAAGGAAGCAAATACTGGAGATGGAGTACAATGAATTGCCTGCCCTGGACCCATATGGACTTGCTGGGAATGCACAGGGTCCAGGAATGAACACTCATAGCCACCTTGAGCCTGTGCCATCCACACAGTCTGAGTGAGATACCCTGCAACAAGGCCAAAGGACGTTCCACACAGTCCATGTCTGGCAGAGTTGCAGAGGGAAGAGTGTATATTCCCAGAAATTTGGAAGTTGCAGTAGTCCGTCATCGGAATCACCAGTCCCATGAAGACAGTGAGCTGCTGGGGGATGGAGAGGTAAGGAAGAATGCCTCTGAGGAGGAACAGCTTGCAAGGTGACCTCACAGAGACGTCAGTCATGTGACGATAGAAGGTGAGTGCTAAGTGGAAGTTCATCACAGGCTATCCGCGACCATAGGTTGGAGCAAGAATAGGGCCAAGAGACGCTGCACATAGATTGTCATGGAAGGAGGGAGCAGGTGTGGTGATGAGGATTGCCTATGTGTGCAGGACATGGTTCGTATGCAGTCTGCATGACAACAAGCACGTATCAGTCCAACATCACATGGCAGTCATGTCAATGTAGCCTGAACTGGCAGACAATCATAACACATCACCCAAGCAACATGCACATGGCCATGAAATCACCAGCGATCTCTTCATGTTCAGTGAGTTCATCGTCCTCTGGGGGTGTCCCACTGCCAGTCACCAGAGTAGAGGCAAACTTTGCAGTCGGCTTGTCTTTCGCTTGGCGTCGGAGGTCATTCCAATGCTTAACAACATCATCTGCTGTGTACCTCTCATCTCCGAAGGCACTGATATGGTCCGCGAGGCACTGCCAGTGGGCCCTATGCTGAGCAGACGTATGTGTGCCCCCTGCCCGCACCAGCAGGTCACGCCTGTGAATCAACATGCACTCCACAAGTGTGTCCAGTTCCTCATCACATAAACTCCTCTTCCTTGACATGTGGGACTCCTGAGCCGTGTCTGGGGTACCAGACTGTACATCTGGAGCATGTTTCTTCCTCTTGTGAGGGGGGTCAGACCCTGAGTGGCTTGTGCCACTCTGGTCAGTAGGGGCTGAAGTGCAGGTGGAATGGCCAATGGAATCAGGCAATGACATGACAACCGAAGGTGGGACTGTAGGTATCGGCAGCTGGGTGCTGTTGCCAGGGCCCTGCGCCACACCTGCCTTGCTGACAAGGGCCGGGACCAATCCAGTCCTGGCTTGGTGACACAGAGCCAGGGTGGTGGCAGCTGCAGCTGCCCCTGTAGCTTCCACACCCTGGCTGCTTGGGACAGCAGATGACACTGCTGCCCCAGATCCACGTGTCCTGGGAACAACAACTTGCCCCACACATGCCTTGGCCTTCCGGACACGGAAATCGGCCATTGAATCATCATGTTCCTGTTCTGGGAACACTGCAGTCTGGGCTGGCTGACCCTGAGCCTGGGTGGTGGTAGCCACAGCTGCCCCTGCAGCTTCCACATCCTGGCTGCTCAGGACAGCAGTTGGCACTGCTTGTCGGGTCTGATGAGTGCTGGGGATGTCAGCAGCAGCTGAATCTCACTGACCCGCTTGGGTGGAGGGCATGGCTATCCCTGCATGGGCCTGGACACCTTGCCCTTGTGGACCACCCTGGCCACGTCGCCCACGTTGGCCACCCCGGCCAGCCTGGCAACCTCGCCCACAACAGCCCCCTCTGGGAGGTCACCCAGCTTTGCCTCCCTTACTGCTTGTTGCCCTCCCAGTCATGGCACTGATGTACTAGCACAATGGGAGGTGCAGACAACAATTGACCTGGGCAATTGGGATGAGGGGGCAGGGTACGTGATGGAAAACGTACCACTGTGCTCCAGCAAGGCTCTATGTGACCCCTGAGGAAAAAATAACGGGTCACGCAACAGTCATGCACCCCAAAAATAAAAACAAACGTGCACGCGGCCCCTCGGTAGCCCACGTGCGATGAAAAAACATCCTGCAGTAGGCTGTGGCACCAAGAAACACAAAAAATGCATATGCGTGGAACACGTAGGCTACTATGACCTCAAAAATGGGGTACGCGACACAGGGGCAACCACAGTGGTAGAGTGCATGCGCGACTCACCGTCTGCCTGGAAAGATTAAGAAAAACACATGAAACTCCCCCGCCAAAACAAGAAGTACGCAATGCCACAGTAGTGAACAATTTGCATGTGAACCCACAAAAATATGAATCTCACATATCGGTCTCCACGAAAAGCATGTACTGTTGTCCTATGCAGACCTTTAACCCGTATTGAACGGCAACGCCCAACGTCCAGCGTGCGTCACATAACTTACGTGCTTATGGCCTTTCCTCTGATTACACGCTAATGTGCTGTTTACGCACGTGCAGAGTCACTCTATTTCCGGCTGGCCACGCAAAAGAACACGGAAGACCCATGATCCTGCCCACAAGGCCATCTACCTGTCTCCAACTGCCCCAAACTGCCTCCTAGAGCCATCTGCTGCTGCCAGCCCACTCTGTGTGCCTGCTGCTCACGTGCCCTGTATTTTGGTGCCTGCTATGAAGCCATTGCCAGTGATCCTGTAGCTGTGACCACCTATGCTGATCCTGAAGACTCCCAAATGCCATTCCATCTGTCCACAGCCCAGCCCCAGGACCACCTGCCCACCCACCACCCACACCTGCCTCGGATGGAGATGGGTCAGACATGGCAACCCCCTGGCAGAGAGGCAAAAAGCTGTCAGCTTCTCTTCCACTGAAGTTGGCATCCAGGTGGAGCAAGTCCTGGGGCATTATGATGCCCTCTTCTCTGAAGCATCGTGAGTCAACAAGGAAGGACGGAGTAAGATCTGGGCAAACATCATGGGTGCCATCAAGGAGGAGGCAGTGGCACCCTGTGACTACCAACATGTCCATAAGCGCTGGGAAGACTTCAGGTCCAGGACCCTCAACAAGGCCAGGCACCTCCTCAAGGCTGGGGATGATCGAGGGAGGCACCAGGGCCGGTTGACCAACGATGAGATGCGGGTCCTGGAGTGCATCGACCCAGCGCTGTAAGCCCAGGTCTTGGATTTGGTGCTCCGTCTGGAGTCGACTGGTAAGTGTTCATGTGTTCTTGTCATGTGCATGTTGAGGTGTGGCTGGAGTGTGCAACTTGGCCATATGCCTGGCATGCCTCCTGTACAGATGTCTGTGTACATGTCCATGACAGTGCTGCATGTGAGTCCATTCATGCGTGTTCCACATCAGTGTTGCATGTGTTGCAATGCCTGATGTGCACCGGCAAGTAACGATGCACACATGTTTGCATACCTGTGTCTGGACTGGGGCATGCGAGAGGTGTGACACATGGGTGCTTATGACAACATCATGGTCATGCATGTTGTGCATGTATTTGTGTCTGAGTAATGAGTGTCTGACTACACAACACTCGGCACATATGTTACTTGAGTTCCTGATTGGTTACTTCCTCAAGCTGCAAATTTGCATTCGAGGACACTGTGACGTGATATCTCCATGGCCTGCCTCATGACTGTCAGGTGAAGTGTGTGGAAGAGATGTGTATGTCCCATGATGCGTGTGAGCTGATTCCACAATTGTGATCTTGTGCCAATGCCTTGTCAATGGGTGTGGATGTCTGTTGTGAATGACAGACATGTTTGTGAATGTTTGTAAATGGCACTTCCCTGTGTGTATTGGAGGGCGATGATGGTTGTGACCTTTGACAGTGCCACTGATGTACAATCGCATTCCGACAGACACACATATGCTCAGTAGCCTGATGCTTGTGTTCCATGTTTCCCTATCCACAGTGGCGATGGAGGAAGAGGGCGGAGATGGTGCTGTGGAGCCCTGCAGAAGGGATGCCTCCACCAGGCGGAGACGCAGGGCCCAGTAATCCTCCCAAGTACCAACATCTTCCGGGAGTGAGGAGACTGGTGCCACGTCCACAACAACGGCCGCAGCTACTGAGGGAAGGCCCAAGAGGGTGAAGTCAGTCTGGGCTCCTCAGCAGCGGGAAGGACAGGTGAGACCACACAGGGGCAATCCGATGCGGAAGACAGTGGGGAGTCATTCATGTTGGTGGTGGACAAGGAGGAGGCCACATCAGCCTAGCACATGGGGCCCGGCGGGGGTGATGAGGTAGGTGTGACTGGTGCAGTCCAGGATCAGGGGTCGGAGGCACTGCAGGTCACCGTGGAGGGGCCTGTGACTGACCTTGTCCCTGACTCTGCTACAGCATCAGTATGCACCTGCGGGCATGCCTCAGGCCAGACGCGTCCGCAGGTAGTGGATACATCTACAGAAACAGATCTTCCACTACCTGCGGATGAAGCAATTCGTGACAGGGTTGAGCCGATACTAGCTGGTATTGCGAGGCATACAGCCGCCATTTGCGGTGATGTTCAGGCTTCCAATCGGGAGCTTGCACATCATCACGATGTGGTCTGTTGCCTCAAGGACTGGCTAGCTCAGCTCATAGTCAAAAATGTCTTACATGTACTGTCCACTGCTGTGACCCCCTCTTCTTCCTCCACTGTGGCCAGTCATCCTCCCTGCCGTCTTCCAGCCCAGATACCACCAGGCCCCCTTGCGTACCTGTCCCACCAAACACGCAGCTAGTCTGATGGAGACCACATCCCTGCCACAGTCAGGAGTCAAAGGAGGATCAGTAGAGGTGGTCACCACAGCAACAGGACTGATGGCAATGGAGGTAGTGCAGGCACCAAGCAGCAGGGCACATGCATGACAGCCCCGGGGTTGTCATCCCGGAGGCTGTCCCGTAGGTGCAGGCATCAAGCTTTTCGGCGTCAGCAGCAGGCTCGACGTGGGAGGAGACAGGACTCCGGTCCCTCAACATCAGGGGGGCAGGTATTGGCCATCGGGCAGGAGGGAAACATGGACCTTGACACAAGGATGTATTCTATGTTACAGCAAATAGGCCAGAAAATCGGAGCAGAGCGGCAGCGAGCACAGGAGGCACGGCTCACCATTGCCAGGGTGGGGTACACTCTGCGTCGGGTGGAGAGGCGGGCCGAGTTCCTCAAGGAGTCAAGCAGGGAGTCTGAGAGGAGCACGATGGAGTCCCTGCGGGCCCTCGAGGGGAGAGCCCAGGCCAGCCTCAGGGAAATAGACGCAGAGTTCAATGATGCCCTGGCCGAAACTCTTGGGGGAAATGGTGAGTCGTAGGACTAGCCCGCTGCCTTTGTGAATAGTTCATTAGGGTTAGGTTTCCTTTTTTTAAAAAATGTGGACTTTGCTCGCATCTTGTAAATAGTTATTTCTTCATGTGTTTCTTTCGGATTTGGATTTATGCTTTGGGATAATGGACCCTGTAGCTTTGTAAATAGTTGGACAAAAACTTTTTTGTGATGTTTTTACTCACCTTGGAGAAATGTTTTTTTTTATTATTTCAGTTTGCAATTTGAGAGCCATCATTGGACATGAAGCACTTTTTTTGTGTTTTTCATTTTTTTTTGCATCACTTGTTTTTATTTTATATTTCATTTTCATTTTGGATTACATTATGTTGATTTTACTGGTTGTCTTTTACGTGAATACATTTTTATACATTGCAATCAAAGTGGTGTCTGCTCTCAATGGTTTGGTGCATGTCTCACTCTTCCTTGGCTCAGTTACGTGTCCCTGCTGTTGAGCTATGATGTTCATGTGTTTCCAAACATGCATGTGTGAATTTACAGGGGGACATGAGTCGGCGCCTGCCTGCAGGTTGCCGTCACTTGTGGGGATGGGGGGACATGAGTCAGGTCCTGCCTGCAGGTTTCTGTCACTGGTGCGGGTGGGGGTACATGAGTCGGGGCCTGCCTGCAGGTTGATGTCACTGGTGGGGGTGGGGGGTCATGAGTCAGGTCCTGCCTGCAGGTTGCTGTCACTGGTGGGGGGACATGAGCCGGGCCTGCCTGCAGGTTAGCGTCACTGGTTGGGGTGGGGGGACATGAGTCAGGGCCCGCCTGCAGGTTGCCATCACTGGTGGGGATGGGGAGACATGAGTCGTGGCCTGTCTGCAGGTTGCCTTCACTGGTGAGGGGTCATGAGTCATGGCCTGCCTGTGGGGTATAGTCACGGATGATGGGGGGTCCATTGTGGTGTGGTCTGCCTCTGGGGTATGGTCACGAGTGATGGGGGCACCCTTGTGGTGTGGGCTGCATGCGGGCTATAGTCATGGGTGGTGGGGGGTCCCTTGTGGTGTGGGCTGCCTGTGGGCTATGGTCACGGGTGGTGGGGGTCCCTCGTGGTGTGAGCTACCTGCAGGGTATGGTCACGGGTGATGGGGTGTCCCTTGTAGTGTGGGCTGCCTGCGGGGTATGGTCACAGGTGGGCTGCCTGCGGGGTATGGTCACAGGTGATGGGGAGTCCCTTCCCCTGTGACCATACCCTGCAGGTAGCTCACACCACGAGGGACCCCCCCACCCGTGACCATAGCCCACAGGCAGCCCACACCACAAGGGAGTGTGGGTGCCTGCGGGCTATGGTCATGGGTGGGCTGCCTGTGGGGTGTGGTCACGGGTGGTGGGGGGTCCCTTGTAGGGTATGGTCTCGGATGGTGTGGGGGTCCCTTATGGTGTGGGCTGCCTGTGGGGTATGGTCATAGGTGGGCTGCCTGCGGGGTATGATCACAGGTGATGGGGGTCCCTTGTGGTTTGGGCTGCCTGTGGGGTGTGTTTTTGGCTGATGGCAGCACACCCAGCCCTTTCCATGCAATTTGGCTGGTGCGAGCGGGGTATGTGATTTTGCGGGGTACGCGCAGCCCTTTCCATGCGATTTGGCTGCGTGAGAGGGTTATGCAATTTGCGGGGGTACGCGCAGCCATTTCCACGCGATTTGGCTGGTGCGAGCGGGTTACGCAATTTTGCGGGGGTATGTGCAGACCTTTAGACACAATTTGGCTGGCGGGTGCAGGGGTATGCAATTTTATGAGGTGGAGATGGGGCACATGTGGACCTTTCCATGTGATTTGGCTGGCGTGAGCGGTGTATGTGATTTGACAGACGTATGCGTGGCCATTTCTGTGCGATTTGGCTGGCGCGAGTGGGTATGCAAATTCACGGGTTGTATGCGCAGCCCTTTCCACGCAATTTGGCTGGCGTGAGCGGGGTATGCAAATTCACGGGTGAAGGCATGCCCTGTACACCCGATTTGGCTGGCGGAACCGGGGTACGCAATTTCACGGGGTACGCTCTGACATTTCCATACGATTTGGCTGACGCGAACGTAGTACACAAATTTGTGGGTGAACGTGTGGCCCTTTCCACGTGATTTGGCTGCTGCAAGCAGGGCCTTGCGCCATATTGGACATTTCACTGGCTTTTTCCTGCGCACGGGGCGGTGTTGGGGGCGTTACTGGCTCTGCTTGCTGTTCATTGCACCACAGCTACTGATGCCACAGGAAATCCACGAATACGCATGCCGCGCAATTGCTGGTTAGCGCCATGGCTGGTGCACACGTGGCACATGCTCCTTCTCTGTGTGCAGAGCTTGGGCTGCTTCTGTGCTGGATTCTATGAATCGGGCCCAGGGTCTGTTTGCACTGTCTGCAATAAAAATGGAGGTGTCCATAGAACACATACCCGTCCGCATGTCCGCAAAGTTGTGACGCACCTTTAATTAGTTTGGGGACCCAAACCCTGTATGGTGTACACTTATGCGCATGCGCATCCCACCCTCAGGGTCCTACGGACATCGCGCCTGTCTGCAACTGTCTGCCGCATGTGTATCGCACTTTTAATTAGTTTGGGGACCCAAACCCTGTCCGTAGAACACCCGTGCGCATACATACAACCGACCCCATGCATTCGGTGTCCTACGGACAGCTGTCCCATTCACAAACGTGTCCGTAATGTCATCATGTGACCGCACCCACGCTAAGCATGGGTCCTTGTCCGCGGACACTGTCCTTGTCCCTGGACACTAAAATAGGATTTTGTTTTGCAATCCAAGGTATTTTACTGTGAAATGTCACCCTTGCACATGTCCCAGACCATGTCCCCAGCGATCTGAATATTTTTGGGAACGTTTTGAGCCCTTTTTGGTGTTTGAAGTGTTCATGGACATGAGCACTGTCTGCGGAGTGCGCACCGGCACCCAAATAAAAGGCCACACCCCATAGCTGCTTCTCATTCTGTTTTTGGAGTTATAGGACAGACACTGCGCCACATTGCTGGATTGATATTACCTGTCTGCAGATTGCTGACTTTGCTCTGTCTCCTGAGGCTTTTGAGATGGCATCCATGGCTTCTGCTGCTCCTGCTGGTGCTAGTTTTGCCTCAGAACCACCCCACCACCACCACAACCTCCCCAAGGGGCTGGAGAGAGGAACAGGCATGAAGATGCAGAGAGTGATGAAGAGGATGACAAGGTTGAGGTAGTGGAAGTCCCTACTACTCACAGCCCCCATGGATCTTGGGTGTGGAAGCTGTTTACCACCCTTGGAGTGGTAGCCAAAGCTCGTGCACACAAGGTGCGCTGCACTGAGTGCCAGATGGAGCTCAGCCGTGGCAAACCGGGTTTGTGCAGTTGCGGGACTACTTCCATGTGGTGACACCTAAAATCGTTCCACAAGGGGGCAATTCGGAGGGTCGTTCCCTGTGATAAACGTATTAAGTTGGGTTCCTCTACAGCAAGCTCTGTTTCTGCTCCTGCCACCACAAGAAGCACTCCTGTGGGGCAGAGCATCTCTTAACCAGCCTCGCAGGCCATACGCGCTGCAGAATTCCCTTACCTTTCAAGGATCACTGTATTTTGTATGTTCTGCGACGCGGTACTCTGCGGTGGGGGGCACTTCGAAGTGCTGGGATCATGAGAACGTCTGCCACCTACCTGATTAAGGGCCTTCCTCTCTCCACCTGCCCTTTCTTATCCCTGTGGTTGGTGCCCCTTCCTTACCCTCCTTTCCCTTCCTTTCCTTGCGTGTCTTGTTAAAAAGCACAAAAAAAACAGAACAAAAAGCAAAAAAAAGGCTCTTTTCAGAGCCGCCTTTCACAGTTTAAAAATAGAAGTGCCAATGAAATTCTGCAGGGCCCTGTGCATTTTTAGAAGTCCGTGGACAGTCCGCGGACATGTACATTTTTGGAGTACTGTGCTATCAAAACCATTGCACTCTCCTCTGGGAGGAAGTGGTGGCTCCGAAAAGAGCCTTTTTTTGGGTTTTTTTGTGTTTCGAAACCTTCAAGTGGTCAAAACCTACTGTAAAAAGGATTGCTATAATTCCCAAAAGGGTCGCAATGCATTCTATATATTTTGCAGAAAAATCTGATTCCCAGAATGAGTAAGATGGACTCCATCTTTTGCAAAAAATGTGTGTGCTACGAAACATAATATTTTCATTGTGAAAAGAGGACATACCAACATCTCTCAAAAAAAGCGCAAACAGCCTTATTGACATTGCACCTCACTTTCTCCATTTGTGGACCAAGTGAAGAAGAACGCAGCCACATTTGTCTCTGCGCAATACAATAAAAAAATTACTTGAGAATTTGGAAACATGTCGATGACTTTCCCAAGTGTTTCTTTCATTGCAAATTGCAAGGAGATTCCAGAGACTTGTCCTAAACTGTTCCCTCCACAATGAATAATAATAATGTTTGGATGACAGTGTGTCATCAAAGTGACACAAAGAGGAACCAAATCAAACCACTTCATTCCACGCACTCCATGCCAGTGCACATTCACATGAGGGAATCCAAGATCTGTAGCCACTCCACAGCGATCTGCATGCACCTCCAACCAATTTATCCATGAGTCACCCAAAATCCAGACAATGTGCCTCCTGAAAGACACAGCCATAGCTATCTGCTCTGCTCTCAGGAAACAGACTTTCTTCCAAAGTCTCTCCTTACACATCACACCCAGTAAACCTTATTGACCAATCCCTTGGCCTGCACAGTCTCATTTGCATGCCTCTCAGCCTCAAAATCCCTGTGTGTAACAAGCGCAATCCACATACAGCCACAGTGTCTGTGGACAGATCGTGAAATCTGAGAGTGGGAAATGAAAATTTAAATAGTGTACTCCACTTCCCCTTTGATGGTGGCTCCGAAAAGAGCCTTTTTAATGTTTTTTGAAAGTGCTTATAAAAAAACACCTTTCATTTTGTTATTTTTTTCCACTTATTTGCTTTCTGATGTCTTCACATTATCCCCTGTAAAGCATTCCTTTTATGTTGAAATAACATACCATTTCCCAATATGGATAAAGAAATTCCATCTGCTTTGAAATAGTCACCATTAACACAATCAATATTGTCATTGTAACATGACAACATCCCACTTCTAAACAAGAAAGCAGACATCCCTCTGTTAACTAAACACTGTGCGGCACAATTTGCAGTGGAGCGAGCTCACCGCTCTTTGGCCCCTAGACCCAGGCCTGGTGCCGCACCCCGCCCTATCATTGCCAGAATCCTTAACTACCGTGACCGCAATGCCCTGCTCCGGGCGGCCAGGGCCAAGGGCGAGCTCCATCTGGGGGCTGCAAGGATACACTTGTACCCGGATTACTCTGTGGCTGTGCAGCAAGAACGTAAGACCTTCCTTGCGGTGAAGAGGAGACTCCGGGACCTAGGGGTCAAATACTCCATGCTCTTTCCCGCCAAACTGAGGATTGTACACTCTAGTCAAACACACTTTTTCACTATCCCCGAAGAAGCCTCGAAATTTATAGATGAACACTTTCCGTGTTGATGTGGACGGTGTTGATATGGGTCGTATGGTTTCTCAATGATTCTGGTGTGGTTGCCACGCGGGGTGGGGCCGCCACGGCGCCCCCCCCCCCGCGATGGCCCCTATTCATCGTACTTTATAGTGGTTCATGTTGTTGATGTCGTTTCATCTCCTATCTGTCTCGGCGTATCTCGCACCCTGCTACTGTCCCGCTCACTGTAATCACAATCTCTCAGGGGTCCCTTCCTGGAGTCACCCGACATTTCATTCCACTCACTTTGCTCGTTGTGACCACGGGACACATGTCCCTTCTAGCTAAATACACACCCAACTATGTGGTTACCACGTCCTATCGCGCAGCGACACCCCAACCTCTGCTGGGCCCACTTTCTCACAGATTTGGACCCGAAGTAACCCGCACACACTCTAAATGCCCTGCCTAATCCTACCACGTAGCATAACTCTCCTTACGCTCTCCCGGTCCGGCGCGCCATTGCCCGGCCGCAAGCAGACCCCCTGGCGTTGATGCCTATAAGTTTACGTTTGCTGTGGTTTTGTTTGGGTCTCGTCCTTCCGATTGGGGGAGGGATGTGGGTGGGGGGTAATTTGGGAATGTTTTGGTTTATAAAACTCTTGACAGCTTTCAGAGGCACCACAGGCACCACGTGCCATCAATCCACACATATGGTCAAAGGACCGCATACTACATGGGCACACACCGTTCACCTTACTGGAATCAACTCCTGTCTATCCCACCACCACCCCTTCAAGTATGGCTGATACAACTCTGTCCTTTATGAGCTGGAACGTCAGGGGTCTCGGCAATCATAAAAAGATGCGACAGATTCAGCTTCACGCTGAGCGCTACGGAGTGAAGATCCTGTGTCTGCAGGAAACTCACGCTCGCTCTGAACACTGTGAGCGTTTCGCCAAGCAATGGGGCCCCCAGAGGTATTATACTAATTACTCCACCCAAAGTCGGGGCACCCTCACCCTAATACATAAAAGCCTGAAGTTTACATGTCAGCACTCTCACATAGACCCACTCGGTAGGTTTGTGCTCATCACCGGTATATTACAGCAACAGGAAATTGCCATTCTGAACATATATGGTCCCAACGTCGACGACCCTGACTTCTACCTCCACCTGGCCACTCTGCTCGAGTGCTACCCCGTAATTCCCATCTTATGGGGCGGTGACTTCAACACAATACTAGATGTCAACCTGGATAGATCGGGCTCTCGCCCCCGCCAACTCTCTAGGGCAGCATACTCTATCCTCACCTCGCTCCCCCGCTTGGCGTTGGTAGACGCCTGGCGCCTGATGTACCCCGATGACCGTACATACTCCTTCTACTCCTCAGTGCATGACTCCCACTCTAGGATAGATAGGTGGCTCATCACAGATATACTCGTTAGATGCATCACCCACTTAGCCATACTCCCCAGGACGCTATCGGACCATTCACCTGTACTAATCTCTTTGAACTGGGGATTAGACCCCAACAAAACTAGACAGTGGAGGCTGAGCCCCCACTCGCTTCTTGACCAAGTTTTCGTGTCTGAACTTGAGACCTCTATCGAGGAATATTTCGAGTTTAACTTACATTCTGTTCCAACATACGCGGTGCTATGGGAGGCCTTTAAAGCACACACTAGAGGGGTCGCCATCTCCAAGTGCAGTGGCATACTCAGGGACATTCGGGCCGATATCGCTGTTTGCGAATCGGCCCTCTCCGTCTATGAATCCCAATACGCTGATAACCACTCTCCGGCCACACTTGCGCTCCTGGGCTCTGAGTTGGACAGGTTTCGTGGCCTTGCTGAACGCGAGGTCAGGTTCCTAGAATCCCCACAATCAGTGAGAAAATATGGCGAGGGTGAACGACCCGGCAGAATGCTGGCTAGACTATTGCGCCGCGAGTTCGGGGCCCCCCATATCCCGGCCATTTCCAGACCAGATGGCACACTTGCCACCTCCCATCAAGACATCAATTCCGAGTTCCTCGCATTCTACACCTCCCTGTACTCAGAGGTAGACAGTTCCCAGGTCTCCGACATTAACTCCTTTTTAGAGGGTCTTCCTCTGTCGGTTCTGTCGGACGACGCTAGCGCCTCCCTCGAGAGGCCGTTCACCTTAGAGGAAATTGTAGAGGCCATTGAGTCACTGGCACTGGTAAAGCCCCGGGCCCCGATGGGATCCCTATGGACTTCTATAAGCTATTCAAGACCCAATTGGCGCCACACCTACTAATGCTCTGGGAAGAATCATGCGACAGGGGCATTCTCCCACCGTCCCTCCGGGAAGCATTGATTACAGTGCTTCTTAAACCAGGAAAAGACCCTACGCAGTGCGGCTCGTACCGTCCCCTCTCTCTGATTAATAGTGACATTAAGATATTTGCCAAGCTACTTGCTAACCGCTTAGCCCCATACATGTCCCACATTATTCATCCAGATCAGGCCGGTTTCGTCCCCGGCAGATCCACCTCCCTAAATTTGAGGAGACTTTTGAACGTGATCACTAGAATCGACCCTGCCACCCAGGCTGTGGCGGCTGCATTGGACATGCAAAAAGCTTATGATTCGGTCTCATGGAGATACCTATGGTGTGTCCTAGAGAAATGTAACTTCGGCCCTAACTTTTGCACCTGGATAAAGCTCCTTTACACTAACCCGTCCGCCAAAGTCTGCACAGAAGACAGGTGCTCCTCCCCTCTTCAGATTTTTAGAGGGACACGCCAGGGATGCCCCTTCTCCCCGCTTATTTTTGCAATTGCCATGGATCCCTTTGCTGACATGATTAGACAGTTGCATTCGCACAGAGGGTTGCGCACGTCTGGCCAGACTGACATAATCTCCCTCTACGCAGACGATACCCTCCTGTATGTCCGATCCCCTGCAGCCAACCTTCCGCCCATACTGAGTGATGTGGCCCGTTTCGGTGACATATCCGGTCTGAGGATTAACTGTTCTAAATCTGTATTGTTTCCGCTCACAGACTCCACACAGGCTCCCCCCGAGCTGCATGGGTTCAACTGGTGTCCCAATAGTTTCACCTACCTAGGTGTGGTGGTCTCCCGGCATACACCCCAACTGCGCGATGACAACTTCCAAGCCTATCTAACTACCCTTCAGGCTAAGGCCACCAGCTGGACTAAACTTCCCCTCTCACTTGCGGGTAGGATTGGTATACTCAAAATGATTGTATTACCCCAATTACTGTACCAATTTACTAATCTACCCCTCTGGCCAGGGGATAATTTTTTTCGAATGCTTCGCAGCATATGTAACACCTTCCTATGGCACTCCGGAGCTGTCCGTCTCAAATTCTCCACGCTATCCGCCCCTAAGGCGTTAGGTGGTTTCGGCGCTCCTGATTTTGTCAGATACTGGGTGGTGGCCCAGTCACAGTTTGCGGCATTTTGGTTCAACACTGTCGACCCCCCCCCCACATGTTCGCCTTGAGAAGCTGTCTGTCTGTGACCGGGTGATAGGCTCCTTGATCCTCCAACCGATCCTTCCCGATCCGAACTCTGCGAATCCAGTGATCAGCACATCCCTGGCCCTTTCCAAACTCTGGACCATGGTTGACACTCCCAGCCCGTTCCACGGGGACCTCCCACTGTGGAACTTCCTGCCCGGTGTGCCGCACGTTCCACTCTCAGTCGTCAACCGCTGGGCTACTGCAGGCTTCCTGACTCTGCGCGATGCCTTTGAGCAGGGGAACTTTATAGAATGGTCTGACCTTCCCCCCTCACTTAAGCGCCGACCCTCGGTGTGGCTACAGTACTCTTCACTCCATGGACACCTTAAAGCCAGATATTCAGACTTCCCCGCCTTGCCTCCCGATGAACCGGTAGTAGAGGAGCTTTGCTCCTACCTTTCCTTCAAGGGTAAAGTGTCAAGGCTCTACACCCTTCTTCAGTCCAGAGCGGCCCCCCACTTCACCGAGCTTCGTCACAAATGGGAGAGGGATCTCGGCTCGGAGATCATCGATGAGAGGTGGACTTGTATGTGCGCCCGCACTCACGAGGTTTCCTACAACACTAAATTCAAACTCATCCAATTCAAAATCCTGCACAGATATCATTATACACCTATGAGACTTCATCGTATCTCAGACACTAACCTCCCCTCCTGTCCCAGGTGTGGCGCAGACCAAGCATCCTACATGCACATGCTGTGGCTCTGTCCCCGGTTAGCCCAATTTTGGCTAGATATTTGCTCTACATTGTCTGACATTCTGGAACACCCGATAACCCCTACCCCACTGCATTGTTTTTTCCATGATTTCCCTCAGTTGTCTCGTGACTCTAGGAAACTGGCAGGTCTCTGTATGCTGCTGGCAGTTCGCTGTATATTATTATGTTGGCTTCGTCCTAGAGTTCCTACCTATACACAATGGCTTGATTCGGTCACATGGGCTCACGATACCGAGCAGTCCTGGAGTGCGATGCAGTGCTCCCGCTCCAGGCCGAGGGATGTCTGGCCGAAATTTCGAGACTACATTGCTGCCCTGGCCTCACCATCAACTTCTGCCACTGCCTCCCCAGGCGGTCCCCCATAGTGGATGTCATCTTAAAATGTATATGTTAATAACCTGTATTCACTGTTCTCCTGAAAGGTCACTTTTTTTGATACAAATTGTATTGCCTAAAAAATTTTCTCTGCGTGTTTTTCTGCACTGGTGCCATGTGGCTCCCTCTGTTTTTGTTTTTTCCTTGTTTTGCTGTCAAGTCAATAAAAAGAAGTTTAAAAAAAAACTAAATACTGTGCACCATTTGCTGGGGACAGAAAGCATTACAATTGTCCCATACTACCCTAGGCAACATTTCAGAAAAAAATCACCTTGTCATTAGGAAGAACCACCATCACTGCCTGAACCACGTTTTCAAGAGCACTCAACAAACTAGGAGCACTGATGTATCCCAAATGGACAGCACCCCAATGCAGTACCACTACATCTGGACTGTTCCACAAAACAAAAAGCGGCCTGCATATTGGAACCAGGCACAGTTGACCATAAAACCTCTGACTCCCTCAAAACCAAAATTGCCAGCCATATGTTTAGAAATAGCATACCTCTCCAAAACATTTACAAACAGATCCCCAACAACCTCACTTTCTCCACCTCTGCCGTCTTTACTACACACACAGCCTCTCTTCATGCAAAGAACAACTTCAACACCTAATCCCCACAGTCCCCACAGTCCCCTTTCCATGCTGGATTTGCTGAGAAACCCTGGATGTGGCATGGCATGTCCGTGAACAGCCGCACAGTCCATTGACCCCGAAACACAGGGGCCGCCATTCTTCCAGTTCTACATCACTGTCTGCCCCACTCTCTCATTGGATACACATAAGGAGTCACACAAACATCCACCAATCACATCCAGGAACTCTACATCTAACTCTGTCATCACAATTCAGCACTTTAGATTATCTGTTCATCACTCTGAGTAAAAGTGCCCTGTGATTGCAAAGCACCTACAGATAAAACTACTGTAAAACCTGCCATTCACCCTGCATAATCTGCAAAAAAAGCATACTCCAATGTCTCCCATCTCCTATAATCAAGTTCACTTACAAATTTGTCTGATTTCCAAATTTTAATTTACCCAAATTACTCATTGCAATGTCCAACCTCTTATTTCCTTCTGTAATTTTCACAACCACTTACCCCTTAACACACTATTATACATTCCTACAATGCACACAAAACAGGAGACTAGCCTTTATCTTACAAAAGCATTGCAAGTACATAAAATGCATTTATTTAAACAGAATTCCTGACACTTGCCATACCTACAAAACCAAACAAACACAAGTGTACATTCAGAACAGTGCTAATAGGAAAACTAATAGGAACGTGGATAACAAAGTAAAAGAACTGAAAGATTTCCAGCACTTATGTAGGAAAAAGAATTAATGGCATTACACACAAAAAAACATCCTTTTCAATCTGTACATTTTTCCAAGCTTTTTTTTCCCACCCTACTACAACTTCCACAGATCTATTACCACACTAAACAGTGCAACAACAACATATACTTTAAAAAGTGCACCTCATAGGACACACCTATAAAAACTCCACTAACCCCTTTAGCAATGAAGCTGATGCTCCAATATCTCCATTGATATACAAAGCTATACAATTTAAAACATACAGCACCTCATCCTAGAAATAATTCCTTTTGCAAATGCAACTAATCTATTCTTCAAGTGCAATTACTGTGACATTAACACATATAGGTACTAACTTTTTTCTTTCACAATTGCAGTGAAGACCACACTCCTGAACACCAGCAGTGTCTGAAGTACAAGACAGAACCCAGAAGAAACCTATTCTTTGCATCCAACAAAGTAAGTGCAATACTGTCATAATGTTCTAACTGTTACTCAAACACTGTAAAATTCTAGTAGTGTAGAACAAACAATTGTATCAACCCTACAACATTAAATTCCGTATTATGAGAATAGCCTTCCCAACCTGAAGTAACAGCCCATTCAACAAACACACACCTCTACATACATGCCTACCATCATACTCAGACAGTCATGCACAATGCACACATACATTGCACAACGTCCCAACCCAACTTTCTTTTTTCTCCAACAGACACCAAAGAATGCCGACCTAAAAGCAATGCAAAAATAGAGCAAATCAAAATAAAAGTGTACAAAAAAAGGCATCCGCCTCTAGCAGAATGTATACAAAAAATTCAAACAAAACAGCTAATACGGTCACTAAGCGAAACTAAAGCAGCTTGCAGTAAAGAAACTTTGACTCTTCTTTCAAAATGTAAAACTAAACAGACAGTTGTTAAAAAGACTGCAGGTACCACTAGTGCTAAGACTGCACCTATAAATCTTGATGTAGCTACAAGTAAGCCTACCAAAAAAATGATTTTACAAAAAATGTTACTTAAAACCTACTGCAGAAAACTAATCCTGGAAGCCCTTCATAGACCGTGCAATCATTCTCAAAAGGGAATTATTTATATTAGTTTTAAACAGAATGAAACCACTGACAAAACTAACTACTAAATTTCAACAAGGACTTCTCAACAAACAGAATATCAACAAAGATAGCTTTGCAAACATCTGTGCAGGTGAGTGGAGTCACACCACCAGCACAGAACCATATTTCAATGAAGAAGCATACAAACAAAAGCAAACAAACCCAATTGCCATACATAGCAGTGGATGAGGGTCTGAAAAGGTTGATAATACCATCATGGAACAAGAAATGCTGCTCACAGAAATATCTCCAGCAGACTTAGTATTAACTCTCCATTCCACTGAACCAATACGTCCAGTCTACAAATGGCCGAGCAAATCAATGTGTAACATAGGCAAAAAATCTTTCACATCTTTACGGCAGTTCCTCAATCAGTATGTGAAAGGCAAAGACAAACTGAAAATAAAACTATTACAAACTATGGACTCCTGTCCAGTGCGCAAATACACAGGACTACAAGGAGATTCATTAGCCTGCATTTCTGGACCTATTTGCAAAAGCACCTTCCACCATATCAAAATGATAGGAACACACCATTCAACTGTAAGAAATCTTGTTCATGAACTGTACTATGCAAAAGCCCTGCTTTAGCACTGGCCAATTTAAATAACATTTTTCTACATGGTACAGCCAAAGAACTGCTTGAAGAAATAGAGCACATCTACAGAAAATATTTTGGAAGTGAAAGCCACTTACAAAATTCAATATCTTTAGAACAGACTAGCAACAGCTTTATAGATGGCAACCTTCTACTACACACATACAAAAAGAAATACTGAAGTTTAAAAGCACATCTGCTGAAGTAAAAAACCATGTGTTTGTGTGTTGCCGCAGGACTTTTTATAAAGATAGCACAAAAACTGTAGACATAATGTACAAAATAGTAGACAATGAATATTCCAAGTAGTTCCAATTGGCTCTCTATTATATAGCAGAAAACAAATATGAAATGACTAACCCCTCAATACTTTGCAGATACTGCACTGCAAAACTTGACAGCAACCAAATACCTTCACGTGCTATCACTAATAACTAATTATTCCCACTACCAAAACCACTGCAACAACTTAACTTCTAGATCCTACAACAGAATCCAATATTTTAGACCATTATACAATTAACACATTGCACTCTAAAGACACAATAGATGATGCACTGGAAACTTACCAAATGGGGCAAGCCAAAAGCTTTCCAATCAGCACATGGGAAAAAAGTGTAGAAGCACGAACCTTCCCTCCACTCTTTCCGACAGGAAAAGGAGAAAGGTACGATGAAAGACTGACACAAATAACAGCATCAGAATACCGCTCTTTACGAATATATTCTGAAGACCCCAGCTTCAGACAAAATGTGGAATACATATTCCACCTTCTCTTTGAAAGTGAATTATCAACTCTATGCTACGGAGTTGCACACACATTGGAATAAGGTACCAATTTTCAAAATATGTGTGCTACGCGATTACTACAAAAAGTGCAAGAAAAAGATGAAGTTTTACAGTCCAGCATTACAAATCTTTTAGCAAACATGCGTGGTACAAAAGAATACTGTTTCCGATGACACACAGAAGTACAGTGTATGATAAAAAACCTTGGCCCACCCACATGGTTTGTGACATTAAGTTGTGCAGAATATGCATGGGAAGATTTGCACGATTTTCTACGCATAGCAAACAAAACAAAACAAATATAGATATAAAAACACCAGGAGAACTCTGCCCTTTAGATCCTGTAAATGTATCAAGATATTTCCATCATCGCTTTATTGCTGTGTTACACTTCATTTGTAATAAAACAGTTCCTCCCCATGGAGAAGTGCAACCCTTCTTTTGGCGAAAAGAATGCCAAGCCAGAGGAGCACCACACATCCACATGCTTTAGTGGATTAAAGATGCTCCTAACTTTGGTCAGGACAGTGATGCCACTGTTTTGCAGTTCATTCAGAAATATGTCACTTGTGAAATCCCTTCACAAATTACACATAGGGCCTCATTACGAGAATGGAGGTTGCCTTGGAGCTATTAGCTTCATGGCTGCCTCCGTCCCGGGCTCCATTACCGGGTTCCTGCAATGGGGACTTACCGGGTTACTCCGACATAGGAGGACCCGGTAATTCCTCTTTACAGGAACCCATCCCCATTCCCATTTGAGCCCGCATAGGGCTCAATTGGAATGGGGAGGGAGGTAATAACAGGCAGATTACATCTGGCCCGTTATTGCCTCCCTCTTCCCCTTGCAGGACCCAAAAGCACTCCTGGTTTTACCAGGCGTGCGATCCGGGTCCCGCAATGGGAAGCTTGTAATCAGTGTTCCTGTAATGAAGGGGGCCAGTCCCGTACCGGCCCCCTTCATTATGGGAGCGCCAGCCTTATAATGAGGCCCACAGTGACCTACATGCACAAATGTTACAATTTCAAAGACACAAGTGTGGGAAGTATTGTTGGTGCAAATATAAAAACAAAGAGAAATACCACACTAAATGCAGCTGCGGTTTCCCTAGACCAGTTTCAACAACAGGTCAAGTGAACACCTTCATGTCTTCAGTTAGACATAGGGCCTCATTACGAGTTTGGAGGTAGCCATGGCACTACTAGCGCCATGGCTACCCCCTTACCGCATACCGGGTCCGGGTTCCCTGAATGGGAAATTACCGGGCCATTCCAACCTTGGAGGACCCGGTAATTTCTCATTCAAGGAACCTGCACCCAGTACATCCCCATTTGCAATCGAGCCCCCATAGGGCTCAATGTGAATGGGGACCTTGCTAACAATGGACTTGTTAATAACAGGCCCGTTGTTAGCATGCTGGTCCTTTAGCGGCTCCCACTAAGGGCGCCATGTAAAAACCAGCCACCCTTAGTGGGACCCGCTAAAGGACCTCGTAATGCGGCGGTAAGGGGTTAATGGCACCGGCACCCTTACCGGCGCCATTAACCCATTACCGCCAGGGTTGTAATGAGACCCACAGTGTCAAAGGTAAATTACCTACGAACACATGCTGCATAAAAAGAACAGAAGGATCAAAGCACATCAATGATTACAATGCAATCATTGCCCTCCTTTGGAATGCAAATATAGTTGTGCAATACATTGCAGACAATTCCACTGCAGTTGCACAATATGTCACAGCCTACTTAACCAAAGCAGAAAAAACAGAACTCAAAGACCTCTGGGACGACATATTATCTAACACTTTCATAGAAATTGTACAGTTTAGGCAAAAAATGCTCTCCCATAGAGAATGTGGCTGCTACGAAGCCACAGACTGTTTAATCGGTACTACCTCTTATGGAAAATCTGAAAACATAGTATGGCTAAGCCTTGGTCCTGCTAATTCCAGAAAAAGAGTTCTCAAATCATATGAAGACATAGAAACAATAGCCAAAAATGATCCCAACAGGCAAGATATTTTAAAAAAATAATTTACTGGACAGATACTACCCAAACAGGATTATCACGTTGGAAACCACTTTGGAAACCATGTGTCTATACCATGTAGCCCAAAACTTCACATACAAAAATAATATTAAACCAGATGCGAAGAAAGGTAGATACAAAGTCGAAAATTGTGAAGGCAGCCTAGTTAAACTTACCAAATGAAGCTTAATTAATCATATGATTGCCTTTAAAAACTCCTCAACATAAAGAATGGTATTACATGTCTCTACTACAACTTTTTAAACCATGGAGGAAAGAAGAAGATTTATTAGATACCCATGTCTCCTATGAAAAGTCTACAAATACTTTACTATACTCAAATCACAATTAAACAATGAATAGCGTAGCATTTTCCTAGAAATAACAAAACAAATTGAACATGGTATGCAGCATGAAACTAAAACTTGTACCTGCCAAGAATACAAACCTATACTGCTATGTGTGAGTGGTTCAGGGAAAACATTCTTAATAAAAATCATCAGCAAGTTCCTCCAACAATTGACAAACAAAAACTGTCAGCTGTTGTAACTACCCCCACAGGTTTAGCTGCCTACAACATAGGCAGTGTCACTTTACATTGATTACTACTCCTTCCAGTCGTACACCAAGACACATGAGACTACTACAAACGTTCTACAGAAGCTGAAATGGAACTACGCAGAGTTTTGAAACAAACAAAAATGCTGCTAATAGATGAGGTGAACATGTTCTCCAACCTAATGTTGGCTTTTATTCACCTCAGATTACAAGAGGTCCTCAAAACAGACTACGAAGAGCTCTTTGGAGGAAAACACATTATTGTTTTCATAGTTCTTCTTCAATTAACACCAGTTAAAGGTGAACCTATTTTTAAAACCTTAGGGCACAAACTACGCCGTAAAACTCTTGGCAGCATAGGAAATGTCAATCTTTGGCAACATTTCCAATACAAAGAATTAACTGAAAACATGCGTCAGTCTGCAGACCTCACCTATGCCAACATTTTGAAAAGTATTCGGATTGGTGTATTATCTAAAGAAGCACAGAGCATCTTGAATACCAGACGCATCCATGACCTCTACGGCCATAGCTCATGTGCTACTCATGTCATGGAACAATTAGCACACAAAAATATGTCCTTGATGCCAACTCTTGCAAGCTGTGCACAATTCAATGAAACAATGTTGAAAAAAGAAATGCGACCAATAGTTCAAATTTGCTCCACAGTCAAACTGGATGTGCATAGTATGACACTACCCATGTGTGTACAAGCCGCAGCACAACTAAATACCTTAGAAAACTCTATCTCTAACACAGATGGTTTAGAGAAAATATTAAAATGATCGTCAAACTGTAGAGTAATGCTCAAATGTAACCTTGATGTGGAGCAAGGACTAGTAAATGGAGAACTTGGTACAGTTGTTGGCTTTCAAACATACCCGTGTGACAATAACATTCATTTTGTCAATATTCACTTTGACAAACTATCAGAAGTAAAAAGGATAGGACGCTCAACAGCCCGATTCCTTCTTTTCAAATACATGTATATACGCAGAGAACAATTTTCTCTATCTCTAGCATACGTAGTCACCATTCATAAATCACCATGTCTTGGCCTAAATCAAGCATTGATAGATATTGGCAGCACAGTGTTTAAAGAAGGAGTGAGCTATGTAGCACTATCATGCCTACGTACACTTGAAGGACTATTTCTAGTCATCTTTGATGCAAGTAAAGTAAACATTGATATTCCTTGCATTCTAGAATACAATAGACTGCGTGCACTCTATGCAACCCATCTCAAAACCTATCCTGCTCCTCAAAAAGCATCCTATCCTTCTCTTTCACCTTCCTCCACCCTCCATGTTTTCTCTTTTTCTTCATATTTCTCCACTCTCTAGGGTTTCTGTTATACTTCACCTGAGTTTTCTATTTAACGCCACCTTCCTTTGCTTTCCACATTTTACAGTCTGACTCCCACTGAATCTTCAGATGGTCACCTCCTCCACTCCAGAATACTTGAGTCCTCATTCAAAAGACCCCCAGTTCTCTATCATTACAACTCACCGACTCTGCACTCCAAATCTCCCTTTACTGCTGTCCTGTTAGCTGGTCTTCATATAGGGCTTGTACTGAATAGTTTCTCTATGAGTTGCTGGAAAGGTTAGGTGTTCTGCCTGAGTATGCCTAATGGCAGGAATATTTTGTAGTTCTGAGTCTGGGATAGGTATTTTACATTGGTGACCAAACATTTTAAATTCTTTTTATGTGTTGCACTGGAAGCTGCCATGATGATGCTGCTGTCTTGACACACTGGCATATGTAGGGGTTTCTCTTCTTTGATTCCGTTCTGGCTGTCCTCAGTACTCATAATGTTAGCATGTGTGCTATGAAGTCCTTTTGTTGGACTGGACATTTGAAAACATATTTCACCTGTATTGTGAGTTGTGCAGGTGTTTATCCAATTAATTTCAATATGGTGTTGGCTGCAGAAGACTGGGGTTGCAGTTGTAGGGAAAATGCAAATTTCCCCTTCCCAGAGTCTCCCTGTTGTGTGGGGAAGGAGTGGTGTCCCCTGGTTGGGTCTGGAAGTTGCACAAGGAAGAGTTGCACTTCTCCCTGTCACCGTGAGTGTTGCATCATGAAGAGATGCAGACCTCATGCAGCTGTATATTCGGATTGGGGGATGCAGTTCTCTAGGATAATTAGGGTTCTTTCCTCAGTTCCGTCGCTGATTTTCCCAGATTAGCTCTAGGTTTTTCTTCTTGGAGTTGAAGAGATTCTGGGAGCTGTGTTCCTTTAAAATGGTGTCGTTGGGATATGTTCTTTAAATGATTCCAAGCATTGCTGTCTTCAAAGACCTGGTAATATCACTACCAGGTTCCTGTGATGATGACGAGGACGTTACATGATCACAGGCCCCAATAGCTTGAAAGAATAAGGAAGTCATATTCACGTGGCCCTTCACGCAACTCTGTAAACGTTATTTCGAACTTCTCGTCCAGGACATTTAGGCCATGCAGAAGTGTTTTCATCGTACCAAAATGGGAAGACTCTCCCTACACCCAACCTTTTAAAGGAGTGCTGGGAGAGGACTACATCTGAATATGAAATGTCATTAATCAAACAATCGTTAAAAAAACACTTGTGTCATTTTAAGAAATGTGCAGGTCATCTTATTCGCAAAGGTGACCTGTACATTTTTAGGGGTCAGGGAGCCAATGCAAATTATGCCTTGGCCTGCCCCATTGCATTCATTAGTGATGAAAGCGTGCTCCCAGGAGAAATGCATAAATCGCTCCAGGCACCCACTAGAACGTTGTGAGCACATTTCACAATGATGGGTCTTTACAGAATTTCTATTCCTGTTTTTGATGCCAAACCCTTGCATTTGGTTCTGGTAGCTAGGCTTATGATGGCATCAAATGACCAATGGTGTGATTACCTGACATATGATGGCAAAACCTGGCATACGGCAATGGTGAGAATTTCTGAGCTTTTGATGTTCATAGCCACCATTGGTGTTAGTATCTGTATCTATAATACCCAGGTTCTGGTGTTTTTAGGATGAAAGCCTGGTAGTATTGACTATTTGGGATTTGAATGCAATGCTTAGATGTTAAGTATGTCCCTTGCCTTTAGACGGCAAGGCCTGCAAATGATGTTAAATGTTAAAGGTATTTGTACCGCGCACCGTCACCAATCGGAATTGGTCCCCAGGAGCTTAGGCGGATCTGCAAACGAGAAGACAGGGTGGGTTATAAGGGTAGAGAGTGTTAGGCAGAATCACCTGCAGTACTCTTGGGGAACACTACAGGCAATTAGGACTACAAGTGTAAGCACAATTTCACCTTTGGTACAAGCCTGTACTACACAGTAAAGTGGTAGCGATGGCTGAGCAGGCAGACTTATCTCAAGAGTTTAAGTGAGCAGTAGAACAAGTTACACAAAGGACCAAAAAATACAGTGATTCAAGTAAACACTTACTCAAGGTTTCTTGGTAAAAGAATATACATTTATTTACTCAGTCATTTATAAAACATTACTCTAGCATAAACAGCTCAATATCACACACTAATCCACCACAAAAATACAACCGGTAAGTAAATGAAAAGTTTAGCTCCAAAATGAATTGGCCGTTGATGTGGTTTATGTCTTTGTTGTTGCGCTGTGGTGAAGTGCGTGCGGTTTGCTGTGCGAGAGGTGATTTTGTGGGTTTTTGTGTGAAGTTAAGTATGCAGAACTATGAGCTTTTGGTTAACGGGTTGTATGTTTCGCAACTAACATTCACAAATTTGGCTAGATGCCTAGATTCGAGAGTCCCCGATGATGGGAGAGAGTCCCAGGAGTCACAGTACAGAAGGTTTCAAATATAATATACAGAGATGGAGGTGACACCGAGATTTGAGAGTCCTGTATAGTGGGAGAGAGGCCTAGGTCCCACAATGAAATAAGTTTCAGACACAGGGGGCTAGGACAGAGGATACACCTAGATTTGAGAGTCCCGTATAGTTGAACATATAACAAACAATAATGGAGGCAACACCCATATTTGAGAGTCGTGTACAGTGGGAGAGAGGCCTAGGTTTCACAATACAGTAGGTTTCAAAACAGTGGGATAGCACGGAAGCTACCCCTAAATTTGAGAGTCCTTTGTAGTTTCACATATAACCAACAATGATGGAGGCTACAGCTAGATTTGGGATTCAGGCTACACCTAGAATTGAGAGTCCTGTACAGTGGGAGAGAGGCCTAGGTGTCACAATGCAACAGGTTTCAAATAGAATATCCAAATTTGGAGGCTGCACCAACAAAATTGGATGCGAACACCACAGCATTTGCAGGCAATTTGTGGTATATGAGAACAACAGTAGTCATTTGATGCAAGCACCAGAACATATTAGTGCAATACGTGGGGGATTATGGCATCCCATTGCCACCTTCTCCCCCACATTCTTCACAAGTGCCAAGTCCCGGAGCTTGACATTGACCCAGATTCCTCATTAAAATAACATGGCATAAAGTCATCCACGACAGCTTGGCACCAACCGAGCCTCCTCCCAAACCCTTCCACCCCTCACCGGTTTGTGCCACCCCATTCAAGTTCTATTGCTTTCCCATATTGATGGCGACAAAACCTTAAAGACAAAGGCTTCCCAAGTCCACTGTCATGCTCCTGGAGGCTGTCCCCTACACCACAGCACTCTAATCTCCGGTAAGCATAGGGTTGACCATATCACCACGACTCGACACTGGCTCCCTCTCCAGGCATGCACCCAATACAAATACATCTGCGTCCATCACCCACAGTTTTTGGGAACCTCTTTAACAAATGGGCGAGAATGGTTTTTATTCTGCAACTGCCTAAACAGAAAATACATCACAATTAAACAACTAATTTGGCCTTGCCAGCCCAATGTCATACTGACACCAGCTCAAACTGCATTTCTCATGATGAACAATTTGAACTTGACAATTTTCTTCTGATAAAAATCCATTAACATTTGCATAACATATGCATTGCATTTTTACATTCCACTGGCACTACTAATTATGCACTTTTAGCATCATTCATCACGTTATAATTGGAGTATTTAAAAAGCAACTCTCAATGTGTTGAAAAGGAAACATTCTCCAGATTTGTTAGCACTGTGCCCTCATTAACATTAGACTGTTATGGTAATAACGTGCTCCTTCTTGCCTTTCCCTTCACTCACTGTCAGCACAACAAAGGCTGCAGAGCTTGAGGAGTTTGCTGTTCCAGGTAGCTCTAAAACACATATTCCTAGTAAGTAGTACTTCCTTTTACGTCAAAATATGTGAGAACACGCACATGGGCTGCTCCTGTGGCATGTGGACGTAAAGATGGAGCCACATAAAATCAATAGGTGATTATTTGCTTCAAAACATGAGACAAAAACACTAATTTACTAATCATGTGACACACTGGAAACACGGATGTCGTATTATATAGTACACCTTTGATCCATGTGAATGCATTTCAGATTCAAAAGCATTGAATTGCATTTTCCCCCACATCAGCAGCCTAACTGACTCAAGGGACACCATGACAAAGACATGGCAATAGTCCAATGAATTTGAAGGAGCCTGCCCAGAGGTGAGAGTTCCCGCTTCAGATCAGGTGACGTGCACTCTTCAGCAGCTTAATACACAGGGGCTAATTATGAGTTGTGCGGTAGTGGTTACGCGTCTGGTATTGCGAAATTACAAAATAAAATTCCACTCCCCCAAATTCTGAGTTTCAGGCTTGAAACTATTTTAATGTGCCAGCTTTTGTGTGGCTTTATTGACTGCAACAGAAAGGCTTTACCCCCACAAGGTAATTCCCGATGCCCATGGAGCTCTACGAGAGTCCAAAGTGGGAAAAATTAAGGACCTGATTCACAGAGCATTTTCTATTGGGATTACTCCATTATAAAACACTTCTGTGACTCAGGCCCTTATAGTTTGTATGATTCAAACTCATGTAACCCTTTAAAAATACTTCATGTGGTAATGATATTTCCATTTGGCTGTATTTTCAGAGGAATCAAAGCCAAACTCTTAGCAAACCATATTAAAATATCTCAGTGGCAGAGCCAGGTGGTACAAGGTGGCTCCCCCTGGGTGCCCAGTGCGCCCCCCCAGCTTCCTTCTGGTGCCCTATTATCTACCCCCTTTTGCACCAAAAGCTGTCAGCACAGAAGTAACAAGACTTGTTTATCTACTGTATGTTTTCCCATTTGTCATGCTACTGTTTTACTTAATCATATAGTGTGGCTATTTCCTCGGAGGAGAGACATAGCCCTAGAAATGGCTGAAGGAAACCTTTAGGTTACCATCTATGATGGCAGGAAATTGGTGAAGGGTAATAGCTTGCCCAGAAAACCACGACTCAAAGTAACAAAAACGCTTTACTGCTTTCAGTTCCTGGAACTACAGAGCTATGATGGAAAAGACATTGGGCCTCATTACGAGTCCGGCAGTTACCCTGCCGGTGCTTCCGGCGGATCGCCGCTGGACTTGTAAAACTTTACCAGTGCCTAACTTCCCGGTGCAACCGGGACATTACAAGTCTGGTGGCCCGGGAAGTCAAGCACCTGTAAAATGTTAGCCCCATTCTCAGCTCCCACAGGACTCTATGGGGGTGGGGACTCGGAAGCGCCGGCACCGTTGCTAACGGTGCTTCTATGAAGAGTCTGCCTACCATGGCTGCTGCGCCCGGCAAGGTCAGACCTGTCAGGCACAGCGGCCCCGACAGGCAAACTCGTAGTTTGCTGGTCTGGAAACAAGGGTGCTGGTGATTTTACCGGCAACCTTGTTTCCGGACCGGCAAACTTGTAACGAGGCCGATTGCAGCATCCAAGTTCTTGGAAAATCAGAGGGGAAACCTCTTAGGAGCCCACAGAAACACAGAGAGAGTTGCAAGAAAAAGCTGGGTAGCTATTGGCTCTGAGCCCATGTGTCTGTTTGGCTCCAGCTGCAATGGCAAAAAGTTTTTTGTTCAAGGGCAATTCTTGTTTTACGCATTGCCATTTGATGGCTAATTTCTGACTTGAAAAGGCTGGGTGCGTGCTAGTTGGGATGCAACAAAACAAGAAAGCTGATAAAAATGGACTGGTCTGTACCGCTTGACTATATACAAATTCCGGTAATATCAAGTTGAGAAGCGTTCACCCATTCAAACACAAGAAAAAATTTGAAAACATATGATTGTGAGTCATCACAGAGGAATTTCATGGAAATCTCTTTTAAACACCTTCAGGGCCAGCTCCTGATTGGAGAAACGTTAACACACTACGATTACTTTGTCAAATCCTGCCAACCCAACCCAGCTCAGCTTCAACACTTCTCACCGCTATGACTTCAATGTAGAGATTTAGGGGCGCATTTTTATAAGGGGCCGAGTGCAAAAGTAAGAGTGAATTCTTTATGCCTTACTGCACTCCAGAGTGAGCAGAGGGGGATCATGTTAGGGGCAAAGCGGATTGGGAAAGATTTTCCTGGTATTCCCGCATTTGTCAGGCAGAGTTCTGGAGCAGGGCAGCCCTACCATGTCCACCTCCATTTCATGTCCGCCTCCATGTCCTGCTTTGCGGTAATGCTATAGAGGCCTATGGAATCCACCCAAAATTGCGACCTGGGAAAAGCAAGCACATTGCACCGGAATCCACTGTAAATGAGAGTTTGCCTCTGTTTCACTCTTACATGTATTACTATGTGATGGTAAAGTTAAGAAATGCATGCATGGGACCTATTGCACTTAAGTGCAAACAAAAATGGTCCCCTGGTGTGATTTACATTTTAATTAAACATGATCCCTGTGGAATTTTGCATGCAATTTAAGGAGAAGGATTTCCTGGGGTCATTACGACCTTGGAGGTAACCATGCCGCAATTTGCGGCATGGTTAACCCCTTACCAAGTACCAGGTCCGGGTTCCTTGAATGAGGAATTACCAGGCCATTCAAACCTTGGAGGACCCGGTAATTCCTCATTCAAGGAACCTGGACCCAGTACATCCCCATTCCCATTCGAGCCCCCATAGGGCTCAATGGGAATGGGGAGGGAGCTAACAAAGGGCCCGTTAATAACAGGCCCTTTGTTAGCTCCCTGATCTGCTAGCGGGACCCGCTAAGGGCGCCTGGTTTTACCAGGCGCCCTTTGCGGGTTCCGCTAGCAGACTCGTAATGGGGCGGTAAGGGGTTCACAGCTCTGGCACCATTAGTGGCGCCGTTAACCCCCTAATCGCCTCACTCGGAATGACCCCCGGATCATGTGGAATCCACATTCATTTAGAGTCTACTAAAAACAGGCAGTTTCCACACAAAATAGAGTAAAATAAGAGTAAATGCATTTTATAAAATTGTATTTTCTACTCCACTTTTAGTTTAAAATTGCACTGTTGGGACCCAATAGTAGTACTAATGTTGGTGGTCACCTCCATGCAATTTGAACTTTTTGCAAAATGACCATAATCATTCTTATCTGTTCCCATCAAGAGTTTCCTTGGCATTTTGATACTAAACATTACCAGCATCAACACCAGTCCAAATCAGCAAAGGAAGACGTGGCTCCATCTGTGGGCCCGATCTGTCCCCTCAGCTGAGCAGAGTAAGTTGGAGGGTGACGGTGGACAAAGAACTTCCCATTGCGCTGCTAAGTGAGGTGACAAGAGCCTGCTTGTTCTGAGGCAAGCTAAAACTTTACAGCAGAAGATTCAAGCTAAACGCACATACTCCTGAGACATCAGTAAGCCGACTATCGTTTCCTGGGGCCCTACAAGGAAATTTGCCTTTTACAGGATAGAACCCAGGTAGGTAATATTTTTAGAGACCCTGGTCCATGAATGCTAACTGACATAGGGACTCATTCATAGTTTGGCAATAATTTGGCAGTACATCTGGCAAATTACCGCCAAAATGGATTACTGTTACCGCCACTTGGTCCCTTGGGTTTACCATGGGATTACAAGTGGTGGTAGCATGGTGTTAATCCCCATCTTTGAAGTTCCTAGTATTCCATGTGGATTTTGGAAGAATTACCATGAGCGATAATTCTGCGGTGGTAATTCCACCGATTTTGGCATTAAAGTGGAGGATTTACCTCCAGCATGAGGTTGGAGGTAAACCCTCTACTTCAACATCAAATTTAGGATTTGGCAGTGCGGTACAAAATTGACAGTCATTTCACTACCAGCTAAAAACGTGGCAGTAAAGGAATTACTGTCCCTTTTTACCACTCTGCCAAATGCAGAATGAGCCCCTAAAAAAATCAGATGTTGCCAAAGTGCCCATTTTGACAACAAATTGCAAGGAGGCTAATCAGTGATTAAGTTGGGAACTGTAAGAAGACTAGTTGATCTTGAGGAAAGTATTCAGAGTGACACCTTGAAGAAATCAGTTCATGTGTAAACCTTATCCTATGTTTATCACCATGCTAAAATATTTTTTCTTTTGCACCGTAGCACCTCCTCAATCAATTAAATGCTCCTGTTTAAGAGAAACTATTTTCCCTGAGGACGTTGCTATTCCTAATCCAACTGTATATTCAGAGTATGTGTTTATAATTGCATTGGTATAATTGAGGACATTTCAATTTCTGAGAAGTTCTTGAGTTTTTCCCTATCAGCTCAGGTGGAGGAATTTTTTCATTATGCCCACTAATGTTTTGGGTACCCACCACCCTGACCCACTCTGAGTTGGATCCAGAGTTGTGTCAGTATCCTCTTTCCTGTTAGATTACAGGTTGGTCCATTCTTTCAGTTTCACCCTTCGAACCCCAGTACCAGGATCACATATGGACCCATTGGGTCCATTCAATTAGGGTACCACAGCATTCACTGCATGGAAACAGTGCCCAGCCACATCTGCAACGTCTTACTACTGTGTCTCACTCCCACGATCATCTTATTAGCTGTCTGCATCCTCCTTGATCTCTCTGTTTCATTAAACACAGTCAACCACTCTTCTCGTCTCAAAATTCTCTCTCACATTGACTTCCAGGACTGTGCCCCTAATCTGAATTGCCTTTACTTGATCTCCTGGAATTCACAAGCATCCTGCTCTACCCCCACTCAGTCAGTGTACACTCAAGCATCTATCCTTGTTCCACTCTGTAATGAAGTGTCTAGGGAATATAGATTTACTTTTATGATGCTTCATACATTATGGGAAAATTGCTTCAATCTAATACACCTCACTGCGACAATCTCACAGAACAATCTAGGAGAAGAGACAGGGTGTTTTTATCAGGATATTTCTTTGCTTTATTTAAAATATGTCAGTTAAATGCAGCTGGTCTCCTAATTTACAATGCTGGGCAAGTCACCTTTACAAAGCTACAAATGAGACCAGACTACAGTAGTGAGTAAAACACTGCAGCCTGCCTACCTTTGTCTTGCTAAGATCTTAATTTAACAGAATATCCAGTGTAACTCACATATTCCCATCCGTACATTAAATAACAAATATGAGAGACTATTCAAGAAAATGTGCCCAGGTATTTTATTATGCAATTCAAAATAAGCCATTGGTAATTATGACTTCAAAATGCCAGTCAAATAAATTATTAATTGAATATGTTATTGGTCTGTGCAAAAGAAATCCTATCAATACCTCATTGTACTATTTTTTTTTTAAACGAAAAGAAATTCACATGATAATTAACTCGTTTTTATAACAAATGCACACATTATTTGAACTGATTTGGGATTTTTAAAATGTAAATAAATGAAGAAGGAACATTTAAAATAATTATAACTTTCTTTGTAAAAGCAAAAATAAATTTACGAAATTTAATATTTTGAACACCAGGATTCTAAAATCAAACTTCCTATCAAAATCTGCCTCTATTTTGTGTTTTTCAGGAATTATACTATTTTCTGAGAATCATAAAAAGGGTGGTTTCAAACAGGCCTGTTTAAAATCCCTTGTCAAATCAATGAAATCAGACCAAGAAAACATAAGTCAATATGTGTGTGATTAAGGTGATGAAATACCATCTCTAAATCCTTCCTTTGTGTTTGACTACACCATCTTTCTCTGTGAATGCTCGGTCTACACGGTTATTTTCTTTTTTTTTTTTTTTGCTTTGGTTTCTCCCCCCTTCTTTTACCCTAATACTATAACTAAGATTTTCCTTTCCCTTCCTCTTTCTTATTCTTTGGTTTGAAATCACATATTCCCTTTTTCAAATACAAATAATTTAATTTCCAGTGTATATAAGATGTGCTAAATACTGCAACCTGACAAACTGTTGTGTGTCTCATGTTTTAGTGTACTTCATTTATCATTTATGTCTATTTTTCGATATGATGTGAGAGCAAAATAAGATAACTTTTCCTGGTCTATGTGTTTCTTCTGGCACTGAACATAGATAATTTAACTTAGAGCTCCATTGAAATCAGTGGTTGATCCATTTAGGTTTGGAATAATATAACCTCTTTGTTGTCAACCCAAAGTTGCAGTTCCCTTTTCTTGGTTGCATCCATGTGGTGCTGCACCAAACCCAAGCATGTCATTATTTTACTTAAATTTGGGAAAGAAACAACCCCTACCACTACAGAGTTCTATTACTAAGGAAATTATATTTAATTGTAGTTGGGCAGCAATTCACTAATGGTTCTGGTTTGTTGAATTAATGGCATGGAGAGCAATGAAGCATCTGGTATTTCTCAGGACCTCTAGTTGTCACTTTCCACTGATTCATATTGGGAATGAACTAGGCATCTGAGGCTCCTCGGCCTCCTTGTATCCAGATAAGAAGGTACTCCCCTGGTCCTCTTCAGGCCGGGTTAGAAAATACTCCCTGAGTCCAGTTTTCTTTTCCTTATGCAAATTATTTAGCAAAATGTGATGTATGTCAGCGGCCAAGGAGATCATTTGACAAATCTTTTTTGGATTGGACAGGCCCTGTAATTGTTTTTTTTTCTTCTGCACAAGGGCTCTCCTTATTACTTCCAGTGGTCCACTGAATGTGATGTGTATTATGGGGATGTGTCCGCTCCAAACTAGTTTTCCCTTCAGGAGTGAGGAGTGGTAGTGAACTGAAATATTAATTTTTCAAGTAATTATAAACATGGTCATGTGGTATTGAGAAGAAAACATGTCCAATGTGTAAGAATATTCTGAATCAAGAGACATAATTTGGGTTTCTGTCTCTTTGTGCAAAAATATACAAATTATGCACAGAGTATACATTTTGATCATTCTTATACCTTTTTCCTTAATCAGGTGAATTGAGTGGTGCATTTCTTTTTCAGCAGGGTAAACTTTTCAGATGTTATAACAGAAAAACTATTTTCCACTGTCATCTGTCCTGTTACACATTTTAAAGTCGACTTTTAATATAGATTTTTTGAATTTCATCTGGGTGGGCTGATTATCATGAGAGTAGGCATTTGTTGCTTTGGATATATTCACCATTAAGTAAAGCATAATGGAATAGATGCACATTCTCTTCAAAACATATTGCTTTTGAAGTTTAATGGTTAATGAACATCACTAGAAATCAGTTTCTGAAACGCATGCAACATTTCAGCCAAACATCCATTGACCAGTGCAAGGGTGGATTTGAGATTAGCTTGTAAAAAGAAGACACATTTGGGGTATGCATTTCACTTGTAATGCTTCTATTTAATTTTATTTTTGTAGCTCAGCACCAATTGCAAGTGTCCTAAATGAACACAGCTGTTCTGCATATCTGCTATGCATTATATTAATGATGGTCTGTATATTGTTTAATGAAAGCTGACAAATGGATATTATTGCATGGCCATATGCACATAAATTCATTTTAAGGCTTCATGATATGATTTCTTTCAAATGTAAAAGGGAAATAGTTAAATTTAAAATGTTGACTTGTAATAGTAATCAAACTATATGTTGGTATATTCATAGATAACTATAGTTCTGATGTGATTTCAATGTGTGTTCTGATTTTATAAAAAAACAAAACTATGTATTAAGTCATTTTTCTGTGTAATGGCACTGAAACACTAAGGGCCCTCCCCTACAGGTGTTTATTTATTTGACTTTATTTCTGTCCTGCACTGACCCTGCCCAGAGTACCTAACAAGATTCCACTCAAACAGCAGGACACCACACAAGCATGGCTTATAAGATACTTACAAGCAGCTTATAAGAATTTGTAAGAAGCTAGTGGGATTTTCAAAAGTTTTAAAAAAAACTTTATAAGCACTTATAAGAATTCAATAATTATTTTGGTGTCATATAACATATACGTTTGAAGTAGGAATTATGTAAGATCTTATAAGATTCTAACAAAATCCTTATAAGTAAATCAATAAGAAAATGTTGTATGGGATGGTATGCCAGACAGTGTTTGATACACATAACTTACCTTGTCACTTTTCCCTGTTCATAATAGCCTCTAGCTTTTCCTTTGCAACTCTTTAGTGACTACCATTACTCCTCCAGAAAACCTGATGTCACCCTTTGGTATTACTTTTGCAATATTACTATGATTTGATCTAGGTTTATTGCTTTTAGGAGATGTTGATCTGTTGCCTGACATAACTATTCTTGGACAACTGGCTTGGTGGTATGCAACACCAGTTGATCCTGGAGATATTAATCTTGCCTGTCAACTTGCATGTGGATGAACTAAATAGGGGTCCAACCTCTCCCTTCATTTGTTTGCATGAAATTAATCTATCTTTCAAGCACTATTTTGGTTTTAAGTTTGATTTTGAGCCTTGTCAAATATTGAGGTACTCACCATTTCTTCTCCTTCTGCTGTCTGTTAATTTGTGGGTTGACAGAGATCAACAAATATCCAGAGTACTTCAATGCTCAAGGCGCTCAGTTATGTTGTTTACCCGTGGTCATCTCCATGACTATGTCCCCCCTGCACTCAGGTATACATGAATTAAATCAAGCCTTTATTTCTATTGAACTATTGGCTTTCTGGAAAAGATAAAACTGTTAGTGGGGTAATGTTTTGCATACTGTGTGTTACGTTTAAGTAGGGATGTACTGATTTAGCAGATTTAGTATTCAGGCACATATTGAATACTGAATAGTTTGCCAAGTTGTAGGCCAAAGCAAAATCTGAAGCTGAGTCTTTTTTTCAATTAATCAAGATTAAAACCTGATGAGCACACTTGAAAAAGGAAATGTGTTGCTCTCTTAAACCTGCTTTCTGATAAAAAAAAAACATTTGACCTTTTGCATTTATTTTCATCAGCCCATCCACTTTGTTATACAAGTCATAAAAAGAATACATTAAAATTAAAAAAGAACAAGAGATATAACAGTATTTTGCAGACAAAAAACAGTGCTATGGGAAGGGGCCGGCTCTGTGAGTGCTAGTCCTATGGTAGGTCGTGATGTAAAAAATACACACAATGATTTGCAATTGCTATTGCGACAGGGATAGGATAATTGTGGGGTAGAGGAGCTAATGTGATTATTCCTCTCCTTTTTGTGACTCAAAAGGAAATGCGTCACTGGTTTCGGACCGCCCATTCAGCTCCAAAGCACTGAATGATTCAGAACTGCTTAAGGCAAGCCAGAAACATTTGCAAATAAGGAGTCAGCCATGTAGGACTGTTTCTACTTGCTGTGAGACCACCATTTTCTGGCATCACCCAGAGACCACAGACTACACACAAGATATACTCTTCACAATATGCCAAGCAGGGAGTAGGTGTTGCATTGCAAGTCGCAATATTTGGAGGGATAAATACTAGAGCATGAAGTATGTCCATGAAGTCAGAAATGTACTGCAAGCTTGAATCTATAGGACTCAGCAATGGCACTGGTTGACACACGAAAACATAGGGAAAATGCATATTTCAGTCCAATTTGATCAGAATTCCAAGGGAGAGGGCCTATTTCCAGTTAAACATATCCCTTTGTGACATGGGAAAATACCCCAGTATATTTAGATGTATGTTGTAGGAGTTAATCAAATCCCAGATAGCAATTAAAAGTATTTTTGGGGAGCGTTATTTACATGTGTTTTCTCTGAATGGAGACAGGGCCTGCACATGAAAACAGATTTAAAATCAAACTTCCAAGAATCTATAATTGCATAGGGCATGTTAGTCTCTGACAGAACTCAATGATTATTTCCCTGAGCTTTCACAGGCGCAAAATATATCTGTGAGCATGTTGTACCAATGGTATTGATAGACTTCTTGACCTGTGAAAACCACAGTTTACATAAAAGGGAAATTATTAAGAGAGTTTTCTACTTCTCAACGTGGAATGGAAAGGAGGTTATATAGACCCCTTCATTCCAAAGAAAACAATGCCAATTTAAATAAATCAACATCACTTTTCCAAATAACATCAGAAAAGAAAGGATTCTGTATTGAGTGAACACCTAATGCCAAGAAAAATTTACTTGTTGATTCTTTTTCTATTTCAATTTTCAATCTCATTTTTGTGTGACCTTTTAATACAGCAATATATTTTGGACTCCAAAATAAAAGCTTTGGCCCTGAACCAAAGACTTCACAATATATCCATATAAACACGACCAAACATTCCTGTATCTATGTCCAAGCTAGACACACTAACACTGTCCAAAATTCAAACGTTATTCAATTCTATGTGACCCCAATTTTTTCTCTAATGCCAAAACTTGGCAATGGTGTCAGAGAAAATAAAGGGAATTTAGAAATTTCGAACTATTCTAAGGATAAACATGTTTCATTGCTGTTTTTCTTTCCCGTTTTTTTTTTATTCTTTTAAAATGTTTCATTTACAATTTTAGTTATATTGTGCATACTGTATATTGCAAATTCTCATTACTTGTTTTTTAAATATTTGTTATTCTTTTTATATTTGAAAGGTTGATTTATCAACCAACCAAATAAATTAAAAAAAAATAAAAAAATAAAAATAAAGGGAATTTTATTGTGCACCACTTTATTCTACATTATGGTGTAGTCCTTTTGAAATGTATTTTAGAAGGTAATGTAGATATGGAAATTAATTTACTCTTTTGTGTACAATAGTTATTTAGATTAGTTTTAATATAAATGAATGCTTATACAGTGTGAATATAAATATTAGTAGGACTGTTGCATTTCTTTGCTGTAGATCAACTGTCCGTATGTATGTGGAATATTGTGGGTGGCTTTCCCAGCATTCAATGTTAGCGGACCGACTTTCATTCCTTGACTTATTATTTTTCAATATACAGAATATTCAGATGAAAATCAGCCTGTTCCTTGTCCCATATTTTGAGGTGTGATTGTCGTTGTGGGGCTGTTAAATTAGGGACATTCCTCCATAAAGAAAATACATGTTAGAAATTCAAATATATGCCATAGATGGAAGTAATTACATAGTAAAACTATAAGGTGCACCCATTCACAAAGGAAGAGCTTTTGGGTGATCTAAATCTCACAAATATGGCAAGACACCTAGTAACAATGGAATTCCAAAGGTGTTTTTCAACAATTTTGAGAAAAAGATGCAGCATGACATTTTAGAAATATTTCGGGAGGTAAGAATGTTGGGGTAGGTTGTGGATGTGTTGATGAATCCACAGGATTTGTCACATCTCCCCAACGGGGAACCACTGCCTAGGGGACATGGCAAGTAGGAACTCATAGAAACCCCCCACTTCCAGGACAGGGAATCCTGAGGTAAATATGGTGCCACACCTCCCTTCAACTCACAGAGTTCCAAGTACTTATTGCATATAAGGGAGTTGAGCAATGCCCTAATAAGCATGATCCTTTTCAGGTCACTGGCTTGGGTTCTGACTCGGTTCTGTTAACAACCATCTCTGATGAATGGTACCAATGGTGTCTCCTCTCCCATTCCAAGAAGGAATTTAAAAGACCTGAGAAGTGAAGAGAACCAGCTTGAGGGCAAAACACAGAAGCCTGCACTGGAGCACAGAGGGGACGTTGCCCTTCCAAGAGGAGTATGAAGGCAGGACCATGCATAAAACTTTGTGGGGAGGATACCTGGAAACTGCAGAACACTGCTAAGTCCAGGAGGGTAGAAAGCCAGAGGAGTGGTGAGCCACTAAACCGAGGGAGGAGGGTGGTGAGGCACCCAGACAGTTCATGAGGGTTGATCCTGAGAATAGGGTTTAAAGGCAAGCAGAGAGGGTTTGAAGGCAAGCAGAGAATCTAACAGCCTGAGAGAACAGACAGCCCACGAGGGTCTGACTCTGAGAATACCCCATCACGGGGTGAATGTGGCCATTGAATCCAATGGCCTGAGAAGCCAGACAGCCCACGAAGGGCTGACCCTGAGAATACCCCACGAGGGGGGGAATGTAACCCAAGAACCAATTTACTTGAGAGGTTGGATAGCACATGAGGGGCTGACTCTGAAAATATCCCATGAAGAGATGAATGCCATGAGATAACCAAACACCCTCAGAGGTCAGATAGCCAAGGAGGGGCTGAGCCACAGAATACTGCATGAGGACGTGAACACCATACCACATACAGAAGACCTGAAAGGCCATATAGTCCACACTACACTAAAAGATGTGAAAAGACAGAGTAGGTTAAAAGACCCAGCGGGGGGCACAGGAGACTGAATATAAGATCTGAATAAACAGGACTCATCAGTAATGTACAAAAATGGAACAGGTTTTGAGAACCAGCTGCTCCAATGTGGAGATTAACTATTTGAATTGATACGAACACTGGCATGGCAGTCCCGAGTAATCTTCAAAAAAAGAGAGAAAGACGTGAAGGGTCCAACTTTCATCTGTAACAGCAGGCCTGGGCTTGACAAAGAACCAAAGAAACAATTGGATGGGGGTCAGAAACCAGCCACCAAAAGCCAAGTAGAGTGGGAACAAACATACTTATGCTACAATGATGTTGTTTAATTTATTAGTGGTAGGGATAGAGCATAGGATAGAATAGATTTGATGGGCGATGTCATTTTTGTGAGACATTCTGATGAGCACCAGTTTCTTGTTTTCTTTGAAGGTATGGAAACCCATTATCATAGCTGTAAGGATAGTTGATAGTTGATAGTTCTTTTGTTTAATAAATATTGTTGAACCAAACCTTCTTGTCCATACTCTCTGTCTGACTTACCATAAGGCTTTTTGTAAATGTGTAATTTCTTTGTTGTACAAAAACAGATACATCTGATATATGTGAGTAAAGAGTAGAGATGCACTCCCCAGAAGAGGGGGCAATCTTATGAAACTGTTACAACAGAGGGAGATTTTTTGGATAGAAAAATTGGACACTATGTATCCTCGTGGTATGAACATTGATTGGGACCTGAATTGTTTTTTGTGAAGTCTTCCTTAGGTGCTCATTAATGTGACAATACAATCATGTTATAACAAAATAGAATGTGGTTGAAACTCTGATAATGCGCAATATGCTGAGGTATATAATGGATACTATTGTGGTGTATGTATGAATATAGAATCATCTGGTTAGCTGGTCATACACATTTGTATTTTGGCCAAGCTATGGAGAACGTGGTCAGAAGTGTTTGATTTGAGATGTAAATATGCAATACTTTACATATTTCTATATTGAATAGAGGGGTAATACACAACCACAATTGGTAATTCTAATTTTGAATTATTTAGATAGGTGATCCCCTTCTAAATTCTTTTATTCAAATACTTTCTTGAGTATTAAAAACATTAAGCGTAATCTCGGACCTTATTTTTCTAACATTGTGTTAGACCATTCTAATATGGCGCCCATATTCGAATAACTATAGAAACAACAGAAGGACATACCATTTGTCCAACACGAAGTTAGACCATTCTAAGATGGAGCTCATATTAGAATAATGATAGAAATAACAGAAGGACACACGAGGGACGCTTAGTCTGGTTGTAATCTCTTCGCGTTCACCGAGACGGTAGCAGATAGCCGACAGTGAAGACGTTCGAGAGGGAGCCCATGTTCCGGAAGTATAATTCTGAGGTACAGAGACGCTTTTTCGCGCCATATATTATTGAATTGATAACTTGGAGGTAAAAACAGAGTTGTTTTAATTTGATACTCTGTTTGGCCATTATTCACAGTGATCTCTCGATAAACACATCTATTAGTTCAGCCATTCGAGCAAGCAGTTTCGTATTAGGAACTGGAAAGTTGGGGGCACGCTGACGAGTAGTCAGGTAGGCTGCCTTTCCAGAAACTAAAAATATTTTCTTTTCTTCTTGCATTGAATCACGTGAGTTACCCCACATAACACATACCATATACTTTACAGGTCAGCGATCTAGAATACGATTGTACCAACTGTGAACTCATTGTGCATCTACCATAGCTGCGAACAGATTGATTATTGAAACGTATTTTTAGGTAAGCACCAGTCTGGCCCTTGGTTATTATACATTGTTTGAATATGTGTGGCAACAGGGGGACCCAGCGCTATGTTATGGCGCTTGCTCCCCCTGAGCCACACTTCATATATCACTGTGATTTGACATTGATATATTTATATTTTACAGGGATTACGTAATTAATCAGCATGTAGACATTTGGACCCCACTCCTGGTCCACCATTAAGGTTAGTGCCCATTTGACTCCCTAGTCATCTAAATAATATTATTTGAACATTTAACAAGTACTATATTGATCAAATTCTTTTTCTAATATTAATTGCAGATAGGAAGTACAGTACCCAATATTTACAACCTGAAGAAGGGCCTTGTACGCCCAAAACGCGTAGTTGAGAAGAGGGGACAAAAATCATATCAACACTGACTAATTTATGTCAACTCCATATGTTGGGATTTATGTTGTGAAATTTTATTATGAAATTCTTTTGTTTTAGGAACATTGAAGTTCAACACACATGTAAATCAAATAATGTGTTAGAAGTGTTTGTATCTTTGTTTATCTGACACAATCAGTGCAATGAATTTAAGTGGTGAATGTTAATACAATTTATACTGATGGTTTGTTGACATATAAATGGAGAAATTGTAAATCCACATTTTGGTATCTGAATTATTGGATACATTTAAGTAGCATTATAGGACTTTGCGTGTTCCTATTAAGTTATTGCAACTTTTGTTGCCTCATTGCTGTGCCCCAGTTTATTCACCGTGTTACTGCAGTGAATCTTCCCAGTACACATCTGATCTATGTACCTGGAGGCCAATTAAACTGCCCAGTATTGATTACAAACTAAACATTCCTATTTAGCATCTAGAATGGGTATTTTCCCTCTTTAATACATCCTGATCATGTGTGTGCAATATCTCTAAGAAGAGTTTCTCATAGTTGGGTAAGAGATGGAGTAGGGTGAATACTCTTGCAATATGATATTTCAGTTTGTAATGTTTTATGTGTTTAAAAGCTTGGGGTTTTCTAGGTTTGTGAGTTATATTGGAAATATTCATTCAAAAGGTACTAGTACAATTTTGGTGAATGGTTTGCTGAGTGGAAGAGGTTACATTAAGAGTAGAGTGAATCTAAAGTTACCATTGTCAGTTCTGCATTTTGTGTGCCACGGTGCATGTTCCTGGAGGGGATGGGCGATAATGTGAGTGGTGTGTATGGATGTTGTGTTATGTACGATGAAAGCATTAAACATGCTATAGAATTTTGTAAGTGACTGGTTCAAAATGTAGTCAGATGAAGAATGAGCAGATGATTTATGGGAAGTGGGATTGCATTCCAAGTATACATTCTTAGAAGTACCGTTTTGATGTCTTTATTGGTGGATTAACAATCAGGCAAAACATTAGCATATGTTTCTCATAAATGTGAGTATTAGGCATCAGGAGATTGATTTTAGGAAGGCAAAGCTTTAATAATTAAATAATTTATATGGCCAACATGGATTTATGTTTCTGTCTTTTTACCACCAAGAGAGGTTTTTTGCATTTTAATTACAATTGTATCAAAATCAATCTATCCCCCTTACGTATATCCTTTAACAAAATCTCCTTCAATTTGTCAATATTAAAATCCACCATCCTCTTAGTATCACATACAAGGTAAATCACCAAATATTTCACATACGTATCTGCCCATTGGTAATTCCAGTCTAACAAACCCCTACTCGACTGATTAACATTAAGTGGGAAAACAACTGTTTCTCCCAATTGACTTTATAGCCAGACAAAGTTCCCACCTCCTCTAATATACTTTTAAGAAGATTTCCCCCTTCAACTGGGTTTGCTAACGCAATAGTCAAATCATCAACATACCCTAAGACTTTCACTTCTCTATCTCCCACCCTCAATCAATGAAGGCTCTGTTCCTGTCTTATGAATGCTAATAATGTCTCTAGGGCCAAGTTAAACAAAAAAGAGAAAAGTGGGCAGCCTTGTCTAGTTCCCCTAAACAACTGAAATGATAAAAACAGTTCATTGTTAACCCATTACTTAGCCGAGATTTCATATTGTAAGGCTCCAATGGCATTCAAGAATTGAGGACCAAACCCTATTTGAATTAAGGTATAATTCAAAAATGACAAATTAATACAATCAAAAGATTTCTCAGTGTCCATAAACATAAGAAGTATCTCTTCAGTTTTAGACTTAGACAATCCCATTATATTCAATACGCTCCTAATGTTATCATAACCATACCTAACTCCCATAAATCCCACTTGCAAATAATCTATTAATTCTCCTACATATTTAAGTAGCCTGGTAGCCAGAATCTTAGTAAAACTTTTTACATCACCATTAAGTAAAGAAATAGACCGATAATTGCTGCATTTAGTAGCATATTTTCCTTGTTTCGGGATCAAGGTAATAGCTGCTTCACGCATAGACGCATAGACGGACATAGAATCCCTCCCGAAAGGAACTGATTATACAAATGACATAATTCAAGTGCTAAAGCAGTGCTAAAATACCTATAACATTCCATAGGCAGCCCACCCATGCCCATAGATTTACCCAAATTGAGTTGGTTAATAGCTGCACCAACCTCAAATACAGAAATGAGTGCATCCAGCGCTTCGCTCCTGTCATCTGATAAACAGAGAATTTCTATTTTAGCAAAACAATACAGCTAACCCACTCAATTCAGTATGTAAGTCTTCCAAATAAAGGGTAGCGTAGAATGCTGAACGACCTTTCAGTCAAATTCTTTAATTTTTTTGCCAATAAACAGCCTCCTCTTTCCCCTTCTTCCCAAAATGTTTGTTTCATGAAATATAGACCTTTTTCAGACTGTCTTTCTATTTCATCTTTAAGCTTCTCTCTTGTGCTATCCACCCTTATTGTATCCTTCCTATTCTTGGATAGAGCATATTTTCTCTGCAAAACTCGTAACTCCATTTCCAGATCCTTAACCTTCTCCTCTCCCGATATTCTTACCCTAGAAGTCCAATTTATTAACTCCCCACGTATAGCAGCTTTCAAAGCATTCCATACCACCAGACTATCAGCGGAATCCTTTTTATCATTAAAAAATAGAGCTATTTGTAGCCTCATTTACGTTCTCATCTTTCAAAATGAATATTTTAAGCCTCCATTTGATTCCATTTGGCCTATATTTATCCTGATTTAATTTTAGCACTACTAAAGGGTGGTCTGAAAGGCAACGCTCCCCATGTTAATTTTAAGTACATCATCGATCAATCTGTCCAAAATTAGAAGGTAATAATTTCTCGAATAAGAATCATGAACTGCAGAATAAAATGAAAACTCTCCTTCAGTAGGATGCAACGTCCTCCAAATGTCAATCAAATCAAAAGTTTCAATAAAATCCTGAAAAAACTCTACTTAGTTTTTGGCCCATAAAATCTATGGTTTTAATTTATGAAATTTTCTTTTAAATTGTCCTTTCAAATCATGTTTATACATCGGTTTAGCTATTGTTTTAGGTTTATTAAATAATGTTTAGTCATGGTTTTCAGAATCTTGTAATTATATTTAATGGTGTTTTTTTAGGTATTTTTTGTGTTCTGTATTAAGAGGATTTTCCTTGTCTTGTTGTATCAGCCTTGTGATTATCTATATTGACAAAGTTACCTGAAAGACTTCTATTGTTTAAAATATACTAACATTCATGGTTTGTGCTTTATTTTATTTGAATGTTGGGGTGTGACAATGTCTGATTTGCAGATTGTCATTCCCCTCCTGCAATGGCCTGGCAAGCTGAAAAAAGACGTTCTGAAGGGTTGCCTCGAGTAATGCCAGTGTCTTAAATAATTCAAAATCTTTCAGTTATCAGTGTTTCACATGTTACCATGAGTGTGTTGGGTATGCCGAGATGTAGGTCCCAACCTTTCTGTGTCTAGAGACCCAAGCTACACCTTACAAATGATGTCCACTGAGGCTGAAACATGTCTGGGTTAGCTTATGGCTACATGTGACCTTGCAGTTTGGGCTAGACTGCCCATTTTGGTGTGAAACCAAGCTGGATTTGTATAGGCTGTTTCTGCTTCTGTAATTACATATCAGGCTGAAAAATAATAGTTTGGAGGGTTGCTTTGAGCAATGCCAGTTGTTTAGATTAATTCAACACCATCCAGACATAACTCCTCAGTGTTGCATATGCATCTGGGAACATAATCACAATAAAGCACTTTGTTTCCCTGCAGCATCATAATCAGGGAAAGGGATCATGTGAAGAGATATATAAACAATACTTTCTATGGAAACTATGCAGCTCTAATGGAGAAAAAAACAGTTAGTGTGCTGCAGCTTCCTCTGAATATTTTCAACTATAATCCATAGAAAAATACAACATTGACCAATAGTACCTGGCGAGGATCAATGAGCTTCTAAAAAACAAACTCATTGGCCCTCACCCGGGCCTTACCTAGCCGAGAAGGCTTTGAGCACTGCCGCGTCCCTGAATTATTTCCGTGAATGGCCGCCATGGCGAGGGAGAAGGGACTACATGTAGTCTCTTCGCCCTTTCCATGGTGGCCATTTTGGTTGTTTACTTTTTTTTGCATTCATTTTAATGATCGCCCTGGAAAGGAAGAAGGGACTATATGTAGTCCCTTCTTCCCGATCCCTGGCAGCCATTTACTTTTGCTTCATTTTCTCAAGTCGCGAAACGGTCACAGTGCTGTTTCTCGACTTGAGAAAAGTTGTTCTTAGTACCCTCGTACGACGTACTGGGGTACTAAAGGCAATAAAACCGAGGAGGTGTGGCATTACCAGAAGGGTAATGCTGCCGGGGTTTCGTTCGTAACTGGTAATGCCCCCCTCCTCGGGTTATATTGCCTAATTAAAAAGGACTACTGGTCACAATACAAGTATGGCAGTGTGGTAAAAATTGCAATAAAGTGACTGTAATTATCTTACTGCCACTTTACTAACCAATTTCCATATCGCTGCCTAGTGGTTTGGCGTTCAGGTGGATATTTTACCATAAAGCTGTAGGTAAATCTTCCACCTTACCAGCAAAATTCGGGAGATTTACTGCACAGTATTACCGCTCAGAGTAAATACATCAAGGATCCACCCAAAGTAGTATGAAAATGGCAATTTACACTGCCTTAGTACCACACAGGATCCCAGAGTAATGCCATGGGACAGAGGGGTGGTAAAGGTTACCACCAGATTACTGCCAGAATCTTGATGAGACCCCAAATGTATTATTTTAAAAACAGAACATTTGAAACTATATTTAAATGGGTGGAAATTTGATGGTAAATACCAGAATGGGAGTTCTCTGAATGCAAGAATACAGGGTGTAATTCACTCCACTATATATGAATGGAAAACATTCTTAGTTGTATGGTAACAAACTTCGATAAAGGTGTACTTGGAATTCTCTTGAACAGACAAACATAAAAACTTGACAACATATAATAATCAAGAAAACCTTTCGAAGGTAGTTTTACATAACTCAAATAAAATTCTCCGTTCATTCCCCACTAAGAAGTGCACCTTAAATTAATCATCTGCAACTTGCAAAGTAGGCACATTTTTAAGCTGATGATCGTTTAGTGGATGGATGCAGGAATTAAGACTCACAGTAACACAAAGATCGTTTTGGCAAATGGCAGCAAGTATCAAATGTAATATACAAAGGAGCCACATGACCCTATGATAAAGGAGGTTGTTTATAGACAACGATGCATTTAACACAATGCTTTATGAAGAGGTCAACCAAATGGGATAAATATGATATATAGCTAGATACTTTTGGTGATATTTGTCTTTTAATAGGACTGCCTAAATAAATTCAGTTTATTAAAAAAAAACTTGCTGTGGACTGGTTTAAAACATTGACTGGTAAATCAGAACGATACAGTTGTGTTGCATTAATAAGTGAGTCTAAGTAATTGTAAATCAAAGGAGGGAATTCCCCAGGCTCATGTACATCACAATCCCTTTAATGCAGTTCTGAGTAGAAATAACTTGATTCAGTCTCTACTGGTACTTTTAACAATAAAACAACTAATGGATTTCTGTATGTCCCAAAATGTTAAGATTAAAACACACTTATCTGTCCCCTGAAAGGATTGTAGTACGAGCCTTAATCATATATTGCCAGAAAGAGATACAAATATTCAGAAGTGTGCTTTCGTTTATATTAAACAAAGATGTATATCTTACCACATGCGCTGTAGGTTATAACTGGTCATTGACTACCACAACAAAGGTGCTCAAAGGCTCCACGTCCACAGGGAGCATCCTGCAAAAGTAAACACACGCATGGATTTGTCTACAAAGGGAACAAGACTCTGAAGCATAAAAGAAATAATGCAAATCAGGAAAATGTATTGCAAAATGAAAGGATTATTCAAAATGTCATTTCGAAATGTACATGTACTTCGTCAAAGTTTCCAATATTTCAAACGTCTAGCTCTGAAATATATGGTTCTCCAATAAACATGCATGCACCATTCGATTAACTTGGAATACATTGAACACATTTTACAGAACAAATTAATATAAAAGAGGAACAACAACAAGAAAAGAAAGTATGTAACAAAAATTAAAAAAAATGTCCATCAAATGGTGATGGTGCAGAAAATTCCGGCAGGTATATTTTCAATTGTTCAACAAATAAAGGCACTCACAAGTCTAGTAATAATAATGACATTGTGAGAATAACAAACTGAAAACAAGATGAAGATGCACACAGATATAACAAGAAAATGAAAAAGACAAAAAAGAGGAAGATGAAAGGTAGAATAGATTATAGCAAAGACAGCCAATAAAGATTTGACAATTGTAGAAGTCTTTGGTAGAAAGAAAGATGTGAGGACAATGAGAGGAGAATGAGTTACCTGAGAACATATTGTACTTTTTGAAGAGATGTGATGCTAATTCAAAGGTGGATTCAGAACTACAGACATACAATCCAGGTAAGAGGGATTACAGAAATGTAAAAGCTGGATAAACAGCATGTAGCAGATACCACACTAGCACAGATTTCTCAGGCTACATTGTGTACATACATGAAAGAGAAATGAGCTAAACCACCTGAATGTGACAATGACAAATCCTTAAACTCAAATGAGTACGATTTATTTTGCTTTATTAGGCATCCACTCAATTCTTTAGCAAATGATCCTGGAAGCCAACTAATTGTCACATAATCAAGGTCTATAAATCTTTGCTGATTGTCATGCAGTAGAGGTATTCCTAACTAAACCCAAGTTTCAATGCTTTTATTCAGAACCTTGTGGCACATTCCCTTGTTGATTGCAAACTGTACAGTGTTGTTTCTGCTACAATGTATGGTAAAAGACATAATTTTAGTATACGCTTTACGCTGTGTTACTGTTTTTGGGTTAAGTGACTGCCTCTTTAATGAGGCATGCATCTGTTCCTGGGGTTCAGTGCTCACAACAACCTATCATGCTGGAACAACGGTGCGATTTTCAGAACTGGGTAGATTTTTTTTGTATGTCTAGCAATATTGGAAGTGGTTGTCTCCTGTGGTAATGTCACATTAGAGTCCAATATAGTAGTAATGCCCACAGTTGCAGGCAATACCTAGAATTATGGGCCTGGCAGACCAATACATCAGCCTCAGTGGTAGAGGAGTACTCCATATTGAATGAGACATTTGTTTTGGATTATGTGACAGATCTATTTGAAAGGCAATATGGTTAAAAACCTCCACAAAAAATGCAAATGCAATAAAATAAAAATTCTGACTATCAAGAATTGACCCATCAACTCGCCATTGCCAGCAAGTGCACTGTGATAAATGTCGACAATTTAATATTTTTAACTTCTAGTCTTGGCAGTCAGGCCTTTGTTTCGCATGCACTTTATGTTGGTCCAAGTCTCCAAGTCTCCTTTTTCAGCAGTGACATGGTCCACTACTGCTTGATGACTAAGTGAGTTATCACATTATTTCTCACTTTAGTTATAAATAATGCAACACATACATTCATTTTAAAGGACATCCAAGAGGCTATGTGATCAAATACTTTTCATTCTATGCGATAGGTGTAGAATGTCAGATAACTCTGGAGATGAAAAGGTCCCCTCTTTGTGCTGTTATCCAACAATCAAATTTTACATTTGTCATTAAACAAAAAACAATAAACTACTGTTATCTTTCCATAGCGGCATGATGCCCCTCTGGGGGTGAACGTGTGCTCTACATCATCAAGCCCTTGCATCACATTGAACCTTTTATCCTTTGTTACCTTTTTTATGTGATGTCCTGTCTGTGAACAATAAAATGTCTGATTAAATATATCTCAGATTCGTTGAACTTCTTCGCAACTTCAACCTTGGAGTGCAGTCCTGCCACTCACCACAGTTTTTATTTTTCTTCTGAAAAAACTTGGTTAAAGGGACTTTATGGTTAAATTGCACTAATAAAAACCTATGAAATTCACTGTAAAACCGAAAAACCTCCAGAAATTTGCCAGTTTTGGCAAGCTAAGCAACCATAACTCGCGCCACCACCGTGCACTGATAAGTCTAACACCCAGGACATCAAAGATGACATCACAAATGTCATGAGGGCGGATAACGAGGGCTCCAGGCCGTTATCCCCTATACCAGCCCCAGCAATCAGGGATGAAGACCATTAGCACCTCAGGTTACCAAAGCGGTAACCTGGGGTGCTAAAAAAAAGGATGTTTCTTCCTACTCCGGGCCGTGCCTGGTCTCCTGCTCCAGGAAGGAAAATCCTTTTCCAAGATGGCCACTAAGGAAAGGGAAGGCAGGGTTCAGTACAGAGCCCCTATTCCCTTTCCATGGCGGCCTGCAGAAGGCGAAGAGAGAACCCTATGACCATATTAAGCTTCCACACACCAACTGCCACTTAGCAATCTTTTACAAATCTTTTCCATCTACGTTTCCTTTAGTAATCCCAAAACATTGTACACAATGCTCCTATAAATGCACATATGCATTGTGCAGTGAGAAAAGTGAATAAATAGAATGGGCAGTACGGATGAACAAGTGCTCATGAGAAACCAGGAGGGAAATGCCAAGGTATGCTACAGTGGGACACCACTGGGTATCTACTGGAGCAGAGGAGTCCCAAGGGTGGTATGCATCTTAACCATTACACCCGTTAAAAAAGATTTTTCTGTCAATGTAATAGATTTTTATATAACTGAAAATGTTTCATGATGCTACATCACTGTATGAAAGTGATTAATAATTCCTCTTTTCACATATATGAAAGAACTATGAAGCTCCTTTAAGAAACATATTTTTGCAGCATATACTTATGTCTGTTGTTATCAGCAGGACATGCTGGGGATGGAAATCATCGTTAAATTGCCTACAGCATAAGGCTCCACCATGACCCCAGCCGAACCAAACCACCCCTATTATTCACTGCACCTACCCTGCATCCTAGTTCAGTGTTCACTATACCATAATAATTTAACCAATGGCCAATGCTCATGGCTTGCAGCCATGGCCAGTCTCCAAATCAATGGGGCATCGGCTTCAACCATGTTGCATTTCCCAATAAGCAAATCAGAGTACTCATTTGTGTTTGCCGAGTACCAGGCCCACTACCACTATGGGCCTGATTCACAGAATTAAGCACAGGGTAGGCACAAGCACTGTGCGCTGAGAAGGAGCGTGTGCCACGAGTGCGCCAACCGTGGCACAAATAAACAATTGCGCGGCACGCGTATTCATGGATTAACCGAGGCATCACTAGCCGTGGCGCAAGGAACATCAAGCAGCGCCAGTGACGCCCCCATGCACAGCAACCAGCGAAATGTCCAACACGGCCCAAGCGCCTGCGTCATCCCTGGTCCAGCATACAGCCCTCTCCAGGAAAATTGCATGAAAATCCATTGCAGACGGAGCACACACCTAGTTTCCATGCGACTTGGCTGCAGTGCGTCCGGGGTACGCAATGAGTTTCCACGCGATTTGGCTCAGGTGCGTCTGGGGTATGCAATGAGTTCCCACATGATTTGGCTGGGGTACATCCGGAGTACATGATGAGTTCCCGTGCAATTTGGCTGGGGTGCGTCCGGGATACGCAATGAGCTCCCATGCAATTTGGCTGGGGTGTGTCCGGGGTACGCAATGAGTTCCCACGTGATTCTGCTGGGGTGCGTCTGGGGTACGCAATGAGTTCCCACGTGATTTGGCTGGGGTGCATGCGGGGTATTCAATGAGATTCCACGTGAATTGGCTGGGGTTCATCCGGGGTACGTGATGAGTTCCCACGTGATTTCGCTGGCTTGCGTCCGGGGTACGCAATGAGTTTCCACACGATTTGGCTGGGGTGCATCCGGGCTACATGAGAAGTTTCCACGCGACTTGTCTGGGGTGCGTCCAGGCTATGCAATGAGTTTCCATGTGATTTGGCTGGGGTGCGTCCGGGATACGCAATGACTTTCCACGCGATTTGGCTGGGGTGTGCCCGGGGTATGCAATGAGTTCCCATGTGATTTGGCTGGGGTGCGTCTGGGGTACGTGATGAGTTTCTATGCGATGCGTTTCAATGCAATGAGTTTCCATGCGATCACTCCACTCGCACCCCAGCTAAATTGCGTGGAAACTCAGCAGGTACACACGCTGTACATTGGGCATCCGGGTTAAAGGTGTGCGTAGGACAACATTGCACTGTATGTGCATTTTGTTGCATTTCATTGCAGACGGACACGTGGATATCTTAGTATTCTGGGGTCCCACGCAAATTCTCCAATACTGTGACAGTGCATACTTTTTGTAAATATGGGTCCTCCCCCTGGTACAGCCTCCCTACCTCGATGGAACTGGTGGTGTGCCTTCTCCGGGGCTGAAGGCACTTGTGTTGCTTCCTCATGTTTTGTGCTTCCTATGATGTATTGGCTCAGGGCATGGAAAGGGTGGCCAATTCCCTTATCCCCCCAGACAGACAGGTGCAACTCCAGCAGCAGGCATTGCGGTCCACATGCCACTCACATAGGCTCCACATGGAGAGCAGCAACAGGTGCCACCGGGTGGAACTGTGTACACTGCGATAACCATGGCTGCAGAGGGTCGGGCCCATAAAGCTGCCCTGAGGGAGGAGAATAGGTCCCTCTGAAATACACTCGCTGCACTCGAGGCAGCCCACAGTAGATAGTCAGAACAGCACATGCAACAGTTGACACACACCATCTCAGAGGAACTGCGTGCAAGCTGTGTGGTGTTGCAAGCAGAACTGTGTGCATCCCGTGAGGTGTTGCATGCAGACCTCAGAGCTATCATGTTGGTGATGCAAACATCTCAGTCCCGCATGGCTGCGGCCATGGAGGACCAGGCCAGGGCCTTGCGTGGTGAACCTCCCTTACCACGTGCACCTTCTAATACTACACCAGTGGTATTTGAGGTGCACCTTGCCCATACACCCTACTGTGTGGATCTCACTTAACCCCCCGCCCCCCTGGCCCACTATGGGCATTTTTGAATTTTTGATTTTGTATTATGTTTTGTCTATTGTGCTTCCCCTTTCCATGGGCTTGCCAGGAGAGCAGCGTGTAAAAGTAACTTACACAGGGGAACTGGGCTTCCATGATATATGTGGGCAGTCTGAAGTCCAAAATGTGATTCATGATTGTTTGGCCTGTGCATGGTTCACATCCTTTTTTTTTTTTAACATTGCGGACCATTATGTTTTTATTGTGATTTCTCAGGTATTCGCTTGCCTGTCCCCATTGTTGGTGGCCTTCATACTGTTTGCATTTCTATGACCACTTTTGGTGGTGGAGCCACACTGACAATGGCAGTATACCATGAGACATGTTAAGGCAACTGTCGTATTCTGATTGCTCGCTATCAGACAGGATCACTGTTAGCTCCTGTGTTTGTGGTATGTTGTACGCTGCTATTGGTGTTCCTGGGTACATTGTTCTTTTGATTTGTGAGAGTGAGTTGTTTCAGGAGTAGTTTTGTTTGCCGTTCTGCACTTTGTGACAGTAGTGTTATGTGGTGGCCATTTATTTTTTCCATTTTCACATTGCATGACAAGGAATTGTGCAGGCAAGGAGGTGACATGGGGATTTGAGGGTTTATGTGACATACCGCCATATGGATGTGTACTTTTGCATAGGGTTAGTGGCATACAGCCTCTTCCATGTGTGCCTCTTGTGCACACCAGTTTGAGTAGGTTTGAGTTGTAAGGGATGCACATAATGTAGCACTTCAAAGGACACATTCTCGGGGTGTTAAGGTTGGGACAGATGATTGTCCATTTGTCATCATCGACTGTGACCTGGAATGTGCCAGGCCGGTGTGCACTCCGCAGGGGTTGGATTTTAGGTGAAAAATTGTGTCACAAGCTTGGTAGGGGCAGCCTCGCCATGTGCCCTTTCCCCTCCCATGCGCAGCTGCCGTGCATGTGGTTCGGGATTTGGGGGCACAACCATATCCACCGGTATGCCACGCCATGTTGCAATGTTGCACAGGACATATGCTGCCACAATGATCCTGCACACTACCAGTGGTGCATATAGTAGCTCGCCACCAGAGTGGTCGAGGGAGTGAAAGCGCGACTTAAGCATTCCGAATGTGCACTCCACTCCACTATGGCCCGAGTTGCATTGTGGGCTGGTGGTGGTGTGGTGGTGTTCCGTATTATCGTCATCATGTAGGTGCTCAGAGGGTAGGCACTGTCCCCTGTGGAGGTGACAAGGTTTGTCAGTGGTGTGTTTTGATCTGTGTGAGACATGTATGCATTTGCAGGGCCATTTGTACTCATCAATGAGCCATGTGTTGCCATGCCTCCCAGCTTCCAGGGCCCGGTGTAGGGGTGACATTCTGATTATGAAACTATCATGGGTGGATAGTTGGCATACACAGAGGATATGATTCCCTTGGCATCACATACGACCTGCGCGTTGATGGAATGCCAGTGCTTGCGATTGCAATAGATGTGCTCTGTGGCCCTAGGTGGACATAGGGGCACATGTGTACAATCAATGGCATCAAGCACTTTTGGGAATTGCGCCACCTCATAAAAATCCTGGACCACGGCCTGCCTTTCTGCAAGTGTTCTGGGCATGTATGTGTGCCTGCGGACTGAGGGGCGAGCAGTCATGATTGCCAACACCTGGTGTATGCAGTGTGACTTCATGGCCTATGAGATGGTAGTTGTCTGCTGAAATGACCCAGTGGCCAAAAATTGCAGGACATTGAGCACCTTTTCCAAGGGGCTCAGTGCTTAGAAGCACAGGATGGGTGACGTAAGGTCATCTTCCCACTTCGTGACCAGGTCTAATATGATATGAAGGGGAAACCTATACCTGGCATAGACCTGGTCATCAGGCATCCCAAAAAGGCTGGTCCTGGGTAAAGAAAATGTGTGCCCTGGCTATCCTCCTCCTGCGGTGTCCCACGATCACTGCTGAGAAAAAGGGCACATTCATCGTAATTTATGCATACTTTTTGTTGCGCGATGACGCCTAGGCCTGCCTTCACGTGTTTCCGGATTTGCGCGTCTTTTTCTGCACATCGGTGAGCCCTGTTTGATTCCATGAATATGTGTTGTTAGCACGCGGGTGGCCCTTGCAAGCATTTTACCGCGGTACTTCCCACTTAATGCCCACATTTTCGCTTGTTGTTCCCCATTCCACGTATTTCGCCCCCTTTTTGGGCGTCTCGCGCAAGGTGGTCATGCCATCGCAGTGACGTGCTCATCCCACCTGGATTCGGCGCATGTCTCAGGTAAGCAACGCGCAATGTGTTCCATGAGTCAGCAAACGGGCGCTTGCCCGTTTTTCCGCACAATTTTGTTCCAATTTTATTCCATGAATCAGGCCCTTAATGTATATCACTAGTTTTTCTACTTACATTCTTAAACTGGAAAAATATAACACATGACATATTTGCAAAACCATGCTTTCCAGTTCTTGCTGACACTCCTTGTGCATATCCAGCACTTCAAACTTTTCCCGACGGCCACAGGCTATACCTCAGTCACCAAAGGTATATCACTATTTTTTGTACCTACATTATGACACTTGTCCAAAAAAAAAACATAGACACATTTGCAAAACCATGCTTTCAGGTCCTTGCCAATGCTGCTTACACGAGTTTGTTGGAAATCCACCCATGTTTTATTTTTTCAAAAGTGTCAAAATGTACGTACATACAATAGTCATATAACATAGCCCCCACTTGACAAAATCCATTCAGACTTTGCACAAACATTGAAGGTTGGGTCTATAATCGTGCTGAAAATCTTTGTCCACATTCGTGAAATGGCATCAAAGTTATAAGCCATCTAAAAATGTTGAGCATGCCCTCTAATTTAGCCCCCTCTTGACAAAATCCCACTAAACTTTGAAAAAACATTTATATCTAGATCTAAAATCTGTTTGCAAACTTTTCTGCAGATATGTCAAATGACACCACATTTATAAGCCTTTACAATAGTTTGGGACCCCCCCTCTAATTTTGTTCTCTCTTGACAAAACAGCACCACACCTTCTAAAGACCTTTCAGAAACAGGTCTAAAATTTGATTCCCTGATTTCATGCAGTTTCATTGACTGGCGCCAAAGTTATTTGTCTACAGGAAAATGAATGGGGACTAGGCTAAAAGTGGCTTTTTTTGTTTTCTTAATCACTTTTTTATTGTTTGAAGAATCTTTCTCAACATTTCCAGTCTGGGGGGCCCAGACGTACAAAATTGTCTGCAAAATATCAGCCAAATCTTTCACACGAGTCAAAGATTATTAGCGATTAACTTTTTCGATTTCCTATATAGCTCTGACTCACCTTAGCTATAGGGTGGCGACGAACACCCTATAATATATATAAAATATTTTGTAATGGAATTGTGACTTCATCGATTTTTAAATGTCTAGTTTAAACAGTGTCCCAGTTTATTTTACTCTGAATATTATGGGGGCTAAAAATGCAAAACAAATCCTTTACCTAAAAAGACAGGCCAAGAGTGTATTGCCAATGATTAAAGGCCATCCATTTGTATCTGTCATCCCCGCTCTCATCGCCCCTCACTGGCTCCTACTGTATGCACAAATAACCTTCAAGTCTTGCTGCATCATCTATAAGGTTGTCGCCCTCAAGTCACCCAGCTACCTCGTGGAGAAACTCAGCAACTCAGGCGAACAACACACCTCCAGAAGCCAGGACACATGCACACTTTAAATCTGCTGCTGCAAAAAGGAAAGGAACTGAAAACAAGCCTTCCCTGCCTACGCCCCAAGACTATGGAACCTCATACCTGTCAGCATCAGACTCACCCCCACGCTCCTACAAGTCAGAAAAGAAATCAAGACTCACTTCTTCAAGGAGTCTCTCCTCCTCAACACCTAGGCCATCATGTCGCCCCCATACCACCTGACTTTCTAGACACTGTCTGCCACTCTCTTCCCCGCCACCCTGTACAACAGCTGTTCCCCTCCTTTGTGCCCCTCTGTATCCCACCCCCCACTGTATATCTGTTCTGTTGTTACGTCTGAAAAGTGCTCAATTAAGCATCTGTACTGTTGCATACCTCTGTAAAGTGCTCCATTGTGTATCTGTTTTGTTGTATCCCTTTGTACAGCACTCTGTTGCTTCTTGAAGCTAAATCAGCGGTCAATAAATACCATAATAATAATAATAATAATAATAATAATGATAATAATAATAATAATAATAATAATAATAATAATAATAATAATAATAATAATAATGTTAAATGGAAAGTCTGGAGAATGTTCTCTATTTCCTGCATGCGTTTATATGTAGCTTCATTAATGAGAGCTAAATAATAGATCCGTAATATATGCAAGAGTAACTAATTGATTTTCATTCTAATTTTACACTTTCTAAATTAAAATCAGTGGTGTGCATTATCCCTGCTAATTAACATTGAGCCTTAAACATGATGATTGAAAAGACTGAACAACTAAACTATACTGGTGTTGTCTAATCAGATCATCATTAGAAAGAAAGAACAATTGCAAGTCCTGACCCTACTCTTTTTGGGTATCTCTCAAAAGTAGTTGACAGTGCCTAATGTTTTAAACTCATCCGGTACAATAAGTCTCAGTGATACATGGTGATGGCGGAATACAAGAAAAATTAAAGGTAGGCAAAGGCATTAAGTTGTCTTTCTAAATTCTGAATAAAATAATCTCTATCCAGGTACAAGTTTAAAGACTTGAATCGTTATACTATTCTAAACATTTGCTCAGAATTATAGAAGCAAAATGGACGATTCCAGGGTAAGGTTTGAATTTCCATGTCTTATGCCCCTGTAAAGATTGCATGGGGTAAATCACTTCATGTATGACACTGATTAGAACAATATTGCAGGGGTGGCAGAGAGCCGCTGGCGAAATGGTGGCGGGGTAGAGGCGATATGGGTAAGGAGGATGACGCAGGGGTATTAAATACGCACTTACCTGGCCTGTAGTCAATTGAAGTTGGTGTAATCAGGTGTGGGACTGGCAGGGAGCAGCATGTCTCTGGAAAATAACCGTTCCTGAGCCTTGGGAATGCTGAATTCTGGGGCCTAATACCTGGCCATGAGGCAGGCTGATCGAACTGTGGTGTGGAGCCACTGCAGTATTTGCCCATGCCTGGTGAGGGGGGTGGTGGAGTCTAGCACCTCCTTCCGATTCCTCCCTCCGGCAGTTGGATTGCTCAGTGTGCCGATGAGGTGAGCGCAGTGAAGATGGGTGGAGACAGGCCCCGTCCTGAATCCGTGCTGTGGACTGATCTCAGAGCTTTGCTGCTGCTGAACATACCACTTATAAGGTTGTGGCCTCTGACAATGTGGAACTTGGGGGATGATCAGGCCTAGCCATGGCCTAGAGCAGAGCAGGCCCTCACCACTACCTTTTTACATACAGTCTCTCCCGTTTGCCCAGGCGGATAGCTAATCATGGTTTACCGGGTGGAGCTGCTCTGAGGCGTTGATGGGGTGGCACTGGCGGTAGCTTTGCTGTGTGACACCCAGTGAGTCTATGCTGCTCAGAATTGTGCTTTGAGTCCTTCCTGCATCTCTGGGATTGCTCTAGTTTCCTGTGGATAAGAACAATAGACATCAAACCAGCTGAAATTTACCCCAAGCCATGCCGCTCTGGTGTAGACCTCACAAGGGCAACGAGGGTCGGCAGTGGAGGATACAACTGTGACTGGGGAAATGGCAGAGTCTCCTAGTTCCGCTCCAGGCATGACCACAGAAAACCACTTAAGGCAATTTCCTCAGACATTGCACTGATCTTATCCCAGATGAAGCTAGGTTTTGACTCAGTGAATGGAAAGATTGGCCATCTTGTGTGTAACGTCAAATTGATGCAGAAATGCAAAGAGAAGAAGAGTGGAAGGATTACAGATGCTGAAGCATGCATTAGTACTTTGCAGGGCAACAATACCCAAACTCAAAATACCCTACAGCTACTACAATCCGAGATGAAAGTGGTCGAAGCCAGATGTGGCAAACTTGAAGCAAGATCCCAGAGAAATAATGTGTGAGTCACTGGTCTTCCTGAGTCCTTCACAGTGGGAAACATGGAGGTCTTCATGGAATCCTTCATTGGGGAGATGCCTTGGCATCCCCCTATCTCCCTGCAGTTTCTCATGGAGTGGGCTCATATATCTATTGAACTGGTTCTGAAGTCTTGGAAGAACCCTTGATCTATAATTGTCTACTTGCTGACACACCGAGAAGCTCGAATCTCATTCTGTCCTGACATGACTGTGGCTACTCAGAAAGCAGTTAGCACTTCTCTGCAGCCAAACAAAAAGTTTGTGGCAGGGGCTTCAAACATGCCATGCTACTCCCCCGCAAAGCTTAGAGTGGTGAACAATAATCAAACTATTTTGTCACAACACTCGAAGAAGCCCATTCCTTCCTGGACTCTCTGTCCCTCTGGACACTTGATTGATCTTCTACTACCAGTACACTCCCTTTGGGACACTTTTTATTGGAAACACAAAGCTCTATGTACAATTTGACTACCTAGGTAAAGAGACTGATGGACCACAGGTCGATATGACCCTCAATATGTATACCATATCAGTCCATCCTTGCTGGTTGAATGACATTTTCTCCCACTGTTCCACTTCCAGTTTGAAGAGGTAACAGTGATAGCTCCATATGTGCCCCAAGGTGATGGCCACTTGTCTGTGTTCTCTGAGAAGGGGGTTGGCACTGCCTGTTGGGGTCCGGCAGTGAGAGTGGTGGCTTGAGGGAATTATTCAGGAATGTCTGAGATTTCTTGTTTGAAATATGTATTTAAAAATGACCAAAGTGCTGTTCTTTGGAGTCATGTGATAGGCAAAATCTACATGTTCCCCCACCCCCTGGCTATTCCCTTGCCTATTTTTTTTATTAAAATGCATTTGGTTTACATCTTAAACCTTACATTTGTGAATTATTCAAATTGTTTAGTCCATTTTTAAAATCTTTAAATTTCATGCTCCTGTCTGCTTGTACCATTTTCTGAGATAATAATTTCCCAGAAATGGATGATCGTGGCAACCATCTTTCTATTGTTTCCCATGAGGATTTGGCTCCATCGTTCCTCAGGTTCCATTTCTATTGGTGCACTTTGGTACTTATCGCTATATAGCAGTCTTTTTGATTGAGTGCCTCGCATTCCATTATTACCATTATTACATGGTATAGCGTTTCTGTTTTCCCCAACTTTAGGCAAAATCTGCAGTCAATGTTCTCATTTTTATTTTGAGTCCGTTTTCCCATTTGCCTATTTAGAAATGTATAATGGGAGCAATAGGAGAACAATGCACCGTAATTAGCTAGCATGTCCTGGGCCTCCATAATGTGGTCAAAGTAAGGAAAGTGCATGCCTATTGTGAGAGACAGCAAAGATAATTTTGATTCAGAAGTCACATTTCAAGGGGTTGGTTCCTGGGTCGCTTTCATTTGCCAGGTCCTGGGTTCCGCCCACTTCTACACAACCTATTCTTCTAACTCGAGGGGAGTCCTCACACTAATCTATAAATCTGTCCCGTTCAGACTTGATTCTTGGAGAACTGACCCAGAAGGGCGATATGTACTACTTAGTGGCACCATGTGTGGTGAAAAACACAAGCCCCCAATATAGGTAATGCCCAATTCCTCGTGGTCCTAGCAGATCAATGCCTAAAATACACAGTCACCTAGTTTGGGCGGGCGATTTTATTACTATTCAAGACACTGTTAGAGACCATTCGGCATGAACCCCAGGAACCCCACAATTAGCAGCACATAAAATACATAAAACGATGTCCCTTTTCAATCTCCTGGACGTATGCGTATGCTTAACCATGGGTCATTAGGTTACTTATTTTACTCCTCTGTGCAAGACATTTATTCCTGCATTGACTTAATCCTTGCTACTCCCGCTATGATGCACACAACTACCTTGCGCATTCTCCCGCCCATGACACTTTCTGATCATTCCTCTATAAAATGGACAACTGAATTAGATAATGTGCCCAATCAATCTCCACTGTGGCGGTTAAAAACGCTATCTCTCCAAGACGTGGCATGTAAAGAGGAGCTAGAAACTGCAATTTCCATTTTCTTTGAAAGTATTTTAGGCTCAACTTCGCACATAGCCATGATATGGGAAGCCCTCAAGAAATATGTCCGTGGGGCATGTATACAAACAAAACAAAAAAAAACTGTGCCACAGTCTGTAATTTACAACATTTCTTTTTGGGAATCCTGGGCTTAACCGGGTGGAAGCAGGAAGGAGTACCCTAATGACTATAAAGGTAAAGAAATTACATTTCCTTATCTTTATAGTCATTAGGTTGCCCTTCGCACTAAATAATTTATTTGTAAAATACTGTAATTTCTGCAACCTACTAGCAAGACCTGTTCATTTACCTGGGAAATTGTACACAGGCCTAGGTTTTCTGAGGGAAGTAGATCATCTCTGTATTCTTTTACCCACATTGGGTTACAACTGTGTTTATCGGATATATGTCATTTTTTGTTGTTCCACCCTTTACTCTCCCCCCTTTTTCTTTGCTTAGTTCGATGATTACGTTTGAAGTGAATGTGATGTAATTGTTAAACATGTGTTAGGCTATGTGGGGTGGCCTTCCCCTTCCTCCTCTCAGATTGGCTCCCAAGTGAGGCCCATTGTCTACCTCATGTCTTTTGTGTCCTCACTAGGATTCAGTTTAATCTTTTTTGTTGTTTTTCTGGCACAGGTGGCAACACGAAGCACTGCAACCGCCTGCCATGTATTGATGTTCTGTTATAGTTTCCTTTTAAAGTGTATTTTCTCTAAAAATGTATAAATCCCGCACATTAAGTTGCCCTTTCGAAATGGTTATCTTCCTGCATCCACCTGGTTGGGCCCAGGATTCCCAAAATAAAATTTTGTAAATTACAGACTTGGGCACCGTTTTTGTGTTTTTCCTTGATAAGCCTCAGATCCCCGTCTGCATTGATCAGTTTTGGCTTGACCATCCTTTTTTGCTTGCATGGGGCATGTATAGACACAGAGACCGGGGTTCTGTGCATGGTGCAATGGGAAATGTTCAACCTTGCATGTGATTGTAAGGTGTCTGTGCACTGCATAGCCCGGACGACTGATACATCTGTGCTACACCTAGTCAAACATAAAGTTGGTAAGTTTGGACTTGCAGCAAGAAGTGCACTTTCTTCAAGGCCCAGTACTTGCACATACATACAGTAAGATTAACAGACCCAGCCGAGCCTTGGCTAGTGAGGGGAGAGCAATGTGGCATGGAAATTGCAGGCCTTAGGAATGACAAGGGCACATTTCAAACATCCCCTGAGGCAATACCAGAAAAACTTTGCAATTACTATGCTGACTTTTATACAGCAAAAAGCCAAATGCTCCCACAAGATATAAATGTTTACATTCTGCATTCACACCCGGCCATCTGAATGTCTAGGTTCTGGAGGGGGTTAATTCACGCATCACGATTACAGAGATCCTCACTGCCATCAGTGACCCCTTGACATTACACTTATCACCCCTAACTACAGAGCCTTCCCTCCACTCAAAGGGGAGTGTCCATGAACCCCAGCAGGAGCTGTAGTAGGGGTAGGCAAAAGCATGTCCCTGTCGATGGCCAATAGCAAAGAGACCAGGCAAGAACCCCTGCAGTAGGTGGCTGCTCTCAGTTGCCAACACAGGAGAGGTTTGCCAATGTCACATATATTTTTATTGATAGTCCACTGCTCACACCATCCAGTAACCCTTCATATGTGTATTAAAAGACATGTACCATTCCACATAAAGCACATCAATACACAGTAGTTGAAAAAGATGCACCACACTTAATATTCATGTTCAAATACTTGTCATCCGATAATTAACACTTCTTGCACTCTCATGTAAACAATAAATCGTTTAACGATGAGTAATCGATGATAAATAAACATTGCCATTATTGTCATCACCATACACAACACTTTTAAAATGCGCAAAGTTATTAATGAAAAGTCTGAAATCATTGTCATTGCCTCTACCTCAAATCAATCAACCTTCTCCAAGAAATCCTAATCACCTTACTGAAAAATGGAAAGGAATTGGGAATTAAATCCAAAAAGCCACCTATCACTGCACTGTGAGCTTTTAATCAAAATTGCATCAAAAATAGGATAAAGTGCTCCAAAAAGAATTAAATGTCCATTGGACTTAATGTGCTAGCATATAGTCAATCCAGAATAAGGTGTCTGCTCTTAGGCTGCGAGCTGAAGTGCCCTGGGGGTAAAATGCAAAGACCTTTCCCAAAGCATCTCAAGTTCTGCACACAAAAAAATCAAAATTGCCAGTCCGGCTTGGAGCTTAAAAAATCCAATAAAAGAATTAGGAGGGAGTTGACCCTTCCCATGTGGAAGCCTCAATGCTCTTTCTCTCCTTCCACCGATCTGGCTCCTGGTCATCCTGCTCTGCCATCTGAACAGCTGTGTGCAGGGGCTGCTCTTACTTTGCCATATACTTTTCAGACAATCACTTATTCCACGCCGACAATCCCCAAATTTGGTCCAGTACTGAACATTTTTCAAAACATAATATCATGGACATAAGCGTCATTCGCCACTAGGCATTTTTCCAACAAAAGTGTTCAGTGGACAGAACCTTTTCCTGTGTAAATATTTGCCAAGGACGGCTTTCCTCATTCAACACTAGGCAGTTTACCAATAAAAGTGGTGTAAAGGAGCAGCCGAATGCCTCTGCAGGAAGTCCCCCCTCCCACCTGTATGTTGGAGGCCTGGGATTGTGCCACGCATTACACCAGCAGTTGTGACCATTCCACAGAGAATATTCGAAAGAAGGTATCCACTAAGAAAACCCTATCAGATGTACTCCTGAAGAGATTCTCATGGAGGAAATACACAAAGAAATATGAAAAAGATAAAGAAGAGAAGCTGGTGGCGTCACAAGAAGCGAGTGTGACGCACAGAGAAGACTGGGTGAAGTAGATGTATGACCCTTATAGAAACAGATGACGAAATAACGAATCGAGTAAACGTTCATATGCGAAAAGATTGCA